>NW_019728496.1:311715-425936 GCF_002891405.2 Cryptotermes secundus | reverse complement strand
TGAACAGATTTGCATTAATTTTGGTATTGGTAAGTTTAACTAAAATTTGAAGAATGCTGTCTTCTGGGATGTGGCGCCGTTTTGATCTTGTGTGAACCGCACAATACCTACGCGGCGCCACATTCCAAAAGACGTCATTCTTCGTATTCACCGCCGTGAAAACCTCAAGTGTTACATAGCTAAAATTTGTTGACACGTACAAATTTTGATTTTAAATCGAGAAACAAACTCGGACACCTTACATGCAGACCCACGAGCGTTCTCTGCGTGTATCTCGATTGTAAATCACATAATTTATTCATTGATTCTTTTCTGTCCCACTTTTCTTTGTATTGTGAAACTTATGTTGCCTGATGTTGATTGCATTTGTTTCAAAACTAGTGAACTGCATCTCAGTTATGTAGCTAATAATTCTAGTCCCAAGTGCTATCGCATTAAGCTGCATTCCCTGCACGCCTTTCCTTGGCTGGAGAGGAAATGAACAGACCTTAAGAGCGTTGAATGTGGAATCTTGTATTCCTTCGAGGAGGTCTTGTACTCCGTCAGTCCGTCATCTGAAATTCTCCCAGCTGCAGCTTTCATGTCATTCTCAAAATACTTTTCTCTCTCCCTGGCATGCTAGGAACACACACAGCGACATCGGTCGTACGACGTCCGTACGGTTCATGTCGCATCAAGTAGTAGAATATAAAGTGTAGCCTTAGTTTTCATACGTGACAACATGCGACATCTACCGTACGACAGTCGGAGAGGAAAGAAATGTATTTGGTCGCTCTAGTGTGAAAAGGAGGTCGTACGACATTTTTCCGTACGACCGATGTCGCTGTGTGTGTTACACATAACGAATTATATGGTCAGGAGGCGTCGCTATCTGAAGTCAGTTCTTCGGATTACTTATTTGCTCTCGTCTAAAAGGAAGCACAGCGGAATTGTGTTTCCTCCTAGTCAGAGTTTTCTATGGGTGGGGGGCAAACTTCGACTCTGTAAAACCGAGCAAAACACTGTCTTTTGTTGGTGCTATCTTGTCCCATCGTAATTATCTGAGATTTGTTTGTCTTTGGTACACAGTTAACCGTTGAAGGGAACAAATGTAGCGATTTTACTGATATTTATCTTTTGTATGAATTTTTCATACGGCCGCCTCTGTGGTCAAGTGCTCAGAGTTCCTGGCTACAGATCCAGAGGTCCGGGTTCGATTCCCGGCGCTACCACATTTCTTCTGAGAAGTAGTGGATCTGGAACGGAGTCCATTTAGTCTCGTGATGATAATTGAGTAGCGGCTTCGGTCTAGAAAACCAAGATTAACGGCCGTGGGGATCCGTTACGCTGACCACGCAACTCCCTCTATCCGCAATATTTGGCACTAACCTCGCCGACAAGCGGCGGTCGCTCCGTCGGTATAGTTCGCTTGCGGTCTAAAATCACGTAGTTAGTTTTTTTTATTAATTTTTCATACAAATGTTGGTATAGAAACGTTCGGAATTCACTATTAACATTATCTCAATCAGTCTCTTTAAAAATTTTGCATACCCTCGAAGGGGACCGAGCTCTTAATATAGTGATAACGCTCTAGATTTGTACTTAATGTGTACCTGGAGGGTTATCGCGTATCCTACCTGAGATTTTCGTATTTCCGTGAAACTCCAGATGAGTACCTGGGTAGCTTCATAAAATAGCCCGCGACCATCTCTTCTTTTATCCAAATCCTTACCCATTTACTGTTAATATTCATCTTCACATCTTCTTAGACTGTATATAATCTCTGCAGTTGATACAGTTTTGTTAAGTTGCCTCAAATCACGCAAGAGTGGTGCAGACCCCATTTTGGCAACCTCTCTTCATATCCTTTGGCACTGCCCTTGAAGCACAGCAATGTGTTACAGCAACACAGATTAAATATTATCGTCGAACGAAATACGATGACGAAGTCTCGTTTTTATGTGAACTTGCAAAAAGCAAGGACATGTCACAGCTAAGGCGATTAGCTACTGGCCTCATTATTCTGAGGTCTGGGTTCAAGCCCAGATTATTGCACATGAGATTTGTTGTGGAGGAAGTGATAGTGAGCATGCCTTTCTGTAGGAACTTTGATTTTCTCTTGCCAGTTATCATCTTAGAGTGCTCCATACTCCTCTTGTCACCAGGGACTGGTACAGTGAGCCCATCTGAGGCCACACTCTCCAGGGACTCGTTCTTTCCCCACTCCTGCAACTTAATTACAAAAACGTGTACTCGCTGCACGTGTAATATACTGTAAGTACTTCTGATCACGATCAGTGCCACACTGTTGCGTAGTACCCAGTGCATTGAAGTAATAATTGGTGCGAAGCCCATTAGGGCTACAGGTTTATTTTGATTAGTCCTGCAGATACATAAATCAGAAACATACATAGTAATGAACATGGTTGCCACAAGTAACGGCGGTTTAACATCACTACACACCATTCTTTATAATAAGTGTCGTGACTGCTTTCAGAAACGGGAGGTTTAGTAATGCTGAAGTTCTTAACTGGATACGAACCTGATCCAGTTTCATACCCCCTTCTCATCCTCACAGCCTCTTCCTTTAATACTCGTCTTAATGTCTTTTTTCCTAGTCTCCTTGATCTTATAAAAACTGAAAATTTTAAGATATCTCCCCATAAAAATTCTGTATGCATTTCTCATCTCGTCTGTTATTTTTTCCTGTATTTCACTACTATAACACTATCATGTAATCTGCATAAATTCTAATTTATGTAAAATCGTAAACTACTCACTTTATCTCGAATCCAAATATTTTCCTGTATACTTTGTTTTCGAACACTTATAATTAGTGTCTCTCAGAGTAAGAAGCACGTTTCAGACTCATATGTTTATTGACCTTTTGGGGCCTGGTGTCTATCAAAGTAGTGTTTAAAAATCCAGTTTCCGTCTCACATACAACCTAATGCGACCTTGTTACAAAGTTCACTCGGTTAATGCTGTTTTAGGAAAACAATCGCTCTTTATTTTAGGAACTATATGAAACCCATGCCGGTCACGGTAGCCGAGCGGTCTAAGGCATGTACTGTTTTCGCTCGCTCGGAAACCGGGATCGTGGCTTCGAATCCCACTCAGGGCATGGATGTTAAGTTTGTGTGTGTGTGCGTTTTTCTGTGTTTGTGTACAGGTAGAGGCCTTGCGACGAGCTGATCACCCGCCCAAGGAGTCCTACCGAATGTGTAGGATCTAGAAAAACCTAAGTGAACGGAGAAGTTCATGGAGGTAGGCCTAGGCCCACTGGGGCTGTAGTGCCAAGGGGGGGGATATGAAACCCATAAATACAGTCTGAACAAATGCAGAGTTTTTTAACGTTCAAGCGAGTGAACGAATTTGTATTGGAACAAGAAAAGAGCTTAATTCATGAGGTCATGTTTAAGGTGATTATGATAATGGTGAATTCGTTAGGTAATTTTGAACACAAAATGGGCATAAAGTTAATTAAATCAATACAAATTTGTTAGATAGCTTTATGGTAGGTTGTATGCAGTTATGGTAACATAAGCGTTGCTTTGCATGTGGAGTGCGGAAGTAGGCAAAAAAAAAAATCATACTTCAATTTCGGTGGTCGAACCGTAGGCTGCCTACGAGCGAAGTGAAATGAAGACGTGAGATAATGGTAATTCGATTTCTTGTCAGTGTTTCGTACACGTGAACTGTATAATTTGCTTCGAGAAAGTTAACCTACGAGTATAATCGATATTAATGCAGTTATCGATTTTATCTTCTTCTGATCATTTATACTGTGTGGTCTTCCGGTTATCGCTGTAATAGATGAGTGCCAGTGTTTCGGAGGAATATCTTCAGTATTCTAAACGTTAAACGTTAAACGACTATTTACCAGGCAATACGGTGTCATAACCCAGAACATTACACTTAATATTCACCACCCCGAAGACTTCAAATCTTATTTTTGATCCTGACGAGTATTTACCGGACTGGTTGCTGTGACGATAATGTCCTAGACTTGCATTCGGAAGGTTCTTGGTTCGAATCTTGGCCGGGGCGCCGGATATCCTGAGTGAGTTTTTTTTTTAATTCCTATTCATTACAAATGCCGAGTTAGGACCTTGATTACTCCACGACCGTTTCCTACAAAATCATTTCAAATTAATCATTCATATACTATCCCAGCATTCGACAGTGTACTATAATCTAGATAGTGACAGCATTGTAACATGATGGAATAGAATCAGTCCAAATAACAGAGGCTGGTACGCCTTGCACATATGCATCACATCGTAATGTTCTGCAGGGTGGCTAGTGTATCCTTCCCGGCGTTGTGCTAATTTGGAATCTGCTACTGTTGAAAAAGTAATGCAATTTTTGTTAAAATGTGACAGTTTAAAAAAAGTATCCTATAAGTCTACTGGAAGTTGATGAAGAATATGTTTTAGCAGCAGTATTACAGTTTGTATTACAAGAAGGGACATGAATGGAATTGAGTAGCGGTTTTCGTATTTTTAAAGGCGTCCTCAGATTTGTTGGCCTGTTGGATATCCTGTGCTCCGTGGCCTATAGTCCGCAAGCAAACTATAACGACTGAGCGACCGCCGTTTGTCAGCGAAGTTAGTACAACTTTTGCGGATAGAGGGTGTCACGTGATCAGCGCAACGGATCCTCAAGGCCGTTAATCTCGGTTTTCTAGACTGGAGCCGATATTTCCTTGAATTAGCTCCTCAGTCATCCTCACTAGGATGAGTGGACCCCGTTTCAGACCCACTACTAATCAGAAAATCTGGTAGCGCCCGGAATCGAACCCGAGACCTCTCAATCTGTAGGCAGGAACTGACCACTAGACCACAGAGGCGGTCTATGTACGTAAAAGTGGGCCAAATCTAGAACATTAGATGTTAGATTAGATTAGATTAGATATTTGACAGTTACGGTCTTGTTTTTGTGGGGCGTCCTTTCTGACGAGAGAGGTCCTTGCCAGCGCAGTCTTTCTCGGGTCTGAGTCCCTTGGGACTCGCGACCGTATTTTACTGTCATCTGAGACATTCCTCTTTGTCGCCTCGTACGACTCGCAGGGCACGGTGGAGATATTCGACCCTGCCTCCACACCGGTATATCTAAAAGTCATTTCCCACTCCCGTATTCTCTTATATCCTCTCGGCACGGACCACGCCCAGAAAACACAGTCCCTCTATTGTTGCATGGCGCAGACCTCACACAAAACATGTGTCACGTGTCAGACTGCCAGTTCGTTGGTCCGTTACCAGCACTGGGTGAGGTGCGGACGACATAGAAAACGCAGTCTCATCTATTATTGCGTGTTGGAGCGTGTTTACAGAGCTGTTGCCTGGCAATGCGTTGATCAAATCCATTACAGTATAATGAGATGTACACTTCCCAGCTGATGCGATTCGGCCACAATTATCCTCTTTTAGTACAACATTCGGTTCATAGATGGCGTATGGATACATGAAATATATTCAGTATTCCGTTTAACAAGGAATATGATGTTTGTTATTTTGCCTGTAAAGCCTCTGTGTTGTGATATTAACAAGGAAAGCAGTCATATCCCTAGCAAAGAACGGTCATTTCTCCTGGCAGTGAATATGAATTACCACGTGCTGTACCATGACACGTAAGCAGATTTAGTATCAATGTCACGCCATATACTACGGATGAAAGGCCATTGGAGGATCGACCTATACTGTTCCCACTTTTTGAAGCTCGTTATTTATAACGTTTTACTTTTGCAAATGTAAACAAACTAAACAAATGGGTTAAGTATCGGTAACCACCTACGAGATTATAATGGTAACTAGCTGCTAGCCTACACGACGCTGTAATCCAAAGGACCACAACCTGAAGGTTTACTTGTGGCTATTGATATGTTTTTTAGCATACTTTTCCTTACTTTGAAGCAAAAGTGGGATTATGAGATCATTGTAGCAGTTCACCCATCCGAGCCAACTTTAGAATACCTTAGCGGTAATTAGGATTTACGAAACGTATAGTAAAGTCGGTATAGATAACCATTTGTCTGATAAATTTGCTATCCAGAATGGTCTAAAACAGGGAGATGCTTTATCGCCACTCCTTTTCAACGTTGCTTTAGAATATGCCATTAGGCAGGTCCAGGAAAACCAGGTGGGACTTAAATTAAACGGGACACATCAGCTGTTGGTCTACGCCGATGATGGGAATCTACTGGGTGATAATGTAGACAGCATAAAGAAAAACACACAGACTTTAATTGACGCAAGTAAAGAGGTTGGTCTAGAAGTAAACACAAAGAAAACTAAGTATATGTTGCTGTCTCATCACCAAAATGCAGGGCAAAATCATGACTTAAAGATAGGAAACAAATGTTTTTAAAATGTGGCAAAGTTCAGGTATTTGGAACAACGATAACAAATCAAAACCTGATTCAGGAGGAAATTGAACTCGGGTAATGCTTGCTACCATTCAGTCCAGAACCTTTTGTCTTCTCATCTGCTGTCCAAAAACATAAAAATTAGAATATACAGAAGTATAATTTTGCCTGTGGTTCTGTATGTTTGTGAAACTTGGTCTCTGACATTAAGGGAGGAACATAGACCGAGGGTGTTTGAGAATAGGGTGTTGAGAATATTTGGACCGAAGAGGGATGAAGTGACAGGAGGTAAGAGAAAACTACATAATGAGGAGCTTCATAACTTATACTATTCTCCAAGTATAATTAGAATGATCAAGTCAAGGAGGATGAGGTGGGCAGGTCATGTAGCACGAATGGGGGAGAAGAGGAATGCATATAGAATATTGGTGGGAAAGCTAGAAGGAAAGAGACCACTGGGAAGACCAAGGCGTAGGTGGGTGGACAATATTAAAATGGATCTTAGAGAGATATGATGGAATGGTATGGATTTGATTGGTCTGGCTCAGGATGGGGATCAGTGGAGGGCTCTTGTGAACACGGTGATGAACCTTCGGGTTCCACAAAATGCCGAGAAATTCTTGAGTAGCTGCAGAATTGACCGCTCCTCAAGAAGGGCTCAGCTCCATGAGTATGTAAGTAGATAAGGTATTTCGGATTTATTCATGAAAGTTATGTTCTGCGTTGTAACGCCGTTTGGTCCGGTAGAAGCCTGCCGACGTTTCGGAGGAACGTGTTACCTTCGTCTTCGAGGTGTCGAAGAGTAAACTAAACAAAGCCACTTCCTTCTTGCTAGTTTCTTGCTCGATTATTCTTGACCCTGAAGATGGAGGCAGTGTCTTCTTCCTGAACATCGGTGGACTTATATCGGGCTGCACGGTGTTGTATCGTAGGAGGGAGTAATCTACATATTCACCGTTGTGAGAACCTCAAATCCAACAAAGAAAGCCATGTGCTTAAAAATACAAGCCGTAGATGAACCTGTATGTGTATTGGTTTAGTTCAATGGCAAAGGCGAGATCTATTTTTGACGCATGTTTTATCAAGACTTCTCTCAGCCTACAATCAGTCGTTGATTTGACAGCCATATTTATGTTCGATCGTAATGATTTTGTTAGTCTTTTTTTTTCGGAATGCATGAACCAAAGGTTAACGTCCTTTTTGTGCTACTCTGTAACCAGAAAATTTGTATTACGCATTTATTTCGGAAATGGACGGTTTCAATTCCGCATAACGTTGTGCTATTCATATAATTTCTTTTGTCAGTTGTTAGGCCCGTTATGGATTACATGTCTTAATAGAGCGAGCCATAAACACACTACCCCTCCTTATCCCTATTCATGGGGCATTTTTGAGGTGGTAACGTTGGTAGTTGGTATTGGCCGTGCCGTTCCATTATCGCTGCTTGCAGCGCCTCAGTGCGGCAGCGACAGAAGTGAGGCAGACCTGACCTTGTTGAGAGAGAGAGGGAAACAAGGAAGACGGAGGAGGAAATATACAGGCGAAGAGAAGAGAAATATTAAACTTACCATTTATTTTATACAAGCCTGTAACTCGAAATTTAGCAGAAGGGATTATCAGAGAACACGGTAAGAGCTTGTAATGTGATGATATGGGACTGGGAGAGTGTAGGAGTTGTATGTAAAGGGGTTTGGTTGGTCGCGTGTTTGAGGTAAGTGCTTCTAGCTAGCTGGCTGACTGGCAGGCAGGCAGGCTGGCGTTTCGAAATGGTGGATATCCAAGTGCGAGTGAGAGCGAAGATGTGATTGTTGCGACGGATAGGCAAGTGCGAGAAAGAAAGATAGTGTGTAGTAGCCATTATATATACGCGTGTGAAATACTGTGATGGCTATATCCGTTCATTTGCTGAACACGTATAATAGAAGTCATAGCTACTGTGTTCAGGCTCTTGTATATATAGCAACACCAGATCACCACCCGTCCATAACGTGGTCCCGGATGTTCATTTACTGACATGTCCGTCCATCCATCTAGCATACACCTATAGTTTCGTTCGCCGTTATAAATCCGCTTCCGGTTTAGCTTTGGATTATCACGAATAACAAAACAGCATCAGGATTATTCGTATATATTTCCACATCTTTGCCCTTCACAAGTCAAGGCCAGCCCCATTCTGTACTAACCAACCTCTGATTTCATATTACTTGTAGGTAGCCATAACGTACCCTCAACTTGTCTAGAATTCAGAGGAACCTGATGTCGCGCCCTCACATGTTCATAAAATGTTCTCTTTTACCGTCTGCAACACGAGTTCTCATTTCAAATGCACATGTAACTCCACGGTAAAGCCCGATAGTGGCTTGTCTAGTGAAAAATCCTTGTCTTTTCATGAAATCCCGAAGTTCATAAGGCTCAACATGGATTGTGTTAACGACATTAATCTTGATACCCCTCATATGAAATATTTTCATCCCTAGTGTCGCAGTTAGAGCGATTTTTATTTTCCTTTGATTGAGAGTCTAGACTAGCGTTGTCCTTGACTAGCTTATTCGTCATCTTTAGCGCTGTTGCCTCTTCATACAAATTTAATCTCTCGGTTTTTATTTGATAATATTTCTTTCTACACTTTAACGTATTCGTAGCTCAGAGCTAATGGGGACTAGCGTAGTGAACGGTCGTGACCAATTTTCACTCTCGTAAAGATAAATGTTCCACTGTGATTGATTCGCCTTGTCATCAGGGCGTGGTAGGTAGAGCTCCACATGTTCATCAGAGACCAACCGAATGGCGCCTCTTCGTATTGGAAGGGTCAGAGTTCCTATCTTAGCCCGGAGGTCAGCTATACTAATTGAAGTTTTTTTTTTCGCAGTATTCCTTACTCAGTCGAGTCAAATGTGGAGATAGTACTTTAAAAATAGGCAGTGACAACTACTTCCATTATCATTTGTAATTAAGCGTTCACAAATCATCCTGCCTTTGACGCTACATAACCTAAGCCGTTGAAAGGCTTCGTTCAGTAATTGAATAACAATAGTCGTGTTCGTGGTCTGGCCTTTTCTTTGTTTCTGGGTAATTCTTTAGCAGTTTGATTAAAGGTAATATCTACACAAGTACCGTTTGGTGCGTAGTACGGACAGAGATATTACAGAACCCCTGCCAGGAATCGACTGCCCCACTTCGACCACGCACGTAGATAAAGGCACGGTGCTTGATGAAACTGGTGTTTCCTGAAGTTTCTTATGTATTGCTTCGACGAGTACGATCGGTTTCCATAGATTATCAGCCCCTCTGCGGATCCAAACTGTACAGCTGATGATTGGTATAACGTGTGAATCGTAACTTTCTCATAGATGATTGTCTGATGTGCAGATTGTTACCAGCGTTTCGGAGGAACCTGCTGTGTTCGGTGTTCAGGATAGAAGGGTGAAAGATGAATATAATGGCAGTGTACTCCTCCGATACGTTGGTAAATTTATACCAAACTGTGCGGCGTCACGTCTCTGTTATCAGTTTTCTATTGATATGAGATTTGAAGATTTAGTTTCCGATTTTCTGGTTTATAACTTGAAGGTGGTTATCAGCATTTCATAGTAACCTGCTGGCTCTTCAGAGAAGTACAACGGTAAATTGGCCAGAAAAGCGCCACTGGTCTTGATAGATTTCGTATCTCCCACAGTAGATAGGTAGGGTATACTGCGTGTAAAATATTTGTAAGGTTGTGTCGTCACCAGATAGTGACGTGTCTCACCATTTGGAAGTGACTAGAATCTGTTCTTAATATATGATAGGAACCAAAGTCACCATTCCGGACCTCTCGCTCAACACACGTGACCCTGTTTTTGTTCGTAAGGTTTTCAATTCACAGACATATTTTAGACAGACAGTAGTAGTTGCGCCATAAACTCGGTAACAGGACTCCATTTTGTCTATAATTTCTGCAGTTCTGATTTAAAAAATCAGAGCCGGTTTAGCGGCATACCACATGCTGGACGGCCCGGCTTCAATTCCCGGCATTGCAAGATTTTTCTCTTCTCCACAGCGTCCAGACCGACTCGGGCCAACCCAGCCTCCTATTTAATGGGAGCTCTTTCCTCCGGGGTAGATCTGCAGGATTGTAAAGCAGACCACTCACCTCCATCTAATGCCGTGGTCACAAAAAGGAGCTGTATCTCCACTTCCCCATATTTCTTCATGGCATAGTGCTTAGCTAATTAAGCACAGGGACAACTTTATCTTTTAGAATCGAAGAAAAGGAGGTGTTATACCAAATATTAATAAAAATTAAAAGTATCAGAAAAGTTTTTTGTTCTCTTTTGAATGCTGTAGTGCGAGCAGTGAAAGTAATATTAAACCTCTTAAACGTCAAGTTTCCACGTACATTTTCCACCCCCCCCCTCCTCCCACAAAAAAATGTGTTGACGTCACGGGGTTTCTTTCAGACAAATTCATGCCAGAAGGGACGTCTTTGGAAATAGTTCACGTGCAGCATGGGAAGGACGTATTGTAGAAGAACAAAATTATTGTGGAGCTGTGACAGGTCAGTCATTGTAGAGGTTAGGTAATGGGTTGGGATACCAGGAATTGGGGAACAATTTCCCGGCGCGAGGCAGAAAGTTTTGACTTCGTCCAGACAGGCTCTGGGGCTCACCCAGTCTGGTGTGCAATGGGTGGGGAGTTCTTTCCTCGGAGATAAAGCGACGGGGGCGTGAAGCTGATAGTTCACCTTCATCTAGTGCCAAGATTAAGAATTCGTGCATCTGTTATCCTGCGGTTACATACATCTCCAAGACATGATGCTTAATTAAGAACAGGAACTTTACTTTTTACTTTTACTAGGACAGTTTTTAGATCCGTAATAGAGCAAAATTATAATTATTCTATGGGAAGACAACCCTCTTTAGGAATATTTATTCCCTTCTTATTTGCTGTCCCCTCTTACAGAATACTCCAGTAATGAATTGTGGCGCCGTGTTGGGATTCATTTCGAGCCTGGGTTCCATCTCTTACGTCCACTGAATGCCCTCTCAATACTGCTCTTTCACGTAGCAGCTATTTGCAATTTGGTAGGCGCATTCCTTATATTGGACTTTGCCCCTGCGGTTGGAAATTCCACTTGGTTTTGTTTCCATCCGCAGTAAATGTATTCAGCCTTTGTTTACTCAAGTCCTTAGAACCGTTACTGATGTGTTGACCAGATGACGTCATTCAGGAAGCCACTCCATTGGACGTAATAGAAGTTGCAACTGCCCATAATTTTAGGTTTTGTGCGTGTTTTTAGAGAAAATAGATTATTGTATTAAGATAACGGTCTTCTGGGATGACGCTGAAGTCTTGTAGGTTAGATAACCCTGAAGATGGAAGCAGCGGATTTCTCGTATGCTTCGGTACATATCCATCATGCTACACAGCGTCACAGGTAAAAAAAAAACTTTATCTTAATATTCATCGCCGTGAGAACCTCTGATCTCTTTGGATCCACGATTATTCAGCAGTTACATAGCGTATTTTTTGTGCAACAACTATTGAATCTCCTGAGCTTGGTGAAGATATTATCTTCGTTATTCTTGTTTATCGAGTTATTTCACAGTTATCTTCATTGTCACCATTATTGCCGCTCAATGGAGAACTGTTTTCTTGTTTCCAAAGTTAACGTTCGTATAACATTTTGAATTCTCTGTAGTATGCTTCCCATCTCACAAGTTTGCTTGCGTATGTTTTAGGAACTCTTTGGTCTCTCAGACTTTAGCATGAGATCTGTCAATTTTAAACAGACATTTTGGTTTAGGAACCAAACTTGTGTGTGTATTTTTGATTTTAAATCATGTTGACTGTAGCTCGTTCAGAAATCAGTGTCAGTAGTGTTGGTAATAGACTGGTTGGTTATTTATTTTTTTTTTACTTTATTGGCCTTGATTTTTCTGCTGTTTCTGCGTGTCACATTGTTGCGTGAAGTGAAAAGGAAATGACACACGTTCAAAATTAGTTTACATTATTTCCTAAATGGACTTAAGTTCGCGGTAAGTTAGAATTTTGAAGTTATAAGAATATATGTTATGTATTTCACAGGACCGTTACTTTATATATCCTTCTTGACGTTCTTCCTTTATTATTTTTCATCTTTCAGCTGAAGAATTTTGTGCTACAAGCCCTTTTCCAGTGTTCATAAATTAAAAAAAATTACCTTACCTTCCACTTCAGGGTCTTTCCGCTTGTTTCTATCCTTGTGGTTTTATAGTAAGTATACCAGTTTTTGCAGTTTACCGTCTTGCATCCCAGTTACATGTCGCTAACTGTTTGTTTTCTTTTTTATTACTGGGGTTTTGTGTGATGTGTAATAACAAAAACTAATGAATTGTGTACTGAGAAATTTATCACTGAACCACGAGCAGGAACAACTTAAAAATTAACATCCTCACATAAAGAAGTATAGAACACACTGCAAAGGGAAAACAACTGAATTACGACAACACGTAAGAAAACGAAGGTGAAACATATATAATAAAACTAGTAATAACATCGTACCCAAGCACGACTCATATAAAAACATAACGAATCCCGGAAGATATCATCTGTAAATACACGACAAGGAACACGGAAAGTAAAATCGTAACAACGCGACAAAAACATACAACAAATTTACCAAAATTGTTTGTATCATAACAATTTTAACAGTTAGTACTAATATGGACCGATATTAGCATAATACAGTATTTAAGAATACTGCCTGATGATGATCCAAATATGGATCGAAACAAGTAACAGTCATTAAATAAAACCAATATAACATAATGATATTAGATTGGTTTCATTTTTGATAAATTTGTTTTGTAGATGGCCAAAAAGAAAACACATCATGACACACAACAGGATGCAAACAATAAATATGTGTACTGAGGAGTCTGGTTTATGGGATATGCTCGTGCACTAGATGTCAGATTAATTGTATAAATTCAGTATAACTCCTACTTTATATGAAGCCCAAATCGTACTTCATAAAGGTTTTCAAAACCGGATCTTCCTACAAGAGAATTGGTACACAACTCGAAGTGTATTAATTTATACGCCTTCATATACCCATACACGATTTGGCGATAAAGGGGCGAGCGGTTATGTCAGTAGGGGCATTAATGTGTCTAGTAATCGGTAGTTTATTGACTTTCTATATCCCCCCCAAATTAAGTTCTTGGTATGCATGTACCACACGCATGAACATAATTGTGTTTTTTAGTTTTGTGTCTAGTTATAATATTTTAAGTTCTGAAACATGGCAAGGCCATTTATAGAAGTTAGAATATTAAATTACCGTACTTTTGGACACAATGAAAACGTAATGTTACTAACGCCTTTAAAGCTACGGACGAGTTTTCTCGCTTAGGAACAACAGCCTATTTGCTCTTAATTTGGTGTTAGCAATGTCAATCGAAAGGAATACATCTCCTGAATTTCTAAATATGTTTTGTAACAGTCAGCTCTGAATTATGCAGTTTCTGTTTACCATAGAAACGAATTGTTGAGCGCTGCATAAACATAAGGTGTGCAGTAGGTCACGAATGAGCGGTTAGCTTTTTGTTTCTAGTAAGGAATGGCTTTCTCTGGAATCAGCCTATAATAAATTGGATTCCTGTGTTAATATTTTCAGTTTATCGTTTTTTTATTGCGTCGTATTTGAGTAAACTTTATCCGTATATGCCTCCTTAATTTCAAGCGTATTGACTCACAAAATAATACGATCATTTCTGGTGCATATGTTTACCCAATGTCTTAATCGTCTAGGCTGTAAACCATACTAGAAAATAAATAGGAATCTATTGGACATGAGTTCAAACTCTACGGGGAGGGCCCATATACAATTGGGTATACACTTATTTTTAATTTGCCCGTCAAGACCGTTAAGAACTTCTTCAGTGATATGACCGATATTATTTCCTGAGCATAAAGTTGCTTTATGAATGCAGAGTGTAGAATGAGTAACAGATGTGCTCTTTCTTGACTTTTCTTTAATTAGTGTTACAATTCCCGTTAGTTGTTTCTGAATAACGACGATGTTATAGCCTAAATATACAAGTCTTATGCCTCCCTTTATTATAACAAACCTCTAAACTTCACTGTGTCTTCTGACCAGTTCTCTGTTTATTCCAATAAGGAATGGAGTTCTTTGAAATCATTCTATAACAAATAAGATTTCTGTATTAATATTTGCATTCTACCATTGATGTAATCGGGCTATTCACTTGTTTTTCCTAATATTATGGAGTTTCATCAATGAAAATCATTTTTGATTTCCCAACATGAAAAGAAGATATTCTTTAACCAGACGTCTGTGTATTCACAGTCCGTCAGTAACGCAACATTTGTTTATTCACCATTTAACACAACACATTTCGGGCATATATGGCCATCTTCAGGTGTTTTTAATGCGTCCAACTGTTACAGTGTTCTGAAGTGCATTAAGACACCTAAAGATGGCCGTATATTTCGGAAACATGTTGTGTTAAATGGTGAATAAACAATTGTTGCATTATTGACGGACTGTGGATACATAGAAGTTTATTTACAGATTTGCAGCAGGATGCTGAGATACAGAATTGAAGATATTCTTGCTAAAAAGTATTCGGTATGGAAGGAACCAATAATAATTTAGCAGTTGATCATTCTCTGTTAATCTGTTAATCATATGTTGGAGTCATTGGATTGCTACGTTCAGGCTGTAGGTAACAGTAACTTTGTTCTTTGTGCGCAGAATGGTTGGCTGCACGATTGTAGTGACGCGGATGCTACACTGCAGCAAGAGCCACCCCAGCCTTCGACTGCCTCCGTAGCGCGCAGGTAAGCAAGTTGTCAGCACCCATTTTCCCCTCTCCACGTTTCGCATCAGTATCGCCAGATGTATCGTCACTAACAATATTCACAGAGACGTTAACCATCCTGTCAATTGCTGTCATGCGACCTCAATTCCAAGCTACCGCATAGACTAGCGTTTCTCAAAGCGGGGACCACGGCCCCGCATGGGACCGCGGAGGCTTTTTAGTGATGCCGCCGATAATAAGAACGCTGAATTACCTTTAGTTCCGGCGGTCCACATTAAATTAGAAAAATATTACGTACTTACTTACCCACTCACTCACTCATGGAGCTGAGCCCTTCTTGAGGAGCGGTCAATTCTGCAGCCACTCAAGAATTTCCCAGCTTTTTATGGAACCCGAAGGTTCTGTACTGTGTACACAAGAGCCCTCCACTGGTCCCTATCCTGAGCCAGATCAGTCCAATCCATACCATCCCATCCTGTCTCTCTAACATCCAGTTTAATATTGTTCACCTACGTACCCCTTGCTCTTCCCAGTGGTCTCTTTCCTTCTGACTTTCCCACTAATATCCTATATGCATTTCGGTTCTCCCCCATTCTTGCTACATGCCCCGCCCATTTCATCCTTGACTTGATTATTCTAATTATACTTGGAGAAGAGTACCAAGTTATGAAGCTCCTCATTATGCAGTTGTAGAAACGTAGAGCAGAATAAATAGTACACGATAGGTATCCTCAAGACTCGTTAGTAGTTATTTGTTGAAATTATTAAATCATGTTTTGAGTTATGTTTATAGGTTGGGGAGGGCGGCAAACGCTTTTAGCTGCGTCAAGGGACACAAACTAAATATATTTCTGGAATCACAGACCCATGGATACTCCTCGGTCTTTATGTAATGCATCTGAATCCTGCGTGGTAGTGTGCCCTTGAACTGTGAGTTTTGAATACTTGATAACAGACCCCAGGTAGCTAATTCAGAATAGTGACTGGCGACCAGGTTCAGTTTCTGGCAAGGTCACCGCGGATCTGTGGTCCACCCAGTCTCATTTGAGTAACAGGAGCTCCTTCCTCTGGGATTTTTTTTATTATTATTATTTATTGCTAGTGGGGTGGGACTAAGTCCCTTGTACTGCAGCCACTTCTGGCCTATTGTACCAGCCCCAGATGATAGGTGAGGGTGATTGTGGAGCAATTGGTGGAATGAAGATTGGCAGGGGAAACCGAAGTACTCCGAGAAAACTTTCCCCAGCGTCACTTTGTCCACCACAGATCCCACTTGACCATACCCGAGCCGCCGCGGTGGGAAGCCAGCGACTAACCGCTTGCACTATGGCGTGGTAGCGTAATTGGTTGAGGCAGTATGCTACACGCCGGAAGGTCGCGGGATCGATTCCCAAAGGAGGTGGATTTTTTTCAATTTACGTAATTCCTCCAGCCACACTATGCCCCTGACGTCGACTCAGCCTCTAACAGAAATAAATAACAGGAATATTCTTGCGGGGTGAAGGGCGGCCGCGGTAGCCGAGCGGTCTAAGGCATGGACTGTCTTCGCTCGCTTGGAAACCGGGATCGTGGGTTCGAATCCCACTCAGGGCATGGATGTTTATTTTGTGTGTGTGTGCGTTTTTCTGTGTTTGTGTACAGGTAGAGGCCTTGCGACGAGCCGATCCCCCGCCCAAGGAGTCCTACCGAATGTGTAAGATCTAGAAAAACCGAAGTGAACGGAGAAGTTCATGGAGGTAGGCCTAGGCCCACTGGGGTTGTAGTGCCAAGGAAAAAAAAAAGGCGGCCGGCGCGTAAGACTGCAGGACTGCGCTTAGTCCGATATGGGAACTGCTTTAGCTGTTGTGTGTAATGACCATCAGAACAGAAAAGCTGTGAAGGGCAGTGTTTCCTGGGATATCGTGGCATGTAGACCCGTAGAAGTTCGTGTCGTTGGAACGTACTGCCTCCATCTTCAGGGCCTAAACCGAATTGTTAGGCGTGGCGGTAACTATCGACTCATATTTTGGAGGTACTTGCTTCGAATTTCGTGTTTCGATGGTATGTACTGTCCCTTTCTTCAGTGACGGATTCGGGAAGTAAAAGGTAAAGTTGTCCATGTAACAGGCCGTGGAAGCCTCTAAGTTTGGGAGACGTCGAGGCTTCCATATTTTCTCTAGACAATCGGCACACAAATGGCAGTAAGGTTGTCAGCCTTACGCGCCGGTCGCACTTTACCCCCCAGGACGATTCCTGGTACTCATTTTTGTTAGACTGACTTGACCTCAGGGTCATTACGGCTGGAAGGATTAGGTAAATTGAAAAATAAAATCCAGAGACCTTCCGACTTGTAGCATAGTGCCTCAATTAACTACGCCACCAAGCGGCCTCCGTAGTCTAGAGTTAACGGTCCCACCTCATGACTCGTAGTACGCGGGTTCAAATACCCGGCGGAGGTCTTCGAATTTTTAAGGGCGGAAAAATTCAGGGAGCAAGTCCTCCGGGAGGGACTTTAAGCCGTGGGTCCCGTGTCGTAGCTTTACGGCACGTAAAAGAACCTCATATCTCCAAAGGAGGTCACTGAGCCAAATTACGGACGTTTCCCGCCCAACAGCAGTCTCTAATACCTCTGGTAGATGAGGGAAGCATTATAGATACCTCTCAGCTAGCAGAGCCGGTATCGCTGGCTGGGCGGGACTGATGGTAAGCACCAGTACCGGTAGGATATAGAGACGGGTAGAAATCATAGAGGGAAGCACAATGGACCAATACAGGTCTAAGTGCATGGGGAAACCCATCCTCTCCAATAACTAACTAACTACGCCACCATGTAAGTGGTCGGTTATAATATCTGCCCAGAATTCCGACCATTCTGATATTTATCTTAGCTTTCCTCAGTCCCCCAATGGAGATGTCAGGACAGAACTCCGATAGAGGCTACGAGTGTTCGCTTCCAGATATTTCCCATTTCATAATTCTGCCGTTCGAGCCTAATTGTTCAGCTAATGACTGTGTTGTGAAATATCCTCAAGAAGAGTCAAGCGAGCAAACAAACAGCAAAGTAACACTGCCGGGTGCCGCTTGCGTGCTTTCTCTTCTACCCTGAAGATATAGGCATACATTCTTTCGAAATTTCTGTATACTTGCCAGACTACACGGTGTCATAACCCCAGAGGATAGTCATCTCCATGAGACCCTCAGATCTCGCAGAGAAGCTATACAAAGCCCAGATTTATTATCTGTACATGTGTCGGTCTCTTTTCCGTGAATGGGTCTAGAACCGGGAGAGTGGAATAACAAGTAGGCCTAATACTTTGTACTCGGATGTTGCTGTAATGGGTCTGGACTCTGACCCAGCATCTAGCCCCCATCACATCTCCCTCCCCCCGGACGAGTCGATGTTAGTTAGAGAAGGGGGCAACTAGTATTCCAGTTTAATGACTGGTAATGGCGTTATCTGGGGGCACGCGGTAGCGTAGTTGGTTGAGGCACTATGCTGCAAGCCGGAAGGTCGCGGGATCAAATCCCCATGAGGTGGATTTTTTCAATTTACCTAACCCTTCCAGCTGAACTATGGCCCTGGGGTCGACTCAGCCTCTAACAGAAATGAGTACCAGGAATATTCTTGGGGGTAAAGAGCAGGCGGCGCGTAACGCTGTCAGCCTTACCGCCATCTATGAGCCGATTGTCTAGAAAATGTGGGAACCTCAACATCTCACAACCCTATGGGTCTCCACGGGCAGCGACCTTATATCTAGTTAACTGGTTGTTTGGCTTACTCTTCCACCCTGAAGATGGATAAAATACGCTCATCGAAACGTATATAAACTTCTACCACACTACCTGGTATCACATCCCGGAAAATAGCGCACTTTAAAAGCCACTGTGGAGAGAGCGTCAAATTATCCATCTTATGTCTGTTTTGTATTCACTCTGAAGTAATTTGTTTAGAGAACTTCTTGGTTTACTGAGAGTTCATATGGTGTATGCTTAAGCCATTCAGTTCCAAGAACGAGATATGTCAATTAGAAACTCTACTCATTGTATCCCGGAATGTGTATCAGTGAAATTTTATTATTTATCTTTCAGCATTCTGTTCTGAGTATCTGTAGCGACTGCGCATAAGGAAGGTGTTAAATATATTGTATGTAAGCTACCAAGGGGGCACTATGCTACAAGCAGGAAGGTCACGGGTTTGAGCCCCAATGAGGTCATTGGATTTTTTTTTCTTTCAATTTACCTAATCCTTCCAGCCGCGCTATATAGCCTTGGAGTTGACTCAGCCTCTAACAGAATGAGTACCAGGAACTTTCTTGGGAGGGGGGTTAAAGGACGACCGGCGTGTGAGGCTGACTGAGGCGATTGTCTATAAAATGTGGGAGCCTCGACATCTCACAACCCTATGGGCCTTCACGGTCTGTTACAGGGATACCTTTACATACTTTACTTCACCAAGAGTTGGATTGACCAGTATAATGACTAGAAGTGGACTGGGCGGGCGAGGAATTGGGATTTGAGTTGCGGCAAAGGAAACCGATTGTTCTCTTCCCCGAAATATTTTGACCGCTCATCCAGCCTCCTGTCCTATGCCTACCGGGGACTCAGTGGGGGTGAAGGACCGGAGTATAAAGCTGACCTCACTGGTTTCCATCTAGGGCCGAGGTTAAGAAAGCGTGGAAGTATTTCTCCACACCCCCATGCATCTTTATGTCTTAGTGTTTAATTAGGCATAACATTAAATTGAAGATTTTATTTGGTGTGGTCTCATATGTACTTTTTTAGGCCGGTACCAGCGTTTCGAAGGAACCTGATACTTCTATCTTCATCGTACTTTTCCGCAAGTTCTTCCGAAACTTTATTGCCTGTCCAACAGATATCAGGTTGTGACACTCCAGAGGCACGCAATCTTCATATTTTGCGCCGCGAGAACCTGAAGTCCAGCTGTATTGAAATGGGTTGTAAGGAAATTGATACATTCTCCCCCGTGTTTGGTCAGTCGCCATGCTAGACGCGTGGGAAAGTGAAAATATATTTTCACGCATTTTTAATCATGGCGTTATATCGGAGTCGTTAGCCATCCGTTCCGGCCGCTGTTCCCCCAAGAAATAGCTCCCAGTTTCCTTCAGATATTAGGGTAGTCTGTAGTGGCGGTAGTAAAAGGTAAAGTTGTCCCTGTGCCTAACTAATTAAGCACTACGCCATGAAGGCGTATGGTGGAGTGGATGTATAGATCCACATTTTCTTGACCTCGGCACTAGCTGGAGGTAAGTGGTCAGCTTCACACCCCGGCCGCTTAACACCGGTACCTATTGGACAGGAGGTTGAGTGGACCCCAGAGCCGGTCTGGACGACGTGGAGAAAAGAAAATTCTTGACCCTACCGGGACTCTAACCTCAACCTCTGGGCCGTCGAGCCCGTAACTAGTTGCTATACCGACTGAGCTATTCCGCCTCCGTATTAACGATAGTAGCGAAAAGAAACTGATCGTTCTTTTCTTCCTTTAATATTATTTAGGGGGGGGGAAGGGATGTTCTGTTGACTAATTTCGGAAGCTGGTATTCTGGATTTATATACTATTATCCAAGCTTCAAAACCCTAACGCATCTTGGTAACAAGTGTGATATACATTGCATAAATTCCGGACACCAACTCGCGAGGGCGCCTGTAGATAATCGCGTCTGCTGTCGCTTACTACTAGCGAAAGAAAAATGGTGTCAGAGGTGACTGACAAAATAATTTCTGTCAACCTTTCTCTTATCATTGTCATTTTCTGTATCTTTATCTGTTTTCCTTTCTCCTATATTGTTTTCCCATCCTTTTTATTTGCCCGTCCCATGGACATTGTCCCCTGTATCGAAGTGACGACAGGAATAGTTCGGTTTTAGTTTTCTGCTTATTCTGGCTCCTAGATTCTGTAGGAAATCTATGCATGCCTGCCGAATTGCGCACTTTCACTTATTTGTTTCGACATTAGTTAGGCCAGGGATTGTTTTCCTCATGCCATTTTCAGTGTATGAACGGCTAATGGATACCAGGAATAGAATTTCATTCTTTTGACCCCTTTCGAATGGAAGGGGAGGAGGAGGAAAGGTACCTGAATAGGGTTCCAAGGACGAATTATATTGTAACCTTTAGAATTTGAGTGGCGACAGATCCGAGTCAGCATTTGGCTTGTGCCCATGGTGTTGTGCAGTGTTTTGACTTCCTGAATTAATGAAAGCGGCTCACCTTTGCATTCACAGTGAGTGACATTCGTGTTCTGCGTATATTGAGATCAATATTCGGAGATTCGACAGTAAGTAATTAAGAATTACGAAAATGTTCATACCCTGTTCTATGAAAAGTGACAATTTTTTTTAAATAGTTGTGAGGACAGATGTGTGAAGACCCTGTAATGTTTACTTGTCCTCTTCTCCAGTATAATTAGAATGATCAAGTCAAGGAGGATGAGGTGGGTATGGCATGTAGAACGAATGGGGGAGAAGAGGAATACATATAGGATATTGGTGAGAAGGCAAGAAGGAAAGAGATCACTGGGAAGACCAAGGCGTAGGTGGGTGGACAGTATTAAAGTGGATCTTAGATAGGATGGGATGGTATGGATTGGATTGATCTGACTCAGGATAGGGACCAGTGGAGGGCTCTTGTGAACACGGCAATGAACTTTCGGGTTCCACGGGGGGCACACGGTAGCGTAGTTGGTTGAGGCACTGTGCTACAAGCCGGAAGGTCGCGGGATCGAATCCCGATGAGGTGGATTTTTTCAATTGACCTAATCCTTCTAGCCGCACTATGGCCCTGGGGTTGACTCAGCCTCTAACAGAAACGAGTACGAGGAATATTCTTGGGGGTAAAGGGCGGCCGGTGCGTAAGGCTGACAACCTTACCTCCATCTGTGAGCCGATTGTCTAGAAAATGGGGAACCCCAACATCTCACAGCCCAATGGGCCTTTACGGCCTGTTACAGGGATAGCTTCACTTTTATGAAACATCTTTATCATGCTGCCCGGTGTCCCTGCCAAGAATCGATCAGATGACCTCCCGAATACGAACCTAGAACGTTACCGGTACAGCGATCTGCTAGGTTGTACGGTCATGAGTTAGCTTTACGTTTGTATGCTATTCTGGTACTTCTAATCTTATCTGAAGTAAGTGAACTTGTATACCAGCGAGTAATATTGTGGAAGAGACCGCATTCGGAAAGTATGAATGAGTACTTGGATGGAGTTAACTTTCCGCACCAAGTATCATTTGTTTCGCCTGTGGTATCGGTTACAGAGAGTGTTATTGAAGGTAGAGTTGTCCCTGTGCCTAATTGAGCAGGACGTCAAGACGTATGGGGAAGTGGAAACATAGCCACATTATTTACCTCAGCACTAGATGGAGATGAGTGGTCAGGTTCACGCCATGGCCGCTTTGCCCCCGATACCCATTGGGTAGGAGTCTGAGTGGGCCGCAGACCCAGCTGAACGCTGCGGAGTAGAGAGAAATCTCTTCTCCCTGTCGGGAATCGAATACTGGCCGTCCAGCCCTTAGCCCGTCGCTGTACGAGCTTATAATTCTATAAATGTGTAATGTGGCCTCCTGTTTTTATCGTCAGTTTTTGCTGCAGCAAACCTTTTTAGTTTGGCTTTATGACTGATAATATGAAAGTTAACGGTTATATTTGTTTATTACTATTTCATTGTTTATTTGTGATAATAGAACGCTGCACTATGAACAGAGTTATTGCAATGCAACGCCGTCCGTTGGTTCATTCACGCCACTTATACACACACACACACACACACACACACATATATTAACGTAGTTGGTTGAAACACTATGCTACAAGCCGAAGGTCGCGGGATCGAATCCCAAAGAGGTGGATCTTTGAAATTTATATAATCCTTTCAGCCGCACTATGGCTCTGGGGTCGACTCAGCCTCTAACAGAAATAAGTACCAGGAATATTCCTGGGGTTAAAGGGCGGCCAGCAGATTGTCTACAAAATGTGGGAGCCTCAATATCTCACAGTCCCATGGGCCTCCACGGCCTGTTACGGGGAAACCTTTACTTTACTTTAATATAGGTATATATATATATTGGTGTAATAATCGTAGAGATTTCATCTATTGGAACGTACTTATTGAAGTACGACTAATGGTATGATTATTTTAAACAAATTAGCGGTTGTTCAGTTTATGTAAATATTTATTCTTATATATTCTTACTTTTTACATTCGTGTATTTATTTTAAATAATGTAAGGCAAAATATGCTCTGAAATTATTTAAAAGTGGAATTGTATACCGGACACGTATCACGCATGGAGGTAAGAAAACTGTATTTACAATTTGGTGTGAAAACATCGAGGGAAAGACCTCTTCGAAATCGTAGACATAGATAAAGTACCTGTACCAGGTCGTCAAGGGCGGTGACGTCAGCTTACGCTCCGGCAGCCCTTTCCCTCAGGAACATTCCTGGTACTCATTTCTGTTACAGAATGAGTCGACCCCAGGGACATAGTGCGGCTGGAAGGATTAGGTCAATTGAAAAAAATCCAATGACCTCATCGGGACTTGAACCCGCGACCTTCCGGCTAGATGAAAATATTAAATGTGGCCTCACAGAAATAAGCTGTAGTTCCGCGGGTTGAGTTCAGCTGATTTAGCTGAAAGTACAGTGGTAGGTTTTTGAACCTTCGACTTTCCATAGAGCATGTAAATTCTAAACCTGGCGAGGGGCTATCAGCGGCTGAAGGAAGGCATTACGCCGTAGTGTCAGTAAACAAAACGCAAGTACGAGTGAGCTACAGGTCGCGCGAAAGGCTGACGTGAGTGCTCGCGCGTACATCAGTGTGAGGCACGTGTGTAGGCAGCCGGGGTTTTCTTTAATGTGAACCGAAGCTGGGGCACACTGCTCGTCTGCTCCAGGGGTCCGGGTAGCGCAGGCAGCATAGTGACTATGTTAGAGATTGGTTTCTAGGGAACCCATTTTTCTTTATCATCGTGTCCTGACCGACTCTGGAGCCTATCCAGCGCTACTGATGCCTACCGGAGGGCCTTTCCTAGGGCGTAAGGCGGCCAGAACGTAAAGCCATAACTTAACTCCGTGGCTTTAGTCAACAGGCGAACTATACCGAGTAACCGCCGCTTGAAATAGCTCCTAAGTTATCCTTACGAGGCTGAGTGGATCCCGTTCCAAATCCACTAATTCTCAGAAAATCTGGTAGCGCCGGGAATCGAACCCGGACTTCTGTATCTGTTTCATGTAATGTAGAGGGTAAGACCATTTGTTCTTTGTAGCAGATCTGTTTGTGAGAATATGTTGATGGGGGTGCTTGTGCGACATCAGTCCACACAGAAATGACTCACAGGTGCAGTTGCACGACGCCACATCCCGGAAGACAGTACAGTGCCTCAGAAAATGTTTTTTTTTTTTTTTTGTGAAGTTTGACCATGAAGTTTGTCTATGGGACGGTTGCGTGACGCGATAGGCTGCTGTGTCAGCAAGCAGTCTGTTGTCTTGGCGTGCATTACAAGCTTTTGTATACCTGTCGGCGAGCCTACAGACATGAGCTTCCTAATGGCATTCAATTTTGACTAAAACGGAGTAGCCTCATACAGATAAGGTTACCGTTACACAACGACGAACGTCGGGGTTTTATGCAGGCCACTCAGGAATTCATATAAAAGATTACTGTCATCTTAGGTGTGACGCTGTGTAGTTCTGGACGAACCTACTGCCTCCATGTTCAGGATAAAATATGAGTGCATCAGGTTCCTCCGAAACGTTTGTACCTTTATAGCACATCCCAGAAGACAGTAATATCTGTATTCAACGCCATGAAATCTTAATAATGCATGCAGATTTCTTGTAGTGAAATGTCTTAGGAAACGCTTATTTGAAAGACGGAGAATCAGATGGAAATGACATTAAAATATATCTTATAAAATAGGTAGTGTAGAGGGGTGGTGTATGGAGCTGGATGCGGGTCATGTCCAATGTGAAGCGCCGACATTAGCAGTGTCGAAGTTTCGCATTGTCACCATGGTGATTAAATGAGCGGTATTTCACCAGAGACAATTATTTTTTTATAAGTGAAAATTGTCACCCCGGTAAGAGAGCAATGTTTGAACCTCCCGGCTACAAGACAATTATTTATCACTAAATGAGACCCCCCCCCCAACTAATTCCAACCTTTCGTGTTTAAAGTAGGCTGTGACCATTTTAATAATATGGCTACACATGAAGGCTGCGTATAGGCTGCCGCTGTTTCGTAGCTTGAACTCGCAAACCCGTGGGTGTTGTGATTCATTTGGGCTTCAGACTCTGTAAGTTAAAATTACTTCGTGTATTCTCATTTTCTGCCATCTGCCATGTACCAGTGTACGTCCTGTTTTGCGAAGTTCACCCTCATCACCGGGGTTAGGGAGCTCATCAATAAACGACGGAACGATGGAGTTTCCATTCTTAGCAGGGAGCTTTTCTCTTCGCCAACACTATGTTCAAATCGGCTCTGAGCCCCACCCATCCCTACACCAAATTCATACCGGGTCTCTTGTGAGGTAAAACCGTCGAATCATGAAGCAGACCAGTCTCCTTCGTTTATTTCTGACGTCTGGGACGCTTCGAGCTCATCATTCACACCCCGGTACACTTTTACTTTTTTCTTTATCGTTTGATATTCGTGACCGCCTCTGTGGTCAGACTTTCTGGATACAGAACCAGAGGCCCCGGGTTCGATTCTCGGCGCTTCCGTATTTTTCTGAGAAGTGCTGAGACGTGGTGGGTCTGGAACGGGGTCCACTCAGCCTCGTGAGGATAATTGAGGAGCTATATCAAGGAAATAGCGGCTCCGGTCTATAAAACCGAAATTAACGACCGTGGGGATTCGTTGCCTGACTTCGCCGACAAGTGGCGGTCGCTCGGTCGGTATAGTTCTCATGAGGACTACAGGCCAAGGGTTTTTTTTTTTTGTTTTGTTGGATACTCGTGGTTTGGTGTCGGGAATATCACAATCGGCATAGCGAAGGGCTACGGGCTGAAGGACCGAGGTTCGAATCCCGTCGAGGCAAGAATTTTTTCTTTTCCATAGCGTCCAGACAACCTCCTATCCAATGGGTGACGGCAGCTCCTTGCTTGGGGTTAAAGCGGCCGGGGCGTGACCCTGATAACGCACCCTTATCTAGTGCGTAGGTCAAGAATGGTGGATCTATATCTACAGTCCCCCCGTATGCGTTCATGGCATAGTGCTTAACTAATTGATCACAGGGATATCTTTACCTTTTGCTTGTTGCGGTTTTGCATGGAAGGGTGATCAGACGGTTAATTGAAGGCTTTTATGAAGATGGTGTGACTGTAGTGACATGCGCTTTCGTAGTGGACAGGAAGTCTTGTAGAACGTCTTGCGATTGTAGAGGTCGCGTTATTCTTGTATGTAAGGTTGGTAGCATCACTCGTTGAAATAAAAGAGGAATTTATGTACGATGTAATCATTCATACACGTTTCTGGTTGTTAGAATTTGGCCTTCATCGGAATTAGGGCGACTGCGTGATTCAATTTGCAAGTCATATTGTACGCTTTTACACCCGTTCCGAACTGAGAGGTGAATTCCAGTTAGTACCATCGTGTCTTCCATTCTGTCTATTCCTGAACAGAGTTTTATACGTTTTAAATAGTTGTATTTTGAGGTTGAAAACATCTTTTTTAACTTCTGATACAGATCCAGAGGTCCGGGTTAGAGTCCTGGCGCTACCATATTCCCTGAGAAGTAGGGGTTCTGGAACGGGGACCACTCAATCTCGTGGGGATAATAGAGCTATTTCAAGGAAATAGCGACTCTGGACTAGAAAACCGAAATTAACTGTCGTGGTGTTTCGTTGCGTTGACCACATGACACCCTCTATCCGCTAAAGTTGGCACTAACTTCGCCGACAAGCGGCGGTCGCTCGGTCGGTCGTTCGGTATAGTTCGCTTTCGGACTAGAGCCACCCAGTTTTTTGTTTGATGTCAGGTTTTGGTTTAAAGCTTTAGATCGACTAGAAAGACAATTCCGAATTCGCAGTTTCTTGTATGAACACTGGTCCAATTAAATAAGATTCGTAAACAGTCTAGTTTAAAGACAGTTGTCGGATTTAGGGAAAAATAAGAAAGCCAACGAGCTAAGGTCTCATAATCCGAAGGATTATCTAATCTATAAATGAATAATTGTAAGGCCATCTTTAGCATGGTTTAGGGCCTCGCGAGGTTTTTCTTATCCAGCCATGTCAGAGCCACAAGACAAAAAAGAAAATCCAGAAACGTCAGCTTATTTTTCTCTTCTCTGCAACAGAGGAATTAGGACACGGACAACGCAACACAAGTAGAATTGAACCACAGAGATTAATTCCTTACGACGAGCTGCAGATCCGCCTTTATATACAATAAAGGAAATTTAGAAATTGGAAAACTAAGCTAGAATAGGAAATTGACGATTTAGAATATTTTTTTAATTACTCGGTTTTTGGAATTTGTCCATCATCCAGTATTCTAAAAAAAAGTAGAGAGCACAACGTTTCGGAAACTGGATCTGTTCCCGTCCTCAGGTGAAAAGGGGGGGAGACCTGATTTTTTGGGTCCCTTAGAAAGAGTTGAGAAGCAGTGATGATAAATTATTTCGTTTGAGTAAGCTCCTTATAAAGGTTAAGGACCTTTTTTATCGCTAGTGGGGTGGGACTAAGTCCCTTGTACTGCGGCCACTTCTGGCCTATTGTACCAGCCCCAGATGATAGGTGAGGGTGACTGTGGAGCCATTAGTGGAATGAAGATTGGCAGGGGAAACCGAAGTACTCGGAGAAAACCTGCCCCAGCGCCACTTTGTCCACCACAAATCCCACTTGACCAGAGCCGGGACCGAACCCGGGCCGCCGCGGTGAGAAGCCAGCGACTGACCGCTTGAGGTATGGCGCGGCCAAGGTTAAGGACTTAGTCATAGGCTGAATTTACTGACTTCAAGATTGTGTTCAGATAAACATTATACTTTTACTCTATTCGCTGTCAAGCCAGGCGATGTCCAAGGTGAAAATGTTAGTACAAGCGTTGTGACTTTGTAATATGAATATATATTTACGTTGACTTTTGATTTGATGACTTTCGCCATGTGCGTGACATCATATCTCCCCACAATTGTTTTGTTTCGAAAGCTTCTGTAGACTGGTAGCACTAGGGTGAGTACGCCACGCCCCGACCCTCGACAGCTCATGCGGACGTCGTAGTTACAGCACAGAGATATGGAAGCCTGTTATCATGGAACAAACAAGTGAAATTCTGTCAAGTTAATGTGAGGAGGTAATCTGCTTTCTGCTACCGATAAGGTACAGGGGTGTGCATTGGCGGGCGGACAGTTGTTGGACGGCCGAAGTTACGTACGTTATTTAGCGCCGAAGACCCGGTATTTTTTATACCCTTTTGAAGGAAACTTCTCCTGTCATTTTCTGTTTATACGAAACGCTTGAGAGTCTTGCCTCTCATAGCCTTTCCCTCTTCGGTATCTTGTCAGCTGTTTCATGTCCTCCTTATGGGCCTTATCGGTATTCGTGTCCTCTTCTTCTTGGGCGGACAGACTATTATTATACTTGTTTCTCCCCCAACTCTTAACACCTTCAGAAATTCATCTTCTGTGAAACTTTCAATTGCATTTCTACCCGTTATAGTTGGGGCCACGCGGTAACGTAGTTGGTTGAGGCACTATGTTACAAACCGGAAGGTCGCGGGATCCAATCCCGTTGAGGTGATTTTTTTTTCAATTTACGTGATCCTTTCAGCCGCAGTATGGCCCTGGGGTCGACTCAGCCTCAAACAGAAAGGAGTACCAGGAATATTCTTGATGGTAAAGGGCGGCCGGCCGTCGCATAAGGCTGACATCCTCACCGCCATCTCTGAGCCGATTGTCTAGAAAATGTGGGAGCCTCGACCTCTCACAACCCTATGGGTCTCCATGGCCTGTTACAAGGATACCCTTACTTTTACTTATCCGTTCTAGTTTCCTCCTGAAAATTTCATATTCAGTGCTTGGATTTTACTTTTGTTTCTCATTATAAGGGGTCGTATTTCAGCGGTATATGTTAGTTTCTGTTGAAAACTGACTTCATATAGTGAAGACCACGCTATATTGTTAGGCTTCTATATGAATATGATCTGACGAGGCTTGTACACTGCACAGTTGTAATTCTGATTAACCTCATGGAGATGCCGACAGTTGCTCAGCTGACCAACTTTTCCCTGTACTTTACTGAACCAGTGGGTTTACCTTATTTACAGGATCCCGCTACTGAACCCTGTACTGAGTCATATAAATCATGAGTACCGCTTTGAAGATTTCTGCTACTGTTATTCATTGCAACTGTAGTTTTTCTTTGTGGGGGGGTCGCCCTTGGAAGGCGAGAGCAGAATTCCACTTCACGCGAATTTGTGATTGTAAGGGCGGTTGACCCCCAAGCACGAATAAGACGAATTGATACGCAGGGGGGCAACAATTCTGGCGCTGTCACTCGTGCAGAAATTTGAAATATAGGATTCTATCAAAGTCAGTACGGCGGTTCATGAAATGCAGCAATGGCTCTTCTTGAGAGCTTAATAGTTGCAATTTATTGAGAAATTTCCACTATTCTGTGGAACCCGAAGATTCATTACCGAGTACAGAAGAGAGACCGTCACTTTTCTCTTTACTTAACTGGATTAATGGCCGCGCCATAGCTTCAAGCGGCTAGTCGCTGGCTTCCCACCGCGGCGGCCCGGGTTCGATCCCTGGTTCTGGTCAAGTGGGATTTGTGGTGGACAAAGTGGCGCTGGGGCAGGTTTTCTCCGAGTACTTCGGTTTCCCCTGCCAATCTTCATTCCACTAATGGCTCCACAGTCACCCTCACCTATCATCTGGGGCTGGTACAATAGGGCAGAAGTGGCCAAAGTACAAGGGACTTAGTCCCACCCCACTAGCAATAAAAAAATAGCCAGATTAATCCAGTACCCCTCACCCTATTTATGGTGAATCTTATTAATTACCCATCTCCGCCTAAGTCTTCCACATAGTCTCTTTAATTCTAAACTGTACGTAACTGCATGGAAATTCGCTTTGCTTAATTGTATCGGAAACCGTAAAACTTGTGGAAAAATTGTGTCGAGCGTAAAATATGCACTTAGTTTTATAAATTTTCGTTCCAATTGACATTAATGAGTTAGTTTCGTGATGCGCGCAAAACCGCACGTATATCTTCAAGCACTCTCCTCATCGTCCGAATTGGCATGTATCAACAAATTTGAGTAAATCGCTGCATGTCACATTTCATCATCATTGGTTCTCTAGTAGGTGGACGGACAGACATGGCGAAGGTAATAAAGACATATTTTTATAGCTTTTCATGGCGGGCGCTCTGGAAATCGTAACGTTTAAGGTTCTCGTGTTTTACGGATTGACTGGATTATGGAGCTGTACTCATTGTTTCCTTGCCTTCGTCACTGGGTGAAAGTATGACCTTATGTGAGTCACAAGCATAATTGAGTGACTGAATTCAGGACGGATGACCATGGTTCATTTCTCGATAGGAGCACTTATTTTTCAAATAAAGCTCTGCGCAATATTCTTGGGCTCGGAACTAGGTCGAGATGAGAATGGTGAGCCTCAAGTTTCGAACGATCTGTTCTCGAGGGAGAACCCAGCAGGCCTACTGATATGTTTTAGTGATGAATTCTGCCGTAGGACCTGTCTTGACCTCATAGCGAAGAAGGAAATCATTACTGCCTGGAACGGAACCCATGTCATCAAACTGGTAGCCAAACACGTTTTCTTTATTTACATCAACTTTCAACGGAAGCTGACTGTTAATTCCAGCCGACCTCGCTGTTGTATTAGTAAGGTAAACCGCACACCGGCATGCGTCAAGACATGTAACAGTCAAGACACGATGTCTGCGACAGGACGCAAACAAAGGAGCACAGTTGAAACGAATTAGATTATGAAAACCGCCACACACCGGTCTGAGTGCTCATGCTGACGAATCACGAATGAAGCAAGACTGCGTTTTTTATCTCATGTCTTGATGCTTATCTTGACGCATTTGGTGTGCGGCCACCCTTACCCTGTATACATGTATTCGAATGGAACCCTAATCGGAACTCATTTCGTGAACTGAACTGAATTAAGAAAATCATTAAATCACATATAATTGATGTTGTCTGGATACCTGCACAGGTGAATCTCTACGTATGAACTGTCAAGAAACGAACAATTCGTATTTAGGAACATTGCACCTAGTGATAAGTTGCTCCCAGTTCGTTTAGCGAACATAGAACCCTACACTTAACGAACATTTGAACAAATTAACCTTTAACACATTTAACGATATATCATGGGTAAGTAAATTCAACTTACGAACGTTCAACTTGAGACAAAGATATTTCAGAGAACACATTATGTCTGTTAAGTCGGGATTCGCATGTATTGGTTTCGAGCGTATTAGAAACTGATGCCGAAGTGAGTGTGTGACATTTGTGAGGGACAGTGACACTGGGACAGGTGTTTCCCTGTATAGCTGCGTTTACCCCGCCAGTCATACCAGCAGTGCTACATACTCATACGTAAACGCCCCTTAAGAAGTGCCCCATAGGCAGCACCTGCCTCACGATCGTCCTATCCACTAATGACATACATGGACCAACTGCTGCCGGATGTAACCTGGATCAGCGCCTTGAAAACCCGCTATCCGGTTGCCTTAACTGTAGCATCACCGTAACTGCTTGAAGGAAGAACTTGATCATAAAAGTAGAAAGTAAGTAAAGGTATCCCTGTAACAGACCGTGAAGGCCCATAGGGTTGTGAGATGTTGAGGTTCCCACATTTTCTAGACAATCGGCTCATAGATGGCGGTAAGTTTGTCAGCCTTACGCGCCGGCCGCCCTTTACCCCCAAGAATATTGCTGGTGCTCATTTCTGTTAGAGGCTGAGTCGACCCCAGGGTCATAGTGCGGCTGGAAGGATTAGGTAAATTGAAAAAAAATCATCGCAATTCGATCCCGCTACCTTCCGGCTTGTAGCATAGTACCTCAACCAACTACGCTACCGTGTGCCCCATCAGAGTAACACCTAAAAATTAATTTCCCTCCTCACAGGAAACACGGCGTCTCCGTTACAAAGATCGACTGGTTAATGCTGTTTAGGTAATTCTGAGAATCATATGAAACTCATAAATACGCTTTAGGAACAATACAGTGTTTTTAAGCTGATGGTATATATGGTGACCACTGTGCTTTTAAGAATAAATCATTTGTGTCTCAATTGAACAAAAATATATTTATGTGATTTGATGGTTTTCTGAATAACAGAACGAATGGACTACAGATATGGAGGTGCCATAAAACGATAACATTATTTTATACTCTTCTTCTGACTCATCATCAGCTTTTCTTCTCCATTTCATCATATCGTAATATGCATTTGCTTATTCTCGTACCATTCTCTCTCCCTTTGCCCCTTTCGCCTATACGTATCCTCCTCTTCTTTTCTCGTCCTCGTGCTTCTCGTCCGCGCTTGTGCGCATCCGGTCTGAAAGGGATAGAGTTTGAACAAACGTTCACTTAGTTCACCAGTGGAAAGAAGATTTCACTCATTGTTACTCCTGTTTTATTAGGTAAATATAAAGAACTGTTTATAGCTCCCAATATTTCTTCACTCTTAAGCCACAATTTTTCATTCGTCACGGGAAAGCAGGCGAACGCGTATGGTTCATCTATATATTCTTCCCCAGGACATGACCTGGTACTCCTTCCTCTCGCACTGTGGAGTGTGCCAAGTACTAATCTTACCCTTTGGATGCACGACGTAGACTTGTTTCCGTTCATCTCCTGTGACATCTGTATTCTACGGATTTTTGTTGTAATTACGTCTTCTCAAGTTTTTTTACATCCCTCTTGAACTTTCTTTCAGCGGAAGTCAGTTAAGGTAAAAACCAAACGTTTTCTATATCCTTAATTAAGGACCACGTCATGAAGAAATATAGAGGACTGGGTGTATAGCTCCACATGTTTTAACCTCTGCACTTAATGGAGGTGCGTGATCAACTTTACTCCCGGGAAAAGAGCCCTCGTTACCCGTTGGACAGTCTGGATATGCTCAAAGAGTTTTATATGAGGAGGCGGTTTTAATAAAGTTCTATTTGAGCGCCTCATTTATAGCGAGGCTGATACTGGATCGATACAAAATAAAAATTAAATCCTCTATACACCCAGCAGGTTTGAAGTTTACTCCAATACCAAATTTAATCAAATTTCCGGAAATTAAACGTGCTGACGAAAGAGATGTGACTCTTTATACACTTTCATAGTGTGTTGCATTTGGTAAAGAACCTATAATTGTAGTGAACGGCACTAAGAGAAAGCGTGCAAATATTTTCGCCATCAAGACATGCCAAATTTTAGTGCCATGTGAGTCAAGGGAATTATATTGTCTGAATTAAGGTTTTTTTTTCTTTTGGCAGGTGACTTGTCATGGCGCCTTCCGAGGAGACAACTAGCGCCACTTGCTCTCAGCAACCAGAACAAGACGTAGCAAGGGCAAAGCTCCAGCAGGACAGCCCAAAGATCCAGCAGGGTGTCTCTACTAACTTTGAGGAAAACATTGGTCACAGTGGAAGCCCCAGCTGTATAGGAACCATTGACCCAGTTTTAGACGGCCCGAAAAATGTTGCTACAAACTGCACAGAAAACATAGACCCTTTGGTTGAAAGTCAAAACAGCAATGCCAGTGTTTGTGTAAAAAACGTTAACCCACGTGTGAACAGTCCAAAGAGTGGTTCTAATAACAGCATAGGAAACAGTGATTCAGTTGTGGATAAGAATGTTGACCACATACTGGACAGTTCACAGAGTGTAGAAAATACTGACCAGATTGTAGATGGGCCAGGTATTTGTGCTGCCGTTACAGAAAATGGGAACGGTTCAGAGAGTGTTGTGAATACAAATAAACGACATAATGATGAAATTCAGGATGGACCAAAGAAAGTTGTTACTAACTATGCAGAAAATGATGATAAAGTTGTGATTAGTGCGAAGTGTGTTACTGCTACCAACTTAGATAATGTAGAGCAAGGCGCTGAGTGTAGTACAAGTGTCAGCAGTGTGGTGAATGAAAAGAAAAGTAAGGTTGTGGACAATCCAAAGTGTATTGCAGTTGCCTCCACAGAAGACAACGATGAGATTATGGACAGGCTAAAAGATAAGGATAGTGGTGATAATACTACCTGTGTTGAAAACATTGCCTGTGCTGTGAGTGTTTCAAAGCAGGAAATTGGCGCCAAGAGTGAGAATGATGGTAATCATGTGACTGTTGCTGCCAAAGTTGATGACATTGAAATTGTGAAGAAAGGTAAGGATGTTGGTATTTGTACTTTTCTGCCCTGTTTAAGATATTTGTATGCCTCTGTGTGTGTATGTGTTTGTTTTGAAGCTGTGACGTTGCATGGGATGCGAGATTCTTACGGCAGTGACTGAAGAGTAGCGTCATCTGGGATGTAACGCCGTATAGTCTGGTATAGAAATTTACTGACTTCTGAGAGGAACCTACTGCATCAATCCTCAGGGTTGAAGAGTAAGTCAGACAAGGAAGAAGCAAGCAGCAGGAACTTACATCTACCAGACTGCACGGCATAACGTCCCAGAAGACAATACCCTTCTTTGCATCCATGATACAGCGTCACGTGTACAGTTTCATTTTCGGTCCTTGTGCATTTTCTTTCTGAAAGCCACATAGCATTTGAATATTACTGGCTTCAGGGATGTGATATAGTGTATTCTGGTAGGTTGTTACCAACTTTTCATATGAACCTGTTGCTCCCTTATCTGTCTGCTATTCTGAAGATGGAGGCAGCAGGTTCCCTTGAAACAGTAATATGATCTACGAGATTACATGGTATCATATTCCGGGCTACAGTCTTCATTGTCGCTGTCATGAAGACCTCATACCATTTGCAGTATAATTGTTTCACCCTTTCACGATTACAGGAACATTTAATTTTCCAATTTTGATTTTTTCCCCATGTGTGATTCCTATGGAATGAACATCATTTACAGAATTTGAGACTGTCTTCTTTGATATGATACTCGTAGTTTGATAAGTGGTATTGTTTCAGAGGAACCTGTTGGCTCCATCTTAAGGGATGCAGCAGGTTCCTCAGACTCACTGGTATCTGTCATCCAAACAGGAAGTCATCATATCCCGGAACATGATAATACTCAACTCTCACATGTTTGAAATCATTGTCGCTGTCACCCTAAATTGGGTATAAACCAAGATAGCTGTCAGTGAAGTGACTGGCTTTGGACTGGATGATCGCACCATCTCTGGGAGACACAGCCTCCTATACAGTCAGTATTGGTGGTTCTTTCATGATGTGTAAGGCATCTGAGCATGAAACTGACCACTGTAATACTGAGACTGCAAATGCATGGGACTTTATACCTTTATAGTGTACCAGGAATATCCTTGGGGTTAAAGGGCTGCCGGCTCGTAAGGCTGACAACCTTTCCACCATCTGTGTGCCGATTGTCTAGAAAATGTGGGAGCCTCGACCTCTCACAACGCTGTGGGCCTCCACGGCCTGTTACAGGGATAGTTTTACTTTACTTTACTTTACTTAGTACTACAGTGGGCCTCATTCAGACGCTCTGATAAGGGATGCATAAGATTTTAGCTCTCTGAGAAAAAGTAATGGATGCTTCCTTTAGTATGATTTCTCTGTCTTAAATCTGGTATATATAAAAAGGCACTAGACAATGTCCAAAGCTATGAAATTTACGCCGTGGTCTTGCCAGTGTGGACGGTGGCTGTGGCTGGTGATGCAGTAGAGTTTCTTGGTGTGATTCCTCATTCCATTTAAGTTTTAGCTGCTACGTATTATGATACTGGCAGGGAAAGGAGTCATACTCGTACACACTGACGTAATAGCAAAAGTATGGAATACGTAGTATCTCTAGGTGTTCTTTGTTAGGTCCCAGTAGAAAATGCGAAGCAGATAAGCAGGAAATATAAAAGCTAGCATTTCTGTATACACTAGATAACTCCAAACTTTCAGGCATGCTTTTCATATGTTGGGTGCATGAATGTCTGATGTTCTTACATTAATTTAACTTTTGTGATGTGACCTCAGTATACCTCTTTTTTTTTCTAATTCGCTTAAGAGGGGGTGGAGTCCAACTGGGTCCGCCCGGCATGGCGGCCACTGATTGGCCTTTTGTAACCTGCCCTTGGTGATTATGATGATGGAGAATTGGGGGGAATGAAGATTGGCAGGAGAAACCGAAGTACTCGGAGAAAACCCGCCCCAGCGCCACATTGTCCACCACAAATCCCACGTGACCAGTCCCGGGATTGAACCCAGGCCGCCGCTTTGGGAAGCCAGCGACTAACCGCTTGAGCTATGGCGCGGCCCAGTATACCTCTTTATTTTGCATGAAGTTCAAATCAAACTACACCAGTGATCTCTTGTAAAAAATGTTGGTGACATGATAGTGATCACCTAAAACTTTTTTTAATCTCAATGTGGTAATTGTTTGAGGAAGTATAGCTAAGTAAATAATCCAACTTTTGGCGTAGTGTCCTTAAGAAGTTAATAGGCACTCACATAGTTAAGAAATACCCAACTATTTATGGAACCCAAAGGTTTGTTACCAAATTCATAAGAGCTCACCACTCATCTTTGTCCTGAGCCAAATGAATCCAGTCTACACCCTCCCACCCTCTTTAAGATCAATTTTAATATCATCCTCCAATCCACACTGAAATCATCCAAGTTATGTCTTTCCAAACATCTCTCAGATAGATGCTACCTGTCGGCACAGCTGTCTCTTCCCCCTTCCTGATTTTATCATTACGTGTTTAATAATGGGCTGTTTTCGATGAACGGTACAAATTACTCGTATGAATTCACCCTGCTCAGCTTCACAAACTCTCTTCATCCTGCACTCATCTACCCATAATCTATACCCTACCTTTAAAATGAGTGGCCAGGTTTCACACACATATAAAACAACTGTGAAGTTACAGTATTATTTTGTTTTTTGCAATTTAAATGGAGGATCGGAAGACATAAGATTCTGAACTGAGCTGTAGCCTTAATGGAGCGCAAGGAAAAGTACCGTATTTACGCATGTATAGGCCGCACATTTTTTGCCAAAAATTCAAGAGGAAAACTGGGGTGCGGCTTATATTCGAAATCACACTTCATTTAAAAAAAATTATATTCATAATTAGTAATACAGGGTGTAATACTCCTGAAATAATATTCCAAGAAAATTATTTTTTCTATAATTTCTGTCTGAAAATTATGCTGCGGCCTATACATGCGTAAATACGGTAATTCTTTNTCAGGATAGGGACCAGTGAAGGGCTCTTGTGAACACGGTGATGAACCTTCGGGTTCCATAAAATGCTGGGAAATTCTTGAGTAGCTGCAGAATTGGCGGCTCCTCAAGAAGGGTTCAGCTCCATGAGTAATAATAATAATAATGTAGCGTAATAGTAGTGGCCTGCCCCTGTGAATGTCTATTAGTGGTCTCTTGTCATCAGGTGTCCCTCCCAGTACCTTTTATGCACTTCATTCACTCACTCGCTAGTTGTCCTCCACATTTCAGCATCATTAAGTTATCATTATAGTAATAATTTGGGGGGGGGGAGTGCATGGACGCACGCACATACACAGAGTCATTCAAAATTAGGTTGACCCTCCGAAAAGCAATGTCTGTTGAGTTTCAGATGTAAAGTAAAGTGCGTTGTGTTGGCGGATAACGGACATTTTTCTGTGCTAAGTTCTCCAGGCCGCGTATTAGCCTGGCAACAGTAGTGAGTGAAGTGGGAGATCGGACAGGAGCGAACGGAAACTGGATGAATCTTTATTTTTATGCGATTTTTCCTTGAAGTCAGTTACGATAGGGGGCTACGTGGCTCTCCACGACATTTTCGTGTGAATGTGAGGGCCCAGTGCCGGCACTCTCGTGTTCGCCTGACTTCTTCCTGTGATGCTACATCAAGGATCAGATGTCTCGGACCTCCTACCGCGATCTCTGGACAAACTGAGAGCAATGAGTGTTGCAGCTGTTGCCACGACTAGGGCTGACATGCATACTTGTGTACTGATGCGCACATGCAACTGTCATCGTTACGTGAGGACGCCACGTAGAACCTTCGTGAAACTGAAAAATGCATTGGCAAAAAGTTTATGTACCAACACAATGCACTTTGTTTTATTAACATACTTTCCTTATTTTTAAAAAGTAAAAGTAGGCTTATAAAGTCGCCTTGCTGTCTGTGTGTCTATGTGCATTCCTCCTGTCGGTGCTTGGCAGAGGCTTGGTAAAGTGTGGCCCTCATTTCATTGCTAGGCAGCGGTTCGGTAAACACGTTCCCGCAACAACGAATGCACGCAACAATAGAAGAATTGTTGGACGCGTCATTTTCTGTGCTGTCCATGTATCAGAAGAGTAGGCGATTAGTTCTTCCCAGAACTTATTGTATGTTTATAACACTATTTCGGAAATGTTTTTGTTCAAAAATGTCACCTAATTTAGAAAGACTTTAGAAACATTGGTCTATCTGGTAGAATGGCCAATTTTTATTTCTTATTGCCGACCCCCAATAGTTGAACATGTGGTTGGTCATAAAACTGCATTTTCAGAATTCCCACAAAGGGCATAGGTGGCCCCCCGTTGCAAACTACGGCCAAGTCTACTATATTGGTTGCTATTTATTGCACCAGTCCTAACAGTAAAGAATGGCAATTTATTCCGCCCAATATATTTATGTGTTGGGTATGATTCTCACGAAAAGGAAGACGAGAAGAAGATAATGGAGGAGCAAAAGGGCAATAAAAAGGAGTAGGGGGAAAAGAGGGTAATGCTTGAGGAAACCCTAGAATATCTTTCTGATGCGTTTGGTTTGAAAGGGTTAAGATATAACTTCCATGTTAGGTGGGTCCCTGTCACCACGGCATGGCGCGTCCTCAGGTTTCGGATGGAGGAGACGCCCTCCAGTTTTGGAGGGAAGTTGTGAATATATTGAATAAGCAGTCGCGGACATCCGACAAGAGGTGTTCCTCCAGCTTGGGGGTTGGGCGTGGGGCTACCAACTCCTCACCGTAAAAAATCATTATGTTACGAAAATGAACACAAAGCCTCGGACCTGGACTGATTCCTTGGATAAACGACCTAAGTGATTAGAATGATCAAGTCAAGGAGAATGAGGTGGGCAGTTCTTATAGCACGAATGGGGGAGACGAGGAATGCGTGTAGGATATTGGTGGGAAAGCCAGAAGGAAAGAGACCACAGGGAAGACCAAGGCGTAGGTGGATGAACAATATTAGAATGGATCTTAGAGAGACAGGATGGGATGGTATGGATTGGATAGATCTGGCTCAAGATAGGGACCAGTGGAGGGCTCTTATGAACACGGTGATGAACCTTCGGGTTCCATAAAATGCTAGGAAATTCTTGAGTAGCTGCAGAATTGGCAGCTCCTCCAGAAGGGCTCAGCCCCATGAGTAAGTAAGATATAACTTCTGTTCACAACATTTTTTTTTGATATGGTCAGTATTTAAAAACATATAAGGCATGCTCTCTTTTAATCGTCCATTATGGCATCTGTAGCATGACTGGGTGTGTGTGTGTGTATATATATATATTTGTGTGTGTGCAACGAGGTATGCGGTTCGCAAAGAATACATTAGCAAAATGTGTGAACCTTTACACACTTGTTCCATCGGTGCCAGGCTCGCCGCCTTGCTTCAGGGCTAACGGTAAACATGCATTAGAAAGTAGCGAGGTTACTGTGTGCGTTAAGAGTTTGCGCTTGGCCCACATTCGGAAATTCTCAGGAATTTTACTTTTTTTTTTCCGTCGACCTCATTTCCCAATAGTCGTCGTAAATGTCTCCGTGTGAAGATTTATTCGTCTAAATGTTATATCTGTCCTTTTTGAATAATCTTTAATCCATCCGAAAGAGTGACTCTATCAATTGTTGGCACCCATCACAGAGAGATATGGGGCTATTTATGTTCATTTTACTCTCTCGCAAGGCATAATTCTTTTGTTTGGCAACAAGTATCATTAAGAAAACCTCGATAAAAATTAAGGTGTAGTCATTTCTGTGCGTACGTATCAATCCTAGGAGGCGTATAATTGAAGTGGAGTAAAACCTCCACGGCCCTAGACGGAGGCGCATGTTGCGCTTCTCTCCCTAACCGTTTTATTTCTGGGAAAGATTTCCCTGGAATTCGTTGGATAGGAAGCTGGTAGGCACGAGATCCGGTTTGGGGTGGTGAAGGAAGATTTCTCTCCAGCCAGGGGTCAGACTCCTGACATCAAGCCTGTAGTCACCCACTTTACTGAGGTATCCCGGCTCTTCAGTGATACGATGTTGTTGTATACTAAACAGATGTTTCTCAGTCGATGATACGGTCGTCGGGGTGGAGCAAGTCTCGAGAATTAGAGCTTCCGCTATTGATTACTGTAAAACTAAATTGTAGGCTACATTCTTATAAAAATATAGGTCTTCGGAAAAAATACTCTCTGTTCTTAGTATTGTGGGACTATATATACACGAGGGAGTCACTAAGTAGGTCACAAATGGAAGTAAAACAGCTGTAATCGACGTAATAGACTTTCTATGTGTATCACTGGGGCAGCCGGTAGCGTAGTTGGTTGAGGGGCAGTGCTACAAGCCGGAAGGTTGCGGGTTCAGGTCCCGATGAGGTCATTGGATTTTCTTCAGTTGACCTAATTCTTCCAGCCGCATTATGGCCCTGGTGTCGACTCAGCCTATAACAGAAATGAGTACCAGGAATTAATTAAATAATTTTCCTGGGGAGTAAAGCGCGGCCGGCGCGTAAGTCTGACAACCTTACCGCCATCTTTGAGCCGATTGCCTAGATAATGTGGGACCCTCAACGCCTTTACGGCCTGATCCAGGGATAGCTTTACTTTACTTTTTACTTACTATGTTTTATCACTAGATAGCAGCACAGTCCGGCTTCATAACAGTCTAGGTAGCAAGGCCGGATGGACATTGCCTAGGTCGTTTTTATATGTACATCAATTTTTTTCAAATGAAAATGTGTAGGTAGCAGACTCAACATGGGCATATTCAGAGGTTGGTTTCAGTAGTAAAAATGGCGGCCGTGCTTAGGTATGTACCACATAAGAGTAGCGTTATGTTGTGCCTTTTTTTTTTTTTTGGCAAAAGAACTCAGTGCAAAGGATGCTACCAAAGAAATGTTTCCTGTGGGAAGTGTTTGTCGCCCAGTGCGGTTCGCAGCTGGGTCGAGAAACATGGAAAACATTTTGCTGATAACAAAGAGGTTGAAATGGGTGAGACAACAGTTAAAAAAGACTTCTATGCTGCGGTTTTGGACATACTGATAAAGCTATGGGACAAGTGTATCAATGTTGATGGAGGATATGTTGAGAAATATTTTTCCACGTTCGAATATGACGTGTTGTACGTTTTATATCCATTTGTTTCTTGTTTACTGAATCTCCCTCGTATATGTGTATTGACATGCGGTAAAGTGTTGTCCCGTGATCAAGACTTGCGCTGAGTGCGGATTGATTGATAGCTCTCAAAAATTTCTCCGTAATTCGTCTTAGCATTTCCATGTAATGCCCTTTTTGAGTAGTGGAAGTGACGGTTGAACGTAACTGGAATAGTTAACAGTGAGCTTGTGATGGTAATTACATATTCATAAAAACGTCCTCAGTTGCTTCTGATATTTTAGGAGCCGGGTGGCGATGCGGTGTGGGTCTTGTGAATCGCTACTGCTGCTAATGACGCGTACGAGAAATCCCATTTATATACATGTACAAAATAGCCGATCAATGTAGGATGCAGGACGCTTAGAATCACCTGTCTAAACGCAGACACCAGGACACTTGCATATGAATGAAACGCATCTGGGAAGTCTGAACGCATGAGAGCCAGGCAGAGGACACGTCGGCTAACAGCGAGCTAATGACTCAGCAGGAAGTAGTCTGTTGCTGACGATAAAACAATTCGAAAACCGAACCTCTCGATCTGTAGAGATGACGTTATCGGTTACACGCTGCGTGATGCCAGGGATAGGCGGAGAAGAATCGATTGCGGGACTGTTGCTATTACCTTTTTGAAAAACCTGTCCTCATTCTTCTGGGTAGCCTGCACACGGCGACTATAACAATTACGGACGTGTTTCATGCTGCTCTTCGCTTTGTCTTGTTTATTTTGGGATACATTTCTGGGGGCTGGGATCCTCAAATAACAGCTCGAACAAACAACCGGACCGAAGAAGTGTTAGAGTCAGTGGGCAGAGGAATATCCTACACGAAATAAGAAGACGGAAGGCTAATTGGATTGGTCATATCTTACGCGGTAACTGCCTTCTAAAAGAAGTTATTGAAGGAAAGATAGAGGGGCGGATAGAAGTGACCAGAAGACGTAAGAAGATGCTGGATGACCTTGAGGACAGAAGAGGATATTTTCATTTGAAGGAGAAAGTTCTAGATCCCATTAAGTGGAGGAACTGTTTTGGAAGAGACTGTGGACCTGTCGTCTTGACAGATTACAGATGAATGAATGAATGAATGAATGGTTGACCTGTGCTTTAGATGTTATGTAGACAGAGTGAATTAATTCGGTTTGATTCTGTTCATTTAAGAGATAAATTGAGCTCTTACATACTCTTATATCCTATGGATTTTAAATGGAGACTCGGTATGGTTTGTGTGTGGTAGGAACTGAATTTTTAAATATTTAAATTTACATATTATTTGTATGGATTGGGGGCGCACGGTGGCGTAGTTGGTTGAAGCACTATGCTACAAGCCGGAAGGTCGCTGGTTTGATTCCCGACGAGGTAAATGGATTTTTCAGTTGACCTAATCCTTCCAGCCGCACTATAGCCCTGGGGTTGACTGAGTCTCTAACAGAAATGAGTACCAGGGATCTTCCTGAGCGGTAAAGGGCGGCCGGGGCGTAAGGCTGACAACCTCACCTCAATCTGTGAGCCGATTGACTAGATAATGAGGGAGCCTCGACGTCTAACAATCATATGGGTCTTCACGGCCTGTTTCAGGGATAGCTTTACTTTTATTTGGATTAATTAGGCTTAGAAGGGTTAATGGGATAATTCCAGCTGGCTACATGTGTTAAGATTAGTTGATGTCCCGGATTCGTTTATGTATGTATAAAGTTGCAGTCGCTCCCATCATGGTGCTGCGCAGTGTAAGGTGCGTACGTGTCTTCGTTTGAACACTGGGAACACGAGTTCGCATCCCGATCGGCGTATGGATGTAAGTCAGTACGTTTTTCGATGTTACCCTGTGTGGGTGGAATCCTTGCAATGGGCAGATACCTCAACAGGGCGTACTACTTCATTCATTCATCCATCCATCCATCCATCCATCCATCCATCTGTAATCTGTCAAGACGACAGGCCCACAGTCTCTTCCAAAACAGTTCCTCCACTTGATGCGATCTAGAGCTCTCTCCTTCAAATGAAAATATCCTCCTCTGTCCTCAAGGTCATCCAGCATCTTCTTACGTCTTCTTCCTCGTCTTCTGATCACTTCTATCTTTCCTTCAATAACTTCTTTTAGCAGTCACTACTACTATACGTCCGCAATTAAACTTGAATCGGAAAAATTCTAATTAGTAGCATTTGAAGGAGAAACATCATGAGAATGAGGAACTGAATGGACTCGCATGGGCCTGTGTGTGTCAGGGAGATACGTCCTCATGTTTGAGTGATTTATGCCCCTGTAACACGTCGCGTCTGAATTGTTTTGTGTCATGCAGTTCGCCGTGACAATGCCGCAACTTCTCCGTCATGGATGTAATGCGGAAAAGTCTAAACTTTAGTATTCAGGCGTTGATACTGTATTTAAAGATACAGGAGAATTCCACGGAGACAATATGTATTATGTGCACATTGAATGCTTATGGAATTCTGGAAGTTTCCAGTGGCTTACTTGCTTTGGACTAAAACATTATTTATTTATTTGATGGAAACAGGAGGTTGGTGGTAATCATTCTTAATTACATTTGTTCAGTTTTTGACAGATCTATATCATCGCGCTTTGTGTATGTGCCACATGTTATGTACAGAAGCTACAGGGTCAATGAGTGTAGTCTACAGGTATGTCAGGAGACCTAAACGCCGATGTACGTACGTTTCAGGCGTAGCATAGCGTACGGAGGCCATGCCGTTTATAGTTTATTAGAATCTATTTTTTTTATTGCTAGAGGGGTGGGACTAAAGTCCTTTGTGCTGCGGCCACTTCTGGCCTATTGTACCAGCCCCAGATGATAGGTGAGGGTGATTGTGAAGCAATTGGTGGAATGAAGATTGGCAGGGGAAACCGAAGTACTCGGAGAAAACCTGCGCCAGCGCCACTTTTTCCATCACAAATCCCACTTGACCAGACCCGGGATCGAACCCGGACCGCCGCGGTGGGAAGCCAGCGACTAACCGCTTGAGCTATGGCGCGGCCCTTATTACAGCCTAAGTAAAGACCACTTGGGAGATGTAATCATGTTTTGTTTATTTGTAACTTACGTAACAACGCTACCAGTATTTCGGACGATATAGCGTCGAGTGATTAGTAGTTAATAATGACGTGAAAAATAAGCCTGTGTGGATGTAGTAGTGGAGTAATTCGTGCTCCTATTCCGGAATTTGCCGGGAGGAACGAAAATCCATAGGATAGCTTAGCTCCTGGCCGAGATTTGAACCCGAGACTTAACGAATACGAATCAAGAGTGTACCCCATTCGAACACAGCGTCCGATATCTGGATGCAGATGGGAGGTTCTTCATGAAACAAGATGGCTATTTGAAGCTTGAATTTCACCTCGCGTGGGATAGGATCCATTTACGTGCTCTAAATGAAGACGGGCCATGTTTTGACTAGCTGTTTGACTGTGAGCTTTACATGGACTTATGTGCCACGAAGTCCGTTGAAGTCACTAAAACCCATTAGTCTCGTTGGATGCAAAACTGTGGGTTGCCTTATTTACGATTAAATGTATTGAGTCTAGACACTGTCTAATAATTGTGCTTTTCTGGCGCCAGATTCAGGTTTCTGTAGAGGGGCGAAGAGACATACAGTGTTGTTCAGTACTTAACAAAGCGTCGCGCGGCGGGTGACGCAGCTGCATCGGGGTGAAAGGATGGATTGAATGTTTGGTGATGGTGGAGTCGGGGCAAGGAGTCCAGGCTAAGCGTGGGTTACTGCCGTTAAATAAGATACACACTAGTCTATAAGCGTGCGGAGTCGCAGGGTTTTCTTTGGGGGAGTGCTTATTTTTCTGTCTTTTCATTTTCTCCCTTTTCTGTCACTGACTCTCTTATTTCTTTCCTTCTTTCTGTTTTCCCTTGCCAGCACAGAATTTAATTTTTGCCACAGTTATCAATGTACAGTATACTTAGATATCGAAACGGTTGGTCACAAAATAATCACATAATCAATCATCTTTTATCTGCTTATCAACTAAATACTAGATATAGCCCCATTTGCAGACTATTCATCGTATTTGACCATCGGCACAGTACAACGGCGTTCCTCTTTTATCAGCGCCATCACATTTCTTTTTCCCCCTTGGCGCTACAGCCCCAGTGGGCCTAGGCCTACCTCCATGAACTTCTCCGTTCACTTCGGTTTTTCTAGATCTTACACATTCGGTAGGACTCCTTGGGCGGGTGATCAGCTCGTCGCAAGGCCTCTAGCTGTGCACAAACACAGAAAAACGCACACACACAAACTAAACATCCATGCCCTGATTGGGATTCGAACCCACGATCCCGGCTTCCAAGCGAGTGAAATGCCTTAGACCTCCAGCGCCATCACATAGTAGGTTAATATTGTAGTGTAGCACAAGAATAGTCATTGCATGTAATCTTTTAAAGCTTAAACTGCATGTAAATAATGTTTTAGAACTAATTAGAATTCAGTAGCTACCTCAGATCACAATGTATCTCTGTTACAGTATTTGTGGGCAATCAAATATGTAGTTTGCTTCTACATTTTATTTTGGGTTATGCTTCAGGAAGTTCACGCATGGTAGTCGTCGCCATTGTGATCCTGTTACGAAACCGTTCGGAACTAAAAGTTTGCAAAAAGGCGCACACTTGCATCGACGTATCTCACCGTCCATGTCTACATGTGACAACTCGAGAACCACTGATAAAATTTGATATTGAACGGTTTAGCGAAAATTTGTCGAAACGTCCTAATTTGCTTAAATCGGATAACACTGACTGGGATTTTACATTGAAACGTACATGCGTTGCTGCGCTTCTTGATTGTAATAAGTGGCACTAGGTTCCTCCGGAATGTTGGTATCTGTCTACCAGACTACACCGCGTCACATCCCAGGAGAACTTAATCGTGGCGTGATAACGTTCGCAACCAACTGCTTTGGGCTTGTTGATGTAGACCCGAAGGGGTCGGAGGGGAACTGCAGTAGGCAGAGTGTGGGAAGGCTCGAGGGCCAATGCCCTCACCGTACATGTGACTTCTTTCCGTGGTTTCTGTGTAGTTTGTACCAGGCCATAATAACCATAGATCTCACATCGTGTATGGTTCCCTCGGTGGATTGCCCCAGTCGCAAGGCCTGCACCTACACAGGACAACACGACATAAAAATATTGTACACATATCCTGTCTCTGAGTGGGATTCGAACCTATGATATTACCGTTGAGGTGACATTGCCTTGCTCACAATAGAGCACACGGCCACCGTGAACATTAATTTGAAGTACATATACAGGACTCTGTCTGGAGTGATTTTGTAATTCTACGTTGGACAGAGGTCCTTGATGAAGCAAATAGTACTGCATTGGTAAAAGTAAGAAAAAGAAAGTAAAGCTATCCCTGTAACAGGCCGTGGAGGCCCATAAGGTTGTGAGATGTTGAGGTTCTCACAATTTCTAGACAGTCGGCTCATAGATGGCGTTAAGGTTGTCAGGCTTAAGCGCCGGCCGCCCTTTACTCCAAAGAATATTCCTGGTACTCATTTCTGTTAGAGGCTGAGTCGACCCCAGGGCCATAATGCGGCTGGAAGGATTAGGTAAATTGAAAAAATCCACCTCATCGGGATTCGATCTCGCGATATTCCAGTTTGTATCATAATGCCTCAACCAAATACGCTACCGCGTGCCCCTGTTTCTTCAGGAAATACAATTTTGTGGAACCTAAAAATTCGTAACCGTCCTCACAAGAGCCAGTTCAATCCGGTCCATACCCATATACATTTCTTTTTAACAAAACGTCGTGGTCTAATGGGTGGTACTTCTGCTTCGTATTCTGGAATTCTCCAGTTCAAATCTCGTCTTGAAAACCGGATATTCTAACGTAGGATTTTTTGTGGTTATTCTGTCCCTCCAGGTAAAGGCCAGGATACTACTCAGGTTAGGCCACGGCCACTTCTACATCCTCTCCAGTTCCTTGTTCACTAATCGTATAATTTAAATAAATTATTGCCCTTTATGGGTTAAAAGGTGCAAACAACGAACTTTTGTGGTTATGCTTGAAGACTTTTAGGCATTCAGACATTTCCTTGGAAAGATCTCGCATTAAGACATACATACAGTTTATTTCTCTCCCTTTGTTTGTTTCCTGTTTGCTACCGCGGACGTAGTAGAAAACGTCCAAAGATGCGGTACATATAAAATGTATTCCTTATTCTTACCAATACTTACGGTAGTCACGGTCAGTATAGCGATTCAGTAGAAAATGTCCAAAGATACGGTACATATAAAATGTATTCCTTATTCTTACCAATACTTACGGTAGTCACGGTCAGTATAGCGATTCAGTAGAAAATGTCCAAAGATACGGTACATATAAAATGTATTCCTTATTCTTACCAATATTTACGGTAGTCACGGTCAGTATAACGATTCACAAATATTGCGGCAGAATTTTGCGCGTGGAATATTCCCATCTTTTTGTTTTTAATTAAACGAATAAACTTTGTTAAATTCTTAATTTGAATGTTCTTTCTTTTAAGTCAGAGATACTATAAGTATATAGTGACATGACTAGAAAAGCGACTGTATCCCCGGGGAAGAACGAATATTCCTCTTCGTGATTTAGTAACAGTTTAATGTTGGGAACATTTGAAGGAAGGAAAGCTCAATGGCGGTTTCTTGTTCTTCAGCTGATATTCCGACCATGCCATTTTAGAGAAGAACAGGTTTGGGTTTAAGCAATACCCTAATTACGTGGCAGGTGGAGCTGTCAGTGCTGCACACATCACGTAACATTAACGACGTGATGCTTAACTGGGTGTGGCTTCACATCACCAGCGCACTGCTCACAAACCCAAGGTTCACATGGCGGCCCTCAGTTTCTGTCTTATTGTTACTTTGTTGCGAATTATTTAGCCCTATCAGTAACTCGAGCACTGCATAACATCGAATGATTGGTTAAATTAACGGACAATTCAGTGGAAAGGGTTATGGAAGAAAGCAGTCGTGACGTACGAGTACTTTGAGATGTATTGAAGGAATATGCCTTGTGCTGGACGAAACGATAATACATTTCCATCAGGGTTGTCTGTACCAGCCGAGATTAGAATTGGACACCTCCCAAAAACAAATCAGCGTTACCACTTGAACCAGCTATTCATATTATTTGGCCCACTATGTTTTACTATAGCTGGAAAAATTAGCTTACAGTCTTAAAGTAACGTCTTTTAGTGACTGACTTGTTTAATGTTACGTTTGTCTTTTTTTTTCCCTGCGGTTGTTGCCTCTGGTCTGGTGCTCAGTCCCAGACTACAGATGCAGAGGTCCGGGTTCGATTCCCGGTGCTGCCAGATTTTCTGAGAAGTAGTGGGTGTGAAACGTGGTCCACTCAGCCTCGTGATGATAATTGAGGAGCTATTTCAAGGAAATAGCGGCTCCGGTCTAGAAACCCGAAATTATCGACCGTGGGGATTCATTGCGCTGACCATACGACACCCTCTATCCGCTATAGTTGGCACTAACTTCGCTGGCAAGCGACGGTCGCTCGGTCGGTATAGTTTGTTAATCAGTTACGACTGCTTCTCTTTCCCTCTTATACTGACAACAGTACGATTAATTTCTGGCGACGTACTAGTTTGAAGCATGAAGTTCGCTTTAAATAATATTTAAAAATGCAATTCCCACCTCACAAGAAACTCACTGCTTCTGCTACAAAGACCGATCAATTAATCGCTATTTATTGTGAGAATCATGCGACACTCATACTATTATTATGACCACTATTCAGACTATTTTAATTTTACACTAGGTTGCACACATTGTAACCACTGTGCTCTAAGTATTGTTACATTTCCTCTCGTTCATAATTTTCAGTTGCGAAGTTTCGGCGTGGGTAATTATGACGTCTCTCCCATTCCAATACCATGTAAAGGCGTTAATAGTTATGTCGTAAGTAAACGTGTATAAACGTTCTCGTAATAATTAAATTTGCAGACTTATTTGTGCTCTATAATGTGAGGCGAAATAGCGATGCTGGGATTACCTGCTACATGAGAGTACAGATTATGAAACTTGTCATTACATAATTTTATGCTACAGCATCCTGTTGTTTGCTTGGATATGTTACACAGTTTTCTCAACCCTCCCTTTGCTTTCTCTCTTAGATCCAAATACTGTCCGCGCCGGTTTGTTCCCCAAATCCCGAATCTTATGTTCCTCCCCTAGAATGAGAGGTCTCATGACTTACTTGCTTCTTTACATATGGAGCTGAGCCCTTTTTGAGGAGAAGTCAAATCTGCAGCTACTCAAGAATTTGAGGGGCTATGCTACAAGCCGGAAGGTCGCGGGTTCAAATCCCAATGAGATCATTGGACTTTTCGATTGACCTAATCCTTCCAGCAGCACTATGGCCCTGGGGTCGACTCAGCCTCTAACAGAAATGAGTACCAGGAATTAATTAAATAATTTTCTTGGGGAATAAAGCGCGGGCGGCGCGTAAGGCTGACAATCTTTGAGCCGATTGTCTAGATAATGTGAGACCCTCAGCGTCTCAAAACCCTATGGGCCTCCACGGCCTGTTACAAGGATAGCTTTACTTTTTTTATTTACTCAAGAATTTCCCAGCATTTTATGGAACCCGAAGGTTCATTACAATGTTCACAAGAGCCCTCCATTGGTCCATATCGTGAGCCACATGAATCCAATCAATACCATCCCATCCTATCTCTCTTAGGTCCATTTTAATATTGCCCACCCACCTACGCCTTGGTCTACCCAGTGGTCTCTTTCTTTCTGACTTTCTCACCAATATCCTCTTCTCCACCGTTCTTGCTATGTGCCCTGCCCACCCCATCCTCCTTGACTTGATCATTCTAATTGTACTTGTAGAACAGTACAAGGTATGAAGGTCCTCATTATGCAGTTTTCTCCAAACTCTTGTCACTTCATCCCTCTTCGGTCCTAATATTCTCCTCAACACCCTGTTCTCAAACACTTTCAGTCTATGTTCCTCCCTTAATGTCAGAGACAAAGTTTCACACCCATACATAACCACAGGCAAAATTATAGTTTTGTATATTCTAATTTTTATGTTTTTGGACAGCAGACGAGAAGACAAAAGGTTCTGTACTGCATGGTAGCAAGCATTACCCGAGCTCAGTCTCTTAATTTCCTCCCGAATCAGGTTTTAATTTGCTATCGTCGTTCCCAAATATCTGAACTATGCCACATTTTCAAAACACAAAAAATCCTGAAACTGTTGAGTAGAGGCTGGAAGACAGAGGAGTCTGTACTGATACGTTCCTCGAATTTAATCCACTCTTCCTGGCTCTAATTTTGATTTATTGCTGTAGCCCCAAAATATTTGCATTTAGCCACATTTTGAAGTATTTATTACTAATCTTTATATTATGATTTTGTCACAGCATTCTGGTGACAAGAGATATTCATATACAGTAACTCCTTGTTATAACGAACTGATTTGGAGTGGGGTCCATTAACTGCAAATCCTGGTTAGGTCCTCAGCATCTCAGAAACATTCACAATTACACACAGTTAAATCCTGATTCGTTATAATGAAGGTTTACTGTACCGAAGTACCAACTGTACCAACATCCTGACTACCGTCTGATAGAATTTCTATTTTTTCTCTGTGGTATTTGTTTTAGTCAATAAATTAACGTTGCTGCCATGGCAATGTGTTGTTTTCGAGGCAACTTTTGCTTTGTCAGATATTTTAACAGATCGATTTCTTCCCTCGTTGCTGTAAATGGAGCTTCATCTTACATAGCGTCGAGTGATACTAGTGGGTAATGAGTTTGGTGTGGAAGGAAGTGGCCGTGGCCTAATTTGATGTAATGGGGCTTTCCTTGTCATTTGGAACCGTGGACCGCTCAGTGAAGAATGAGCGCTACCCCCTCCATGTTCGGTAATGGTGTATGAAGTGTAGATTGTGTATAGTGTGCAAAGAAGGGACCCTGCATGTGAGATGGAGATCCTGACGGCTGTGACTAAGGGCGAGGGAACACCAAGGAAACTGGCAACCGCAACGCAACCGCAATTTCGGAGAACTTTTATCAGCCTGAGTTGAACAAATGTTACGGATTAGAGCAGCGCAAATTGAGGAAACGGCAACGCAGTTTTCTCAATTTGCACTGCTCCATTCAGTAACGTGTTCAGGGCCGCGCCATAGCTCAAGCGGTTAGTCGCTGGCTTCCCACCGCGGCGGCNAAAAGAGATTGCCAGCTTCTAGGATTGGACACCATGTAGTCTGGTAGATGGTTACACACATTTCTCATATTAACCTGCCTCCAAAACATATTTGAGATTGCGTCATCGCCAGATAGTGACAGTTACATCATCATTACAGAGTTGCTAGCTTCTGTTTTCAGGATATGAGGGGAACAGAAGTCGCCATACCGGATATCTTATTAAACGCACGGGTCTTTTCTGCCGGAAGGTTGCCTGCTCAAGGCATGACACCCTAGGAGACGGTCATCATATGGTCAGTGACGTGAAACACTGAGATCTTGGGAGATCTTAATTCTCAACAGTGAATTCACTAGGGGTGTTTAATAGAAAACCACTGAAACCTGTGGGTTCTGGAATAGGCAGACGTGTTGTGGTCCGGATTGAAGTAACCGAAAAGGATTACAAAGGACGGACAAGCATGTGACAGCTGTGGAGCTGTTCACCTGTAGGATAACGCGTACCGAGGAAAAGCCTACATTACAGGCGCTAAAGTGTAACGTCATTGGCCACTCTCACAAAGACCCGTGCGCTTGTCCATCACAAAGGATCCCTTCCCTGTGCCATCCGTTCTGAGGTGTGCTCAACCCGTTTCGAAATGTACGCATAGCGTAACAAATTTGGTACTTTCATTCGCATTCGTTTAGTTATGTCGAAAATTTATAACGTGCCGAAAGCCAGCATTTGAAATAAAACGGTTTGACTGCGATAAATGGTTAGCGAATCGCGCCTCAGATGTGCATAGAAATGCATATGAAATGTCCTTTTATTGTACGATTTTAATAAAAATTGTAATTGTCAACAAGTGTTAGTGAAACTCCCCAGTTTTGCAAGAAATACATGCTGCGGACGGGCAGACAGACATCGGGAGGATATTATGTGAATTTTTATGACTTGTCATTGAGAACACGCCAAGAACATACCCACACGTTGGCCCTGAAGTCTGTAGGCTCGATAACGGAAAATGATGGTCAGCTAATGTAGATACAGAATTACTGCGTGATTCTTTCGTACATATATTTTTTTCCCCTTGGCACTACAGCCCCAGCGGGCCTAGGCCTACATCCATGAACTTCTCCGTTCACTTCGGTTTTTCTAGATCTTACACATTCGGTAGGACTCCTTGGTCGGGTGATCAGCTCGTCACAAGGCCTCTACCTGTACACAAATACAGAAAAACGCACACACACAAACTAAACATCCATGCCCTGAGTGGAATTCGAACCCACAATCTCGGTTTCCAAGCGAGCGAAGACAGTACGTGCCTTAGACCGCTCGGCTACCGTGACTGGCCTTTCGTACATATAGGATACGAAAATCACAGTTAATCTGTTACAGCGTTATTAATTTAACCGTTGCCTATTTAGGAGGTACTCGATTCGAATCTCTTCCGGGACATTGGTTATCCTCCGTCCTTCAGGATAGTACCTCGAACAGGCCACGACTGCTTCCTTCCAAATCTTTTCCAAATAGTCAGTGATCCTATCTTTCGACGCCATACAGGTAATGCAGGTGCAGACTTTGTCGTAACATACGAAACCACTGTAGGAGAAGGCAAAATGGACGTGTAAATCGATTTTCTGTTAAATAAAATTCCTGCCCAATGTACTTCAGGAATATTCTTGGGGGTAAAGAGCGGCCGGCGTGTAGGGCTGACAACCTTGCCGCCATCTATGAGCCGATTGTCGGAAAATGTGGGAATCTCAACATCTCACAACGCAATGGTCCTCCACGGCCTGTTACAGGGATAGCTTTACTTACTTTACAGCGTTACCTTTACGTAACATTGATGCGTCACTGTTCACAAATATTCCGCTCTTACTTCTCTGTATGGTATTATGCAAGCAGGGAGGGATATTATAATTTTTCTTATGGAGGGACTGAGAAAACTCTTCGCTGTCGCCCTGCTTCTGAACGCTCCTAGCGAGGAAGGAAAAATCGATGTACCTGAACATCTCTGTCTCTGGGCCGCCATGTCGCTTCCCATAACCGTCACGTACTAGGTAGGCTGTTCCTTGTTGCCTACAGAAGCCCGAGAGAAAGTGATCGCCCCTGTCACCGTGAGTGATCCGCATAATGCCCGAGATGTTTGGTTTGCCTGCTTGCCAGGGGTTGACAACATCCGACATGGTTACGTTACTTGGTAGACGTGTGGTCCAGGTGTGGATAGGTTAGTCAGTAAAGTGTTGTAAGTACGGATCGGGCGATTGGGGTTCAAATCCCCGCTAGGGAAGGATTTTGCCCCTTATTACCTTGTCCGGACATGCTCTGGGGCTCATCCAAACAGTGTGGAGACTGTTCTTTCTACTGGCATCAGCGACAGGAGGGTGTTATTCTTTATATACGAATTCCGGGGTTAAGATTTCGTGGAGCTATGCCTCTGTTCATACTCCTTCGTGGCATGGTGTTCAGGCAGTGATAATTTTTATAGTCTATTTGTGGTTGCGTCCTGAAAATTTCATGGCTTCAGCTTGGATTCGGGTAATATTATTGGCTGAAACACTATAAATAACCGTGACTTACAGAAAGATTAGCTTGTGATAAAGGGAGGTATTTCCATATTTCCGTGAATGTAGTTCATACCGGATACATAACTGAAGAATCTACTAGACAGAATTTATATACACTGGTCACAAAAACAGTTGGTAATAATACTTATACTCTGTTAGTATTTTTAATTCTGTTCTGATGAACCATTATCAGGTGGATAGTCGATGCCTTAATTACAAGAATAACAGCTGATTTTGCAGTAGGTTAATTGATATTATCTAATGGTGGATCTATCATTAAATTTATAATATACTGAAAGTGTTTAGTATGATTATAAAATAACTGAAGTAGAAAAATGGTTTTACTACTGAAGTTAATGTAGAAAATTAGTGGAATAGTAGTATTGAATTTTAGTCTTCTGATTCTTCTGTATATAAGAAATTACGAAATTGTCAGATCATTACAAAATTTAAAAGAAGACTGTTGAAAGTTTAAACATTCATCACACTGTAGTCCAGGAATATCACTTTGACGTGCCCTGGATGCTCTTTTAGTACCTGAATTGATTTACTGCTGATGTGGAGGTATTGCTTGTGCAGAAATGGGACTTCCGGTGCTTCGGTGCTGTTGATAATAATCCCACGTTGAAGTGTGTCTGTGGAAGAGCTGGCAGTATTCTTGTGTTCATAGACGTATGGTGTATGGATATTCCAGTTGACAGTATGTCTGGGCTAGATGAGGTGTGCACAACTTCACCCAGTGCATAAAATGTTTTATATAACAGTAGTCAGTCACTGTATTCAGAAAGTGCCTGGTAAATGTTCATAACATTTATATGCTCTTTCAGTTTAACCATTCAGAATTGAAGTGTGCATTATGTGGAGGATTTATTAAGCTTAAGGCTTGAAATTCCTGTTTAAAAACTAAGTTGTCTGTCTCACAAGAACACTGCATCTTCATTACAAAGACCAATCAGCTAATGCTGTTTAGGGAAAGAATCACTGTTTATTGTGGGAAATGTACAAAATAGATTAATACACATTGTGGACAGAATGTAGAGTTCTTTAATGTAAGGGAGGTGGTACATATAGAATTACATTTCTTTAAAGGGTTACATTCAGGTGATTACAGTATGTAGAAGCAATAATAAAATTAATTACAGTAAGCAGATTTGTGGAGGAATGTGTATAGGATATTGGTGGGAAAGCAAGAAGGAGAGAGACTACAGGGAAGACCAAGGCGTAGGTGGGTGGACAGTATTAGAATGGATCTTAGAGAGATAGGATGGGATGGTATGGATTAGATATATCTGGCTCAGGATAGGGACCAGTGGAGGGCTCTTGTGAACATTGTAATGAACCTTCGGGTTCCATAAAATGCTGGGAAATTCTTGAGTAGCTGCAGAATTTGCGGCTCCTCCAGAAGGGCTCAGGTCCCTGAGTAAGTAAGTAAGTAAGCACATTTGTATATATGCATTGAAAGCACTGGCAAGTACAGTTATTAGAAGCAGTGGGCAAAATGTGACAGATCTAGTTCTTGCAGTATGTTAAAGTGTTTGGGTGTGATTTTCAGACAGTGGCAGCGGGCTGGATGGAGCACATGAAGCCCGTGACCATGGTGGTGATGATGATGATGATGTGAGGGAGAAATGTATGCTGCTCCTGAAAGAACTGGTATTACAGGCTGATGAGGTAACTGAGCAGAGGCGAGATGGTGTACGGCAGTTGGAGGGTGGTTCATTGTGGTGCAGGCTGCCATTCAGCAAGGTGTCTGAAGCCTTGAAATTTTGTAAGAGCAGTACCAACAGTGCCTTGGCGAACAACAAGCAGTCCAACACAAAGCAATACCCATCATGTGACAACCATTGCTCAGCCACAGATGAATCAAATTTGATTCAGGGCCCAGCAGATGACTGCCGAATGAAAGAAACGGGTGCTTCCTCCAGCGTTCTGCTCTTGTACCCCTCTCCTCCTGACAGCTTTGCTGAAGAATCCACCCCACCATCTGTGTTCCAAGGTCACAAGACCATGACTATTGAGCCGTCACTGCCAGGTACTCCTGATGATAGTTCAGAAGATTCGCCTTTGGGGGAAGGTGCTGTTACCCTATTTACACCTTCTTCTACTAAAGTCCTAGGTTCTCCTTCTATTGCATCTGTAACCCCCTCTTCTTCAGACACTGTCCTAGATCGCTTTTGTATGCCTGCTTATGCTAAAGCACCTTGCTCCAGTTCCTTATTTCAGGAAGGCCACAAACATGACCCAGCAGGTCCATTAGTAAAGGCTGAACAGAAGCCACTGTGCCCTTCCACCACCGCAACATTGCCTGCGCCACAGCGATTCTTATTTCAGTTGGAGCCTGTACATCAGATAAAAATGTCTGATGGGCAGAAGCTGTTTGCATGTGACATATGCTCAAGTGTGTACCAACGTTGTTTCAGCCTAAAAAGACACTACTTGCGATCTCATATCAATCATCGGTACCTTACCGAGCGTGATATCTCCAACTGTGGTATCGTTGTTAGTGAGCGACTTGCCAAAGAAAACCCAACAGTTCCATCTGTCGAAAAGAGAAATGTTGCATTGGGCAAGGACGTGGATACAGTGCAAGAATCTCGTGAGAGTGAAATTATGGCAAATGACATTATGAACTCCAGCAGTGACAAATGCTCAAAAGTAAATCCAGTAGTAGAAAATTGTGTGACTTTCCCAAATTTATACCGCTGTCATTTGTGCAGCATCTGCTTTGATACTAAGGATGAACTGAAATATCATCTATCCACCCACAAGCCTGCTTCATTAGCTAGCAAGGAAAAAACTGCTTCTGACCCCATGAATGGTAACCAGCAAGCACATAGCAAATCACGTCCAGATCTCAAAAAAGGGAGTAAAGAAAGGGACAGGTTACTGTCTGCCAGCAGCCAGGAGCTGTCTTCTTTTGTGCAGGTTTCTCTTAATTATGATCATTTGATGTCTGACTCAGTGGTAGGACCATCAAGACAGGTAGGATTCAGTCACATTTCATCAGTTGCTTTACCTGATCAGTCAATGCCTGCAACACCAAGTCATTCACCAAAGTGGGTAACATCTAGCTTGCAAAAATTAACAGCTAGCCATTCATCAAAATTTGCAGTGCCTGGCCAGTCATCAAAGACCTCAAAATCTTCGAAACATGTAACATCTAACCGTTCTTCTAAACATAACATATCCAGCCATTCATTTAAACCTGTATCATCTGTGCATTTATCTATACCCTCTTTGTCTGACCATTCATCAAAGCTTTCTTCACCTGGTCATTTATTAAAACAACCACTCGTTCACCATTCTTCAAGTTTTTCATCACCTGAGTTCATTTCTTCAGCAATCACAAAGCTTACAATCCCTGACCAATTGGTAAGGCCTGTGATGTCTAGTGAGCGTCATACAACCATTAGTCATTTTCCAAAACCTACATTAAATGAGGGATTATTGAAATATTCCTCATCTTCAGAGCGAGGTCAACATTTATGTCTGTACTGTGACAAGTCATTCTCCACTCTGACTATGCAGAAACGTCATGTGGCCCGGATTCATCCTCATGCACAGCTATCCTCACAGAGCAAGACATCACACCATAAATGTGCTTACTGCACCAAACCGGGTGGTACTTTCAGAGAGTTACCTCATCTTGTTCAGCACCTGCTTGCCACCCATCCAGACCTGTATCATGCTTGTACTACCTGCGAACTCAGGTTTGATTGTAAGGATGCTCTTGATTGTCACAAAATCGCTGTTCATCACGGCGACTACAGGTGGAACTCAGTTTGCACAGCTTTACCTTTGCCTGCATTATCACACTCTGTGACACTGGATGTCAGCGTTGCAGGAAAATCATCTCAGTCTTCTCCAGAGTTGTGTCGTGGGAGCAAGGTGAAAAAGTCTAGTGCAGGGGGTGTGGATTTATTGGGATCAGATGGACAGTTCCTGTACACCTGCAACGTGTGTCGTGAAGTGTTCAATGATTATGTTGCAAAGTGTCGTCATCACCGACAGGTTCACAAAGGAAATCGAAGTCAAAATTTGGTTGCTAGAGGTGTCAAGAGCCCCACTTCAGGGTCAGATAGCAAGAGTCAAGGCCATTTTGTGGTCCTTGAAAAGGGGTCAGTGGACCAAATTCAAGATACAACAAATACTGAAGGTTGTGCAGATGAACAGGAGGTGAAGTCAGACATTCTATGCATAAAATCTGTAAATTCTAATATATGCAGGGAGCCTGAGAGTGACATTAAAACAGACATTGAATTGTCATCTAAGAGTCACAGCCTTAAGATAAAGGACCCTGCTTCAGAAACAGTAAGGGAAATTCACCAAGCCAATAATCTGAGTGAAAACTCAGAAGCAGAAAAGCCAAAGATTCTAACTGTTAATGTTGCCAAGAGCATGTCTGAAGCTGTTGCTCTTGCCCCTTTCACTTCTGTATCTTCAGGGGAAGAAATGGCCAGTTCTCCAAGATCTCCACATCTTCCTCCTGAGTCCACCTTTCTTGCTAACAGCATAGAGCAAGTAGATGATATCTCCAGTAGCGGAAATAAGTGTATTTCTGACTCCTTGGAGATTAGTGACAGTGTTGTATGTACTGGAAATAAAATTGGTTCTTGTGCAAATAGTTGTGACCTCACAATTCAAATGGCGGAGTGTAGTAGTGATGTTTTAGCAGGAGAAAATGATAATTTTGTTCAGAAAAGTGGTTCAGGCTTTCATGTATTTGGGACTGCTGATACTAAAACCACAGATGACAGTGTTATAAGTAAGGACTATGTTTCAAAAAGTTCTTTAAAGTCTATGTTTGATGACATTTCAGACCAATCAGGGGATAGTGTTGATATCAGTGTGACTGGAACTTCAATGTGTTTAGAGCTAGGTTCTGAAATTTCTCTGGTTGATGCTTCGGACCATGTGGAGACAATTTCAGAGACTAAATCTGTGGGTTGTAAGTTAGTAGTTGACTCCAGCTTAGGATATGAGTGTTCACCAGAGGTTGGAACACCTGAGTCTTTAGTAGACAGTTCTGATCTTCCAGTAGCTGGTACGTTATGCCATTCTACAGCTTCTTTGGAATCTTTATTGGCAGGAACCCCAGCTTCACATGGAACGAATTCTACGTCTTTGGAGTCTGAATGTTCCTCATCTGGAATTTCAGACTCTTTGAAAGCATGTTCTGATGTATTACAGTCAGCAAGGCCAGACTCCATGGATAATAACTCTTTAACAAAAACTAAAAATTATGCTATGGCACCAGAATGTGTGAAGGAAAGCTCTACATGTGACCGAACCAAGATTTCAGTTGTCACAGAAGAAAGTTGTGGTACTCGGTTAGACATAAATTGTACTAGGAAAATCCCTGAGATATCAGGTCATCTAGTAGCAAAGTCTAGATCTTCTCCAGGTGAAACCTTTTCAGATTGTACAGAAACTGACTGTAAACCTGCACCTGACGTAACTTCAAATTCTTTGATAGAAATTTCTGGAACAGCGTTAACTAAAACATCAGATTTTCTGGAAACCAACGCTAAATCTTCATTAGGTAAAATTTCAGATAATATTGCACCTGTGATATATGACAGTAAAGATCCTGTAAACTCTCCTGTAGGCATAATTTTAAATTCTTTGGAGCCTTCATTGGATCAGTCTTCAAATCCTAAGACTGCAGAACTCCCAGAAGGATCATCTACTCTTCTGTTAAGTCATTGTTCAAACTTTACAGAAGAGATCTCAAAACATCTGCTCACTAATGACTTGGATGCATTGGAAGAAAATGGTAAACTGTCTTCAAACTCCACTGAAGAATGTTTAAAATCTGCATTCGCTGATACCTTGCATTCCATTGAGCAGACCTCTAATCATTCGTGTATGGAGGAAGACATTTCTAATCTTTCACCAGTTGAAGAAAGCTCTAATCCTTCCGAAATCAAGATTTCAAATTCTATGGAAGTATATTCTGATCAAAAGTTTTTGGATCCAAGAGACACAGAGAACTGTAAATTGTCATTAGATGTTGAAGATGGTGTAGAAGGAACGTGTACACCTTCACTGGTTGAAACTTCAAGTACTGTAGAAGAAAGTTTAGGTTCTCTGCAGGTAGCTTCAGGCAAACCTCTGATAGGTACAAAGAGATATGAAATTTCTTTAACTAAGAGCATTGATTTTCTTGATGAAAGTTTGAAAACTGAATTGACTTCAGATTCTATGGATGAAAACATTCAGTCTCCTTTAATTGAAAGTTTAGAAGATATCTCACAACCTTTATTAACAGAAAGTTTGGATTCTATGGTGGAAAACACAAAATCTGCATCTACAGAAGGTTTGGATTCTATGGTGGAAAACTCAAAATCTGCATCTATAGAAGGTTTGGATTCTATGATGGAAAACTCAAAATCTTCATCTGTCAAAGGCTTAGATTCTGTGAAGGAACAGACTTCATCAACAGAAATTCCAGATCTCAGCATGGAGAATTCAGAATCAACAGAAAGGTCAAATTCCATGGTGGAAAATTTAAAATCTGTGTTAATGGAGAGTTCATATATGGAAGAAAACTCAAAATCCGTTTCAATAGAAAATTTAGAATCTATGGAGGAAAGTTCAGAATCTTTAGATTCTGTAGAGGAAGGATCAGAGTCTGTATCATTGAAGGGTTTTGATTCTGTGAAAGAAAGTCACAAACCTGCATCGACAGAAAGTTTGAATTGTTTAGCTTCAGATTATAAACCTGCAGTAACAGAAGGTTCTGAATTTATGGGGGAGAATTTTAAGAATGCCATATGTGAGAATTTAGAATTTTTGGAAGAAAATCCACAGTGTTTGTTGCCAGAAAAAGTATGTTCCATGGAGACAGGCTCTAAAGAGCTGTTACATGAATCTTCAGATAATATAGACTTGTGTTCTGATGCTGTACCAGAGAGTTTAGATGCTATCAAAGCAGAGTTGAAACCTGCATTATCTGTAGCACAGAGTGGATGTGAACCTGTTTCAAGCCGCATCCTAAGAAGTAACTCCACACCTTTAATAAAGAGTTTTGACCCTGCAGAAGAAAATGACACTATCCCTCTACATGAGCGGTGGCTGCAAAGCAAAACTGAAGCTGCAGCAAACAGTCAAACTGCTGGAAGCAGTCGAGCGTTGCGGAGAAGCTCAGCACTTCCAGTGGCAAAACCAGTAGAACCTACAGCAGACGCAGATGATCATCCCAAAGGAGATAGTGATCGTGTCTTAAGGAGCAGTGCTGCTCTTAAAAGTGACGAGCCCACAGTTGATCAAGAAGTTACCTGCGATATGGATTCAGGGCCTTCGAAGGCCCGTTCGAAGTCTACTATGGCTGCAACACGTCGCACTCGTCTGCGTAAGTTCAGTCGGCGAGTGAGGGGAGAGCAAATGCAAGAAGAACGGCGCATGGATCCAGAGACACTGTTTTATTGCCGAATTGCAGGAAACATTCGGGACAACCTTCTACACCATTTGGATGGGAAGCTGGAACATGAGGTATCGGCAATGTCACAAGGTCCGAACAAGGCAGACCTTTCTCAGCCCCATACATCTGTCACTACAACAAATGAAGAGAAGCATAACCACCATGTTCACCATAAAGCACCATGGGAGAAATTTAACTTTCCTAAGAATTATGATGGCCGTTGTGGGGAGGGAGCAATATGTCTTGCATCATATATTAAGGATATGTCACACCTAGATATATCTACACAGCTTACAATGCGACAGAACTTGAAGCGCCTGAGTGCAGCCTCCAACACCAGCCGGAGTTCAGTAGATATACCAGTTGAATTTTCAAAGGATGATGTGATTAGCTTCTCTAGGGGATTATGCCTCAACGCTAAAGTGTGTGCAGACAGAAGGAGATCACTACGTTCTGCAACAAATCGTGGACGAGATGCATTGGCTGCAGCTCCAGGAGGTGCCGCATCGACCTTCACTGGCAGGTATAGAAATTGTACTCTTGTTTTCCCCCATACCACACAGCAGTTTAGAGCTATGACAGAGCCCAGGTTACCTCAATTTAGCCAATGTTTTGACCTAAGCACAGTTATGTAATTTCGAGAGTTGGATAACTCTTAATGCTTTAATACATATTTTCTTCTTCAATACATATTTTCTTCAATATATAATCTCAATCTCAGTCTACTTGAGTCAGTCACCCAAGTAATATTTGCTGAAAAAGTACAGTCTTCAAATCTGTGGGTTGCATAGCATTGAAGATTCGTGTTATGGGCTTTGAGGTTATGACACTGTGTAGTCTTGTAAGAGTGTACTTCTTCCGTAGACGTAGAAGTGCTACCCTGAAGACAGAGGTAGTATGTTCCTCCACTGTTGGTGCCCACCCTCCATGCAACACGTATCATAACCCAGAAGACCGCAAGATGCTGCCATGTTTTCTTCTTACTGGCACTAACTCTCATGTTTTTGTTTCATTGATCTGAACTTGAACATGGCATGTTTACAGTGTGTCCCTAAAACGTTGGTCCTCAGCTGATGATATGGCAGCAGCTGGATCTGTTGTGGAACTGAGTGGAGAGTGGGTACGGCCCCGGAGCTACATTTGCGCAGCGTGTGGGGTCATGTTTGATGATCTCTGGGATCTGGAGGACCATAAGTACAGCCAGCATCCAAATGTATGGTGCACACATTACGAGTTCGAGCAAGCAGCCCTCGAGCAGGTTACTGATACCAGGTACCATATCACTGTAGTTTGATTTTTATGGGTCTTTATAAAATAAACATGCTGTTTGCTTCAGAACAGTGGGAAAACAGTCTCCTCTGCGTGTTCTTCAACGTCTGAACTAATTAGAGGTGACTTTCCAGCTTCATGGCTTATCCACTGTATTTAAATGATCTCACATTAATAGTCACAGTTTAAATTACCTCCATTTAAGAGATTGCTCATTTAATGTTCAAGTACGTTGCTTCCAAAAGAACCTTAGTTAAGTGTTTCATAGTATACATGGTTGCATTGTTTTCATAGCAAGTCCCTGGGTGGAGGTATCTCATCAAAGAACTTAAGCCGTCGGTTCCTTTTGGTTCGTGAAGCTGCAGAAACCATTCCACTGCCAGTACTGAACTCTGAAGTGAAGTGTACTAAGTGTGAGAGAGGATTCAGCACATTGCCAGACCTACACAGGTAGGTACATCTGACATTGTCCGTAATCAGTAGGGTTTCAAGATTTTACATTTTAATGTATCAGGACATAATCAGTTCAAAGGAAGAAGGGAGAGAAGGAGACGTAAAAGAATAACTAAGCATGGAGTTCCAGATGAACATGTAAGCCTGCTTCCCCAGTGCATAGACTTACTGTCATTATACATTGATTGAAAGCACAGAAGAAAATGTTTATATTAATGAATACGATAGTCCTATTCTTTATAAAATCTAGGCACCACAGTAACCACTCATAACTAATAACCAGGGCCCAGATTTTGATGACCTGGAAATATTTAAAAAATTACCTATAAAATGACCAAAAAAATCCAGAAAAATTACCTAAAATATAACCCAAAAATGTAATATGCAGGACCCGGATTTTGATGACCCGAAAATATTAAAAAAACCTTACGTGCCGGCCACCCTTTCATGGCGCTCATTACTGATTACATTAAATTAAAAATTATGAGGTTGGGATGGCTTACAATGGCATAACATATCAGATTTTATGGAAATCAATCCATTTATTCAGAAGTTTGAAAGGTGGTGCTATCTCTGTCTCTCTCTCACACACACAGCATGATGATCTCATAAACTTACTTCTTTTCTTAATGAAGGTAGGCTAAAAATGTTTGTATTATTGGATTTATGTATGTAGCCCCTCAACGAACTATGCTACCACGTGACCCCAATATGATGACAGTATCATAGTGTTTAAATCTGTTTCAGACATATTTTGGAATGTGGGGGTGATACCACATGGATGTTGCTTCCAAGTCCTAGTTCAAGTGGACGTCGTGCTAGAAAGTGGCGTCCTTTTGGCAGCAGGCGACGGCGGCAGCAAGGCAGCCATCGCCGCGGAATGAAACGCAACATTCCGACCACACCAGTAAAGCAGTACTTCCGTGCTCGGCATCGCAGTATAGCAGGTGACAGTACGTGTAATAACTCTACAGTTACTGTGCCACCATCGACCCTATTTCGTATTTCGTATTGGGAGGGGGTGGGTTTCCCCATGCACTTAGACCAGTTATTGGTCCATTGTGCGTCCCCCTTTTAATTTCTACTGTCGCCATACCCTACTGGTAACAGTGCGTGCCATCAGCCCCCGTAGAGCCAACAAGGTTGGCCCCCGGTACCTTGATGCTTCCCCCATCCACCAGAGGCATTGCAGACTACTTGGGCGGGAAAGGGCCTGTAATTTAGCTCAAAGGTCTCCTAGAGACATGAGGTTCTTTTACGTGCCGCAAGTCTACGACACGGGACACACGGCTTAAAGTCCCTCCCGGAGGACTTGTTCCCTGAATTTTTCCGCCCTTAAAAATTCCACGACCTCCGCCGGGTTTGAACCCACGTACCTTGAGTCATGAGGTGGGAACGTTACCCCTAGACTACGGAGACTGCTACCATCGACCCTAAGTCACACAGTAAAAAATTAAGGCCGATGAGTGGAAGTCTTTGAATTTATTTGTGCTCCCAATTTTTTATATCCACAATTTTCAAAAAGTAAATTTGAACCGTAAGTTAAATCTTAGGATTACTGTTTTTCTGTACTATACTCAGTTCATTGTCCAGTATTCCAGTGTCTTGTAGGTCATTATATACTATTTAATATAAAGGACAGTAGGCTTATTTTGTCTTGTATGTTAATGTAGTAAACAGGCTGGTGTGGAGCAGTTACAGTGGCATTGGTAGGTGTGATTTTTCCTGTGGAGAAACGTCTGTGTCATAGGATGTTTTTTCTTGTATCTGCAGACTAAATTAGTTCATTAGGCTTTTCATCCCCTTGTAAGACCCTGGTTTTATGAAACCTGAAGGTTCCATGACCAATTGAAAATGAAGTTACAGAACTCTATCCTTACACAGTTCAGTCCATTACATATATTACAACATATTTTCCTGTGAATCATTTTAACATATCTCGCTCACCTCATCTTCTGTTCACATATGTATTTTCCTCATTCACATATCAACTCCTGACAGCAGTAAAAACAACAAACATTTATCACTTTATTAGAATCAGATAGGTCCTTAAGGGCCAAAGTATGTAAGGCCATATAAATAATTGGACTATTTATATTTAGTTGACATTGGATGGCTTGTCGTTCCAAGATTGTATCACCTTTTCGTTGCTGCAGGTGACACTATCCAGCGCATGTTAGCAAACTTGCCAGCAAAGCGATCAACACGGAGGGCGATCCAGTTCTCAGAGGATGAGATTAAGACACGAAGCCAAGGCACAATACACAGTGTAAGTACCATATTTTGGTGTGTAGTGGTGTGTATTAAGGTGGTTGCCATGTGTTTGCATTGCACTTAGCCGTGTTCTGTTTTCTCTCTTCCACAGAATCGCCTCTTAAGGAAGAGATATAAGGTATTGTGTCCTGATTTCTCAGTAGTAACTTTCCTTGGTGTGTGTTAAAATTCTGGACAGCAGAGTAGGAGTCTTATGTTGTTTTAGTTTCCTGCATGCTTTGTATCTGTTCAATAAAAAGCCTGTGTTTGGTAGCGATGTCAGTTATCTTGTTTGTTTCTTTATTTATGGTTAGTTCAGTGGCAGTCTTACTGTCTCAGATGATGTAGCATCAGTGCTAGGGCAATATGTGAATAATGAATTAAAATGGATGTGGAGGAAAATTATTGTAGCCTAATAAGAAGTACTATCCCAGGACTTTCATTGAGGGACTGAAGAAGACAGTGAAAAACATCAGCAGTCAGGATAGTCATTCCCCTTGCCAAGATTCAAATCAGGCACCTCCAAAATATAGTTGTAAAAATTACCACTTGAGTCAAGCTTCCTCAACCATATCAGCAAACACCTCAGGTTTTTGTGACAATGAAATTATTTTGTGTCCAAGATAAGAATTAACCTCTCATCTGTAACGATTGAACATGCTTAATTTTTTAATGATATTGTCACTATCAAGACTGCTGTGTTTGTGCCCAATTTTGTCGCATGGTTTTTCCTTGCCGCAGTTGTTAGACTCGCTCAAGTAGATTCTAAAGTGTCAAAAAACCGAGTAATCCCAAGACCCACTCAAAGCTTTGTGGTTTTATTATAGTAAGTTGACTATATTTACATGATACTTAACTGAATTGTTTAATATCTTTTAAAATGTCAGGTGGTTTAGAGCTATATTAGTTCATATTTTGGTCACAATGTGGTACAGGAATAGTAACCACATGTACGTACCATATGTTTTCCATCTCTTACATCATGGTGATTTTTATTAAGTAAGATATTTTGGAATTCTTTCAGGAAACAGATTCTTGTGTCAGTTTTAGTAGCAGTGGTAGTAACATATGAGTGGCTCCTCCTGTAGCAACTTTAAAACAATGGCAGAAAATTAAATACTGGGGGATTTGTGACAGAATTTTCTGATGTAACAATGTATGGATTACAAGTCTAATGTACATGAAATTCTTTTGAATGTGTGTTGAAACTGGTGTGGTTGATTTGTGTGAGTTGTATGTGTTTTGATTGCCATATCAAGTCATTTTATGTATAGCATTTCTCTTCATAATCGGAAGAAATGTGCTCTTGAAAACATATCTTATATCTTGAAAATCCCATAATGTGAATCCTATATATCAGGCATGTCCAGTGCGTCAATTGCGGATGATTTTTGGTCGATCTCACAGGCCTGTAGGGAAATTATATGTGAAAAGCATGTAAATTCACTTGTAATATATGATTATATTCAGATTCTGAAGGGAAAATACGTGTTAGTCATTCCTATTTTACTGTTCTTAATGAACAAGGTAAGTCTGTACTTTCAATATATGTTGCTTTTACAACAAACATCATGTGTCTTGTTATTTTTACCAATATTTTTGCTTAAAGCGAGGTATGATGATAGGAGGGGGTGGTAGATCACTGGCAGTTTTGACACTAAAACGTCGATCACAACCTGTTTGAAGTTGGACATGCCTGCTATATACCAATATAGAAAATGGAAGTATTTGATGATTTGGCAGTGATAATCAACATAAAAAATTATATCTGTAAAATAAATTTGTTCAGAATGGTATATATTGAGACCAAGCTACAAACTTTGCTTTTTATTTTTGCTGTAGAGGTAACCCTCACATTATTTTTGGGTTATCTAAAAGTTTGAACAGTTACAACCATTGGTTGGAAGGAAGACTTGCAACTTTTCTTTGGGATGCTTATGATGAACACTGCTAACTCTTTATCACCCCTAGTATTCAGATTAAAACTGCAGTTTGCCAGTACTTCATCATTTAATTCAACAAAGATTCATCCAGTCATTGCACACTCCACCATCTTGGCAAGGCATCCATTTTATTTTGACATTTAATTTTTTACATGGCGTCTGGGTGCAAAATGTTGGAACTACTAAGCGCCCATGATATCTACAACATTCAGTGAAACAAAAAGATTATGTCTAAGACAAAGGATTGAAATATTATGGGAACATTACATCAGGATGAATTTCGGGGAGCTAGTCCTTTGTGTGTTAGAATGCTCTATCCACTATATCCCTCCATCCTTTTCACAGAGGATAAATAAGTTGGATTTCAGTTCCTTGTTGCTTTAAAACTGAAAGTCTGTTATCCTGCTGTAACACACACCAAGAGGATAGTTGAATTTAGGTGGCTGGTGTTTTTAAGAGTGTACCTCATGTGGAGATGCAACTGGACACGCTGAATTAAAAGTATGAAAACGTGGTATTTGTTGTGCCACTACATGGGCATGTATTGCTGCCACTAAAGTGTAATGAGGCCTTATCTCCAGAGTAACTAAAAAATTATATATTGATAGATTCTGAGGTTATTCGATAATGGCATTTTAACTTTATTGGCCATATAATGTCAAAATTGGTACATCTCTACATTGAGTTAACATGCATATGCACTGACCAAAAGCATTATTCCAGCGTCTGTTTGAAGAAAGTAAGGGAAACCTTGAAAATCTTTAGGATAGATAGCCAGTCTTGATATTTTAACTTAGGCCTTTTGAACAGGAAGTAGAAATGCTGATCACTTGGCCATGACATTCATTGTCTCTGATACAGTTGTTAAAATATATTCTGAAATGTGAATGCATATATGGCCTGAATTTCAGGGAAGCGCAGATCTCCATTGGATGCCAATTAACAAGGCACCAAATCGGCTTGCCACATTTCATACTTTTGGTTGTGGGGCAGCAGATGAATTCAGTTGCATTTGGTGTCGGTACTGGGCCTGTTAGTAGGTGCAAATATGCATGCAGCACCTACCAGTTGGAACAGTAGGCCTTACAGTAGTGTGTGTATATATGTGTATATATATATATATAAATAGTGCTGTATTATGTAGACACAACCCTGTTAATATTATGAACTAATGGTATGTGACACCACACAGTTTGAAGGGGTGGCACCAGAATTTTGGGGGAACCAGCTTAAGAACCTTGAAGATTGAAGCATCAGGTTCCTCTGAAATGATTCTTGTTTACCAGACTACATGGTGGAACATCCCAGAAGACTGCAGTCTTCTTGCCCAGTCTTACTTGCATTTTTTTCAATCTTTGGAGTTCATGTTTCAGATGATAGCAGCCATTTCAAGTTTATTGTCAACTTGTTAGCACTGTAGTGATAAACTGAACCCAGTCACGGCCAGAAATAAATGTTGCATCATGAGATCATAAGATCGTAATAGACAAGTCTCCTGTCGACTTGCATTGCTTACTAATACTTGGCTCTACAGCCCTGCAAGAACCTTTCACAGGTGCCCATTCTTCTGTATTTTTTTAAAATTGCCTCGATTTCTTCACTTTCGGCACCTATAATTAATTCTCAACATCTTCCAGTCATCTTAGTCTGGGCCTTCCCAAATTTCTAATTCCACTTCTGCTGTCTTGAATAAATTTAGCACGTTCCAAGGAATGTAACTCATTGGCTTATTATTTTCTAGTTATTTGTATCATTTTCTGAGATGAGGTTGTTAGTCTCACCTGATCTCCAAGCTGGGGAACCAGGGGATACTGTTCATCTGGCCCTACCCTTTGACCCGTCTACCATGGTTAATGCAGGGTGTTATGATCCTGCTGGCATAACTGTCCAGGAGATGAGGGCATCTAAATCCTCCCTTCCCCACAACATTAAGGTAGTAGGAGTGTCACCTGATTCTCAAACGAACTGTACTGACTCGTATCCTCATCCAGGTGCAAGTTTCTCAGAAAATTTCATTTAGAAAACAAGCAGAGATGACTGACTGTGTATTCCATATATGCTGTACTTTCTTGTTAAGAGCAATGTTAATTGTAGCTGTTATTCATTCAGTAAGTATTTGATGTGATGCTTTGTCTAGGTATCATTTGCAACTGCTATGCTGCGGACATCCCACAAGACTGGACACAAGGTGGTTCATAGCCTACAAGTCAGGACACTCACTACAGATTCAAGTGATTCAGCCCCTAAGAAGTTTACAGTTCGTGCCCCAAAGAAACTGCCACCAGCTCCGTCAGTTATATCCACTGTTACATCAGATCAAACACCTCTTCCCAAACGGCAGCTGATAATGAAGAAACTGCCTTGGTCAAAATCACAACCAGTGAACTCAGTTCCACATTCCAAATCTACAGACAGTGAAGTGCAGAGAAAAGCTAACAGAGGGGGCAGGTCCTTGTCCCCTGTTGCAAACAAATCTGAGACTTTTCTTCTGAGTGGCTCAGAAGAAACCAAACAACCTTCTGTTCATAAGAGCAGGGGTCGCAGTAAGAAGAAGCCAGTTTTATCTCCAAGTGGTGATGGACTTACTGAGCCGTCAAATGAGAGTAGCAAGAAAATTGCTGGGCCAGACATAAGCATGCAAGAATTTGATGTAGATATCAGCACCGTTGGCAGTACTGAGACTTCGAATATTCTTGCTGCAATGCGCATTGCCATGTTAGAAGGTGTTATCACTGAGACCCCACCATTAGGAGCCAGCCCTAAGAAACTTATCAAAAGATTTTCTGTAAAGAAAGATTCATGTGTAGAAGAGAATAAAATAACACTGCAAGGCAAGCGAAAGAAATTGCCCTCCAACCAACAAAATTCCGTGAAGAAGAAAACAAAACTAAGTCAGTCAGAACTAGAAGAGCGATTTCTTCGCAACAAGGGTTACACTCACCCAGATGAGATCACAGATGAACCAATTATCTGCAAGGGTTGTGGCTTGCAATTTGATAATGGTTCAGCAGAGTTGCGCCATCGCAAGACTTGCATTTATGTCCCTCCTGAGGAGGATGTTGGTTCCATTGAAGTACAGGATCTGCATCCATGTTTGCATTGTTATGTGCAGTTCCCCTCTGTATCCACTCAGCTGAAGCACATGCAGCAATGCAAAGCTGCAGTGAAGAGTAACACTGAGGTGACAGATGAACCATTTACAGGTTTTAAGAAGACAGCAACTGCTAAAGCAAAATCAAAGAAAAGGGATAACTGCTGTAATACAACTGTGGCTGGTAAAGAAGATGTTGTGGAACCTCAGAAAAGCATTCGGAGCTGCAGTGAAAATTCAGTGAAGATTGGAAGAACAAAAGCAAAACCTGGCTCAACAAAGACTAAACAAGAAATTACCAAAAGAAAGACTGTCATTGATGGCCGCATTATAAAAGGGAAGAAAGTTGATCTCACAGACAGTGTTGACAATAGTCTTGATGCAACTAAAAAGTGGCCGACCAGCACCAAGAACACCAGTAATAGTGTAACAAAGAAGAAAGTTGACAACATGGAAACTGTGAATATTAGTTCAGTTGAGATGCCGAAAAAGATTGGAAGAGAAAGTACGAACAGTAGTTCAGTTAGAACAAAGAAAAAACCTGATATCTTAAAAAATGCCCGTAGCAGTTTGCTGGAAAGAAAAAAAAAACTTGATGACAAAGAAAATGCCAGTAGCGGTCTATTAGGAACAAAACAGAAATTGTATAGCACTGAAAATGTCAGCAGCAGTACAGTAGGAACAAAGAAGAAAGTTGATAAAATGGAAAATGTCAAGAGTGGTCCAGGAAGAACAAAGAAGAAAATGAATGGCACAGAAATTTGCAGTGGTGATTCAGTAAGAACAAAAAATAAACCTGATATTCACAATAGGCCTGTCACAACAAAAAGAAAACTGGATAGCGTAGAAAATGCCAGCCCTGTGATAACAGAGAAGATGGTTGATAGCCCAGAAAATGCCAGCAGCAGTCTCTTGGAATCAAAAAAGAAACTTGGTGAATTAGAAGATGCCAGTAGCAGTTCCGCTGGAATAGTAGAAGGTATTTGCTCTGCTTCTATTGGAGCAAAGAACATTAAGAACGCTGGCAATGGTCCAGTTGTGTCAAAAAAGAAACAAGGTAACATGCGAAGAACTGTCAGTAGCAGTCCGATGGGAGCAAGGAAGAAACTTGGCAGAACAAGAAATCACAGCCCAGGTGGAACAAAGAGAAAGCATGAAAGTTCAGAAAATATGAGCAATATTCCAGCTGAAGTAGAGAAAATACTTCCTGTCGCACAAAATGACAGCAGTAGCCCAGTTGTATGGCAGGAATGCCTTGACCACACAGCAAGTGAAAGTCCAAAGAAACAGGTGGAATGTGGCACTGAAATTGTCAATAATAATTCAGCAAAGACAAAGAAGAGATCTGGCAGTGCAGGATCTGCAATTAGAAGTCATTTCAGAAAAAGAAGCAGATTGGATAACACTAGGTCACCAGACATAGTTTTGACTGGAGCAAAGAAGAAATTTGACAACATTGATATTCTGAATGTAACAAAAAGTAAATCTGGCAGCAGTGAAAGTGTGAGTAACAATACAGATGAAAGAAAACACAAATGTTCCAGCACTGGAAATGAGACTGGTAGTCCTGCTGCTAGTGATGTAGATGACAGAATGCCAGAACTGCAGAAAGAAGAGCCTATTGAGGACTTGAAGACCGAAACTCCAAGTCCCAAAGTAGAAGACCTCTGTGATATTCCAATATTGTCACCAGTGGGCTGTGAACTGCTGGCTGAAGACTGTGAAGAGAAGAACAGTGATACTGACCTTAGTGAAATGCTGAGGAAGGATGTAATGAAGGAGAAAGAAGAACAGCGATTACCAGTTCAAGGTAAGAAACATCCCAAGACCACATCGAAAAAAAGTAATGGATTGAAACACGTTAGAACGACCATGAAAATAAGGAAACCATCGGACCTTGTAAAGATAATGGATGTTAGATTTCAGATTCCCCAAATTCCATTACAGATTCAGCCAAGTGAACTGGAGACATCTGTTGGCACGCCCTTAACAGTAGGTGAAGCATGTGATGTGATTCCACTGGGGGAGGATAATGACGATAATAAACCTTTAGCAGAATGCGTGAGTGCCCTTGTTACATCATCAGAGCGATACACCACCATGGAGAAACCTTTACAGAAGGTGAAGAAGGCAGCACCATCATCAAAGCAGCAGAAACGGAAACCTGTCAGACGCAGGAATAGTACCATATTGTGGAACAAGAAAGGCATAAAGGGAGCCACCAAAACAAAACCTCAGCTGACCGAAGAAGATTCTAGTGATGACTTGCTGCCAATTTCAAAGCTGAAGGAAGTGATTCAGAAGAAGGCTTTACCACTTGAGGAACTGAATTCTAATGGCACTGGAGCATGTGATACTAATTCTTTGGTTGAGCAGATGAATTCAAGAGTTAATGGAGGGTTGGAATCTGAAAGTTTGGTTGAAGTAAATCCTCCCACAGTCTCAAGACCAGATGAGGCCTTGGATTCTGAAAGTCTTGTTCAACATAACACAAAGAAATCACACAAGATACCAGTTCATGTTAGCTTAAATGAGAAGAGTCTTGCAGTGCCTAGGAGAGGAACAGCAAAGACAGGGAAAAGAGGTAGGACTCAATCCTGGGGTGAAGGTACAAAGAAAGTGAGTGACCAGTTTCAACCACAGGCTCGCCGAAAAGCCAGCCTCCCATGTAGTCATCTGGAAATACCAGCAGCCGAGGGAGTCCTCACTAGTATTCAGCAAGATGTCAAAAAGGCAGTGATTCCAAAGAGAAAAGCAAGGAAGTATACTGAACAAGTGGAATCTCAGGACAGTATCCAAGTAGAAGACTTGATATCTCTTAGTAATCAGGGAGAAAGAAATGGTTTGTCTGTTAAGAGACAGGAAATGGAAAGTGAAAGACAAGTCATCACTAAGAGAAAAAGAAAAATACAAGTTGAAGAAATGCAGTTTGAAGATGGAGACAGTGTGTACTGCCCTGTTAGCCACTTACAAGATAGCACCTTGAGACATGAAGACGAAGAGGACCATTTGGTCAGCACAGAACATAAAACAGACATTTCAGAAGCCTGCGAAGAGGAAATATCCCCCTCTCTTCTGTGTGAAGAGGCAAGTGATGCAGGTGATGAAGAGTTGTTTGTGGCCAAGAGGAAGTTAGAGAGAGCACTGAAAGAATTTGGAACCCAGTCCACAATGGCTGCTTTTCCTGTTAGCCAGATGTGTGATACTGTGCCATATGTTCTAGAGGGTAAGAAAACAAACTACTTACTTAATGAAGGACATAAAACAATTTTGAATGTTGATGAAAAATATAGAAAGGTAAAAGGCAAGAGAAATTCTTTAATTGGCAAGAAGTTGGGGATTACTAAGACTAAAGCAAAAGGGCAGTTGAAGAAAATCCGGTCTCAGTACAGAGATGATACTGGCCAGGCTCACTGGGCAAAGCAGAAAGGAGAAACAGACTATTTAATTGCTGAGGAGGTAGGGAGTGAAGGTACAAACTCTGTAAAGGGGGAAATGCTGTCAGTTGCTAATAGAAAATCAAAACAACAGTTGGAGGAGTACAGATCTAAAGATGGAGAGGTTTCAGACTCTAATATGTATGCGAGGCAAGATTCAGGATCTGTTGTTGGAAGGATGGAAAAAGTGACCATGACCGGTGATGGTGATCTGCAAGATGTACATGATTTTATATGTGAAAAACAAGAGACTGAGAGACCACCAAGAGAATCTGGTGAGGAGTCGATACCGAGCTGCAGAGAGGTCACCAGTATGTCAATTTGTGAGGAAATTAAGATCAGAAGAAGAAGAAAGGAGGCAAATTTGGCTGACAAGACTAGGAAGACAAGTCATCTGATTAATGACAAAAAAGAAACACGCATGAAAGAAAAAAAGAAAGCAAACTTTCAGACAAATGAAGAAAAGGAAACTAAACAAAAGATTAAACTTGTCATTGGTAAGAGAAGAAGAAAGAAAAGCCCCACACTTGATGAACAAGAACAGATGTGCAGACTGATAAGTGAGGAACAAGAGAAACGGATAGCAAATACTGACAGTGAAGAAACAGTTATGCATATTCAGGACAAAGAGACTGGTGATAATGTGGAGACACATGAGATCAGCAGGAAGGATGAGCTGAATGGTAGGGTTATTGAGGAAGAGGACAGAAGTGCCGACACAGGCAACAGAATTGATTTAAATCATGAGATTGAAGATACGAATGCCATGCCGTGCGTTGTGGAAGAAACAACAAATACTTCAGTTGATGAGACAGGCGACACATCAAACCACTTGAATACTGAGACAGAAGACTTAAGAACTTTGGTTTGTTTTAAAGGAGATACAAAGTACTTGCTTGGGGAGAGAAAGTTATGTACTCTGATTGGTGAAAAAGAGGCAAGTCAGCCAACTGTTGAAAGTGATAAAGGGTTGATCATTCAGGTGGAAAGAATGGATACTGTGGACAGTATGGAGATGAATGTAGATAATGAGGAGTCTGGAGCCACTCTAACTAGTGAGCAGGAGGCATTTAATAGTGATATTTTTGGTGCAGATTCTGTATCTGGTGATAAAGATATACCTGTTAGGAACATACTTGCAGACTCCTTGGTTCATCAGGAAGGTTGCTTAAATGCTGTGATAATTGACGAAAGTTTGAGGAATGATGGGACTGAACAGGTGGGCTCTTTGTCATCAACGATCAACATTGTAAGCAGTACAGATGTAGAAGATTCACAGATGAATGTGGAGATACCCTTACGACAAGCCCGACGAACACGTTGTAATACTTCATATGAAGAGCTGTACACATGGTCAGATGTTACAAGTGAGACTGAAGAAGATAGTAGCCAGGATCTTCCAAATTCAAATATTATGGCCACACTTTGCCAAGATGCTGATATTTCAACGTACGAGGAAATAGCAGCCATGATTGCAAACGGTGAATACTTGTTTCCCTCTAACAGTAAGAAGAAGAAAAAGAAGAAATTGCGCAACAATAGCAGACAGTACAGAAATGGACATATCAGGAGAAATGGACGTAAGAAGCAGAAGTTGAGGCCCAAACTGATGAAGAAAACAAGGCGATCAGCAGTGCATGAGTTTGTAGTTACAGACATTGAGACAGGTCAAGAGGAATCTCAGGATAGTTGTGAGTCCATTGTGTTGTCAGAAATCATGAAGGCAGAGCATCCACCCATGGGTACAGATACACGCCCAAAGCACGCTGATGTGAGCATGAAGAAGAAGAGGGCAAGGACATTGCAGTTGCCAGAGAGTAAGGAACAAGCAGTCAATAATGAGAATGCACAAGTCTGTGATAGTGACAGACCAAAACAGAAGCGGAAAAGCAGTGTGGGATCCATGTTTTTCTGCACGTTATGCAACAAACACTACTCCACTAATTACAACTTGATGAAACACAAACTGTCACTCCTTCACAAGAGGTTATCTGAGAGGGATCAGCCCTCCACCCCTGTAGACATGCAAAAAACAGAATGCAAACAGTGGCACTCCTCTATTCTTCAGAATACAGAATCCAAACAGACTTCTACTCCTGTTGAAGCTAAATTGCCAAATTCTGTTGTTATTCAAGACACGGAGACTGAACTGTCTACCTCAGACAGTCAGAATGCAGAACCACAGCCATCTAGCTCTGTTAATCACAGTGTGGGAACTGAACAGCAGTCAGGTTCTGTGAATCATGTGGAAGTGGAAGAGGTTTCTTCTTCTGTTCAGAACACCGAGTCTGAAAAATCATGCTCTTCTGTGATGCAGGATGTGGTGACTGAACCATCTTGTTCTGCCATAGTTCAAGATCTAGAAGCTGAGCATATTCTTGTATCTCAAAAGATGGAAGTTGGAAAGTCTTCTGTGGTTTTAAGTGAAAACACAGAATTTGAAGAAATGTGTAGTGTGGTTAGGAATGTAGGAAGTGAAGAAACTTGTGCTGTGGATTCTGAAAGGACATATACTTTGATGCAAAACATGGACATTGAACAGTTTTCAACAAATTTGCCAGATAAAGAGGTTGATAGATCTGTTACCTATGTGGAGAAACCTTCTGCAGCAGAGAGAAACAGTGAGCGCGTCTTAGGAAGAAGCAGTTCGGTGCAGAATTCACCTCTAGATACAGTCCAACAGGGAACAAACCTAGTCGAGACATCATCAGGTACTGAAACTAGAAACGAGATAGCAGCAGCTCTGTCAAACAGTGCTGCTGGTATGTTGTGCGGTGAGCAAGTGGCTGTGTGGACAGAGCATCAAGCAGATGTCACTTCTGATTGGCTGGGGAAAGAAAGGGACATACAGCACAATTCGACTGCAGCCAGTTGGCCAGCATCAGTCGAGCAGAAGCAAGCTAGTTGGCTTGAAGGTCAGGTGGATAACAACCAGTGGCTGTATGCCAGCCAGTGGTCACAAGAAATGGCTTGGGGTAGAGAGGCAAACCCAGATATGCATTGGAATGCAGATTCCAGTCAGGATGATACCACATTCTTCCAATCAAATTCTGCAAGCTTGGGCTCCATACTAGATTCTGTTAACCAGGTAAGCATGTTTATACAGCAGAATCCATGTGTAACGAATCTTGGGGGGTGATTTTCTTACACTGAATCCAGGTTTTCACTGAATGTGGTCTAAGCAAAATTACGTCAAGAAACTGTTTAGGGCTTTCTATATATAATTATGATAACATAAGTTCTTTGCTTAAATAATTAGGCTGTTTTTGATGATGTTGATTAATTGACCATTGTCTCTAGTAGCAGGACCCGTAGGTTCAGTACTTGTAATATCAAAGCACAACTTTTGACACAGTCTTGAGCCATTTCCATTGGCCACCAATTCTCAAAATCTGTACTTCCCAGATCTGTGTTAATGTTACCTTGCTATCCAAGTCACCACTTTCTGCCAAATATCTGTGTTCTCATGTCTGCACTGAACCAACATATCCAGTCCATTGTAACCTTGATATCTCCACTCTGATAATGTTGGGTGGTGTGTATAAGATATATAGGTTTTCTTTGTGTAATATCTTAAATATTTTCCAGAGCAGTTTGATTTCAAAGACTTGCATCTTTTATTCTTCCCTTTAAGTAACGTGCGTCATCAGCAGCGACTTGAAGCACAGAGTAAATAATGCTCGAGATGATTCAAGTTCGTATAGCAACAGGCGTGACCAGAGTGGTTTGAACGCCTATTGTACTGCGATGTGGAAAGCAAATGGAAAAACTACCACATTATCACTTTTCCTGGATAGTCTCTTTCCAAAACCAGAGATACCATGTATGCGAGATGTTTCATTTGAAGGAGAAAGCTCTAGATCGCATCAAGTGGAGGAACTGTTTTGGAAGAGACTGTGGACCTGTCGTCTTGACAGATTACTGATGAATGAATGAATTAAGTAACGTACTTCATTTCACTATCATATAAAGCAGTTGTCAAAGTTGATGTTTTTATAAATTGTTTTCATCCTATAATGTTTTGGAATGCAAACTGAAACAGTAAGAATCTTTGAACGGAATAACAAGTGTTTACCAAATTTATTCCTCTCCTTTTTTTTTTGTAAGAAAATTATTCCCGTCACCAAACAAGTTGCCTCACTTGCCAGACAATCCTGATTGAGGTTTATGTTGTTTTCCTGTCTTTCCAGGAAAATGGCAACATACTACTCCCGCTTATGCTATGCTTATACCATCCACATCCTTTCAAATTCAGTATCCACTGTTGTGCTACCAAGGATAGGTTCTTCTTTTTTCTGGCACTACAACCCTGTGTGGGTCTTGGCCTCCTCCATTGTTCCCTGGAAGTTTTGTAGCAATAAATTTTTGTGGGGTGGGATTTTTAGCCCCATGCCAAACCCACAGCCTTAGGACCAGGGACTACTACACTTTATCTGGCCCCTACCATACCCGGAGCTTATGCAACCACCAACATAGCTCTCCATCTCATTGGCATGTGCAAAACTCCACGATAAGTCCCCAAGGAGGACCAGGTACAAGGTACAGAGAAAAATATTTGACCATAAGAGGGAGGAAGTGACAGGAGGCTAGAGAAACTTTAATAACCAGGAGATTCATAATTTGTATTCCTCATAATATTAGGGTGATCAGGTAGCATGACATTAACAGCAAATAGGATAGAAGTGCATGCAGAGTTGTGGTAGAAACGCAGAAAGAAAAGGGCCACTCAGAAGACCTAGGCCTAGATGGGAGGATAATATTAAGATGGATCTTAAAGAAATAGAATTGGAAGGTATAGCCTGGACTAACTTGGCTCAAGATAGGGACCAGTAGCTGGCTCGTGTAAACACAATAATGAACCTTTTGATTGCATAAAATGCTGGGAATTTCCTGACAAACTGATAAACTCTTCAGTAACTATACTCTGTGTAATTAATTAGTATAGTCTGAGATACTGACAGCATCGTTAAACTGTCAATAAATAAGGGTAATGCTCAGCATGGGAAAGCATTACCTTCTCACGTGTTACCATGGAGGTTTCTTTTTTTATTGCTAGTGGGGTGGGACTAAATCCTTTGTACTGCGGCCGCTTCTGGCCTCTTGTACCAGTGCCAGATGACAAGTGAGGGTGATTGTGGAGCAATTGGTGGAATGAAGGTTGGCAGTGGAAACCGAAGTACTCAGAGAAAACCTGGCCCAGCCCACTTTGTCCACCACAAATCCCACTTTACCAGACCCAGGATCAAATCCGGGCCGCCGCAGTGGCAAGGCAGCGACTAACCGCTTGAGCTATGGCGTGGCCTACCATAGAGGTTAACTTTGACTTATTTGTGTTACAGATTCTGGACAATGAGCGTTCTGCAGACAGGTTGCCAGCTGCTGATGGATATCAGCCATATGTGGACCTGCTGCAGTCTGGAACTGAAGATGTGGTTGCAGCTGGTGGACTGCGGGAGCTGCAGCAAGCCATGGGAGCAACAGATGAGGAGATGGCTATGCTGCAGCAGCTGGGAGAAGGAAGCTGGCCTGTGGAAGATGCTGACATCATGGACCTAGACAACCAGAAGTCTGACAGTACCACACTCACTGGTGCCCCAACTTCAGCCACCAGTACGTCCACTAACACTCCAGCCAGTAGACTTGCGAAGCTTGTTGAAGGCACAGCAGGAAACAGGACCAGGAGTGAAGAGGAGGGGGGTGGCGCGTCTTCAGTCGCAATGGTATTGTGAATACTGTTTTCTGAGCTCTGGAATTTTATATTTTCTCTGCTGAAATGACAGTGGTTTACAAGTAATGTCTGTTTTTCATATTCTAGCAACAATTTCACATTGCAGCTCACTTTCTTCCTTTCAGTCCCCCCCACCACATTTATCTCACTAGATACGTTAATTACAACTATTTTTGTTTCATAGCAGCCTGACAGTACTACTTAATGTGCTCCTCATACATACTTAATATTTTAATAGCAAACATTCAGCAGGCAATTATGATGACACTTCAGGTTTAAGTATGTTCAGATTGTGCTTTATTGAGCCCAGAGGAAGTCCCACATATCAATCAGCCCATGATGTGCATGTATTGACCATCTTCTAGTGCACACAGTCTCACTTGTCACTTCACTACATGTTTCGCCATCACTGTGTTATCCTCAGGTGTGTTATTTATGTTAAACTATCGCACTGCTTGCCATCATGTGTCGCATGTAAAATGATTTAAAATGTATATTCATCATGTACTGTAATAAAATTTATATATTAAAATTTTTTGTTAAGATTTATCATCTTATACGTCGTATTTTAAACTCGCATATTATATCAATTTTCCGCTGTGTGAGTCGTTCTTCCTATATTTTGTGTATACGGCATCATGTGATGTGTCCTTCTCTTGTGGCTGCGCCAATACATATACATCATGGACGTGAATCAGTGCAACAGGACGCTAAAATACAACATTATCAATCAGTCCCCTCCAGTCATATAACCATTATATTCACATTCATTTTTTTAGTGATAATCTTCACTAGCAACAAGCCTTTTTACCTGGTACCAGAGGGGGTGCAAAGATATATAACATCAACTCCTGCCATTCCTACCATTCATGGGACTTCATCTGTGGCCTCAGTATAGTGTTAATTAGAGTTTTGTATTATTTATATTGTATGGAGTAGTGTACTGATCCTTAATGGCCTGTGATGCAGATAAGATTGTAAAATGGTGAGCTACACTTATCAGGCAGATTTAGCAAAGACTTGTAGATAAAGTGTATTGGGCTTAAAAGTGTGATTATTTTATCTCACACATTCATTTGAAACATAAGGGTCTCTAAATAAAGCGTGCATTATGTTGTCTGATGTCAGCCAAAATTGGGATGTGATGACAAATTAAAGTAGTCCTCTCCAGTATCAAATTTCAGTGGTTCTCAATTTGTTTACCTGCATACAGACATACAGATGGATAGACAGACATGATGATGATATTAGTTGAATTTTTGCAACCTTTTGTTATGGACATCCCAAAAATGGGGACATTCACAGTGTGTCTGCTGAATCTGTAGCAGATCTGCGATATATGTTAAACACACTGCTGTAGTCACTGATGTGTAAGGTGTATAGGCAATCAGGCATAATTTGATGTATTCCCATTGCATGTGCAGGCACAATCAGCTGTGACGACCCGCGCACTCTCTCGTCGTGGTGGTTTACGTACTCAGGATATGCAACTAGCTTTGTACGAGAACAAAGATATGGTGTGTCCTGTGTGTAGCCGTAGGTTCCTTGGGCTCAACGCACTCAAAGCTCACCTTGCAGCAGCTCACAACAGTTCCACTCGCCACCGCACTCAGGCAGTCATCAGTATGTGTTACACAATTCCACACCTGCTATTTGTAAAACGTTAACTTTCCAAACACTATAGCACTTAGCCTTTCAGACTACTACCGTTTCCCATCAGCTCACGTTGCCAGCAGTAACTGAAAGTACTCATAACTTTCAGCCTTTGATTGTTTGTCCTATGTTTGTTGATCTGTTAACTTAAGAACAGGACAGTTTGCAGAATGCATTTGAGTTGGAATTGCATGCTCTCAGTGGTCACCCATAAGAAGGTGTTGAGCAGTTTTGATACTTTTCTTCGAATATTAAAATAACTTTTTTTTTTCGGAGGTTTGATACCATGTAGCCTGCTAGTTAACCATATGTTATGGAAGAAAGTACTGCCTCCATCTTCTGCATTGAAGATGGATGCAGTAGATTCCTTTAAAATGTTGATGACACACCTATCAGTGTACATGGCATCAAATCCCTGAAGACCACAATCTTAATAATTACTGTCTTGAAAACGTAAAATCTCATGTTTTAGAAAAAATGTGTGCCCTTGAAAATTATCCTGAAGCCATATTTCTTTTAAATCTCCATCTTCATGAATTCAAGCTTGAGTCTTCTCTGTCTAGAGCAAGAAAAACGAGTATAAATTATAGTATTAAAATCATAGTCGTTCTTTTAAACTTTACTAAAAATTCTAGCATTGTGCCAGTCACTTTTTAAGAGAAGAGCATAGATTGAGAGTATATGAGAAATGTTACTGCAAAAAATGTTTCAATCTGTGAAATAAGAAGTAGAGAATACAGAATGTAAGCAACGCAATTCGTACTCTTCACCACATATTATTAGGGTGGTTAAGTGAAAGAGAATGGGATGGGCAGGATGTGTAGCATATAAGAGAACTGTGCATACATGTAGTTTGGAAATCTCAAGGGAAAACCCACTTGCAGGATCTTTAAGAAATAATTGAAATGGATCTTAAAAAAATATGATTTATAATTGTGGATTAAATGTAAATGACTCAGGATTGGCTCTAATGTTGGCTTTTCTTGACCATGTTAATGCATATTTGATTTTCATATGTAGGATTACCCTGCACCATGCAGCTAGCTAGCCTGGGGACATCACGCTTTCAACTCGTACTTTTGCATTCTGCTTGGATGTTGATCACTGTACAACAAAACCTCTTCCAGTTCCTTTCCAAAGCTTTTTGCATGTTATTACTGAAAGCTGTGTTACGTATGTTGTCTGCTTGCTTTATTTTCTGTGAAAGGAATGTAATTTGTTTTATTTATCTATGAAGCTTATAACATTTCTTCTTTTCAAAGAAATTTCCATTTTCATTCCATAGCATTGACCTGGCACATGGCATCAAATTTGAACTTGAGAATGCATGCCTCTTGCAACTGTTTATGGCATTATATGGGCTGTATTCAGCCACCCCTTCCATATCTGCATCTAGATCTGTCTCTTAACCATTTTATTGACAGGGTATTTCTTTTCCATGTTAGTTTCCTGAGTGGGTAGTCTGAAGGAAGTGAATCTTATGTTGAAAAGGCAAATGTCGCAGTCTAGTGAGTAGTGCTCCTGCTTTATGTCTTGGAGGCTCTGGTTTTAAACATTAGCCTAGAGACAGGCTATCTGCAGTCCTTTTTGTTGTTTTCTTCAATCTCGCCAGATGAATACCAGAATATATCCAACCATGACCATATCTTTGATTTGTTTCATTCTGGCCCGTCACAGTAACAATCACAAATATAAATCACTCCGTCCAATGTGACCTGTAAGTTTATTACTACATGAAAAACTTAACACCCTTACATGTTTCGGTCTCTGTGGACCATCTTCAGGGGGCAAACATCATTACAAATAGGAAACCACCTTCGTGGCAGAGACCGAAACATGTAAGGGTGTTAAGTTTTTCATGTAGTAATAAAACTTACAGATCACATTGGACGGAGTGATTTATATTCATGACCATATCCTTTCCAGTTCATTGTTTGCTAATCATCATATCATTGACACTGTATAATCTAGGCTGCTGAAACCATCATTAAATTAATCAAGGATATAAATTTTATGTTCAAAAGTATTTTTCCCATTAGTTAAATAGATTAATATTTTTCACTCTGAATTCCCCATAAAATCGTTTATGAAAAAAAATATGTCCCAGTCCATATTAGGTAAAAATAATCTATTTATTCATTATACTGATTTTGAAGTGGTTCTGTTGCCTTTTCAAACCCAGCTTATTTCCTCCTCCATCTGCTACTTTTCTTCTGCATGCTTCATAATCTTGTTCTTTAAATCTTACAGTTCTCTATTTCTTCCTTTTCATCTCTTCTTTTCTCCTTTTTTACATTCTATTTCTGCTTTTGCCTCTCCTGTTCTTCCTTCTGTTCCTCTACCATCACCATCATCTTTCTCGCTCCTCCAGTGGCATGACCTGCACACTGGTGTGTTCAGGGTCTGATTGGATATATTTTTCATCTCTATGTGCTGTACTTTTAGGTATAGAAATATAATAGTTGTGTGTGTTTCAGAGCGCCCACGCATTGTTCCTAGCTCAGCATCTGATGGAAGTGGTGAACCAGCCCGTCATGTCTGCATAGTATGCAAGGAACTTCTGCCTGACGAGCAGGGACTTGCTGACCACGTTGAGGTAGCTCATGTTGAACGTCAGAACACTGGAGGCAAGCGTGTTGATGGGTGAGTGTCAGCGCATCTCCTGAGGCATGGAACTTATTGGGCTGTAAGCTACTGATTTATCTTATTGTTACATATTGGTTGACATTTTAGGATGGGTGGCAGCAAACACAGTACTGCTGGTGGTGGAGATGAAGGACTTCGCAGTCACATGACTTCCGCACTTGGGGGCCTCCTGACACGGGCCCTTAACAACTTTCTGGGCAAGAATCGATCCCAGCCTTCACCCCCAGCTACTCAAGTTCCAAGGTATGAATACATGCCTCAGGCACCAACAAGGACATTGACCTGGTACTTAAGTGAAGAACACCAAGGAGCAGAGTTCTTTGAGAAGCTAATAGCTGCTCACTTATTCAGAAATGGTTCCCTTCCTTTTATATAACCAAAAAGTTCATTACCATGTTCACAAGAGCCAACTGACATTCTTCCACACTATTTCTTTAAAATCTGTTTTAGTATTTTATTCCAGTCTATACCTACATCATCTTCCAGGTGGTCTCTTCCCTTAAGGATTTCTCTTTTATGTGTATACCTCATCTTTCTCATGCATGGCCCTTATGATATTTCTGGAACAGTACAAATTATGAAGCTCATTATTATGCACTTTCTTCCCTTTATGTGAAAGGCAAAGTTTCACACTCATACAGAACATCATATAAAATTATGCTATTATATACCATAAAATGTATGCAGGAAGAGAAGGGTTCTCAACCAGATCGTGGCAAATATTCATAATAATTATCAAACTTCAAGCATGTATTGTGATAAACTAAAATTCTGTGGCATGCAACATTTTTTTTATTGTCTTCTGTTCATAACTGTAAGCTTTCTTTGTATGCAACAGTCCTATCACTGGATCTCTTGGTGGAAGTCATAGCAGTATGTTGCTTACACAGCCTGTAGCACAATTACTGGGTCATGGCCTCAAGGTGACAAATCGGCGTCATAGCAGTGGGCCTGTTGATGAGCAACTATTCAGTTGTATTGACTGTGATGAGAGGTGAGTGAGAGCTGAGATGAATTCTGTGCAGTAAGATTATGAATATCAAAATGTATCACTGAAAAACTTAATTCCTGGGAGCAGAGATTTTTATTGAAGATCCTCTACCTACCTCAGCCTTTGAGATGGAGATAGCAGTGTTGTTGTTGTAATCCCTCATAAGATTTTTTGCTTGCACTTCCTCTTCAGCATTTCCATTGGTGTGGGCCAAGCTCACGATTTAATGTCCCTCCTGTGATGTAACTATTTGTGTCCCTAATAAGGGCCGTTTTCTCCTCTCTCTCTCTATCACATATATTCATGTTGCATATATACACAAATTCCTGTTTATCATTCCTATTGGTCTGGACTGAGTCCATTTATCCCCCCCACATGGATCTTTGCGACCATTTTCTAAGCAGTTTGTCTACAGCACTTGTCACATCTCAGAAGATGGAGGTAGTTTGTCCAACTGAAATATCAGTATTCACCTACAATACAATATGACATCACCAAATACTCATCAATGAAAACTTGAACTCTGATATTTATTGGAAACATTAAGAAAATGCTAACAAATGTTTAAAGAGCAGATTCTATGGATGTCCCATAGACTGCCAGTCACTGCTAGTGAAGATATCAGAAAGATAAATTTTATCAAGACTGACAAATATTTTTGTTCTTACATTCAGCATTTGTATCAGTTGTAAGATTTGAGGTTTTCACTGCGGTGACTATGAAGAAAGCAGTCTTCTGAGATTTGGCACCGTGTATATGCGGTGTTAACCGACGTTAACTGCTTTTACCGGTTCTCATGGTCTCTTTGCCTGCGGATTTCTTATATTTTTCCTTCTACCTTGAAGACGGAGGCCATACGTTCCTCCGAAACGTCGGTTAGGTTTTCACGGCGGTGACTATGAAGAAAGCAGTCTTCTGAGATTTGGCACCGTGTATATGCGGTGTTAACCAACGTTAACTGCTTTTACCAGTTCTCATGGTCTCTTTGCCTGCGGATTTCTTATATTTTTCCTTCTACCTTGAAGACGGAGGCAGTACGTTCCTCCGAAACGTCGGTTAACACCACATATGCACGGTGCCAAATCCCAGAAGACTGCTTTCTTCATTTGTATCAGTTGTTTGAATCAAATTGGAATCACTTAAATACCACTAGATCACCGAATTTGTCATAGGTGTTCATCAACTTACACAGATTTTGCATGCATAGATTTTAAGTTTTAATGGAGACTGAAAATTAATTAAATTATTTGCCTAAAAATAGTATTTGGATACAGCCAAATTAATTGGTATTAATATTAATTGAATTATGTATTTTTGGTTGAAAATTGAAGCCAGATGAGTAACAAAAGTTTTGATTTACCTGATCACACTTGGAGTTGCAACTGTTACATAATTTGGGGGATACCATTTCTTAGGCTACTAACACTCCCATACCAACCTTAGAATACAGGGAGCCATAAGGAGCTGACATTTAAATTTTCTTCTCAGTAGAACACAAATAAAGAAATTACAACCTGTTCTAATGAATACTGACCATTTGGGTTGTTATTGGTGTTTGTGAGGGAAGATTGTGTTTTCTTTATCGTTGATTCCATGTCTATGTTTTGGACTTGGACTTGGTTGTTTGGGGTGGTCTTGCTGTTCCACCTGTTTATTTTTTTTGCATTCTTCAGAAATACCAAGTATAACTCAAAAATGGTCTGCCCAGCATAATTGTGGTGTAATTCTGCTTTTCATCCATTCATTAAAAACAGCCACAAAGGAATATATCGTGGAAATAGAAATAGGTCATCATCAGGCTCTCATGTGTCTTCATAGTCCTTATTGTGTCACATTTCACAGGTTTACCAGTAAGAGCAACAGGAATCGTCACGTAGCCAGAGCTCACCGTGGACAGCAGTATCATCGGTTAAGCACTGACAGCCCTCTAGAACTCACCAGAACAGCATCCCCCCTCACGAGCCATGAAAGCATAGTATCAGAGATTGACACGGATAATCTGCCCCTGAGCATCAGAATTTCCAATTTCAGTTCTGAGACAAGACCAACAGATGGTGAACCTGGCAAGTCACAGTTGATTGCTGCCAACAGTGTGAATAGTGAGACATCACCAAAGACAAAAAAGGATCATTCAAGCCAGATGGGAGAAGGATGCAGTGCAACCATATTGCAGGAGATAGATCATATGGTAGGAACTCCTTGCAACAGTGTGGGAGAAGAAGAACAAGATAGAGAAAAGCTGACAGTTAAGAGGTCAACATGCTTGGGAAAAAGGCAGGATCGAGAACAATTTGAATATTCCAAGACTCACTGGAGAAGCAGCTTGAAAGCCGACGTGTTCCGTCCAAGATCAGAAAATTCAGGCAGTGTGAGTGATGAGGATTCAATTAAGGCAAAAGCTGTAGCAGCATTGAGGGCTCTGAATGCGCGAGACAGAAGGATACGTAATGGCCTTCCAGGTAGCATTGGGGCTGCACTCTGGAGTGGTGTGTCTCGTAAGAAGTCCAGAGGACTCAACTCTGATGACAGGTTTCGTTTCCCATTGGTCCGGAAGACTCCTCCGTCCATAAATCGTTTTGCTTCATTGGCAGAGAAGAAGAAAAAGAATGTATCGCGTATGGTTAAGCTTGAGGCCATGAGTTGGTCCAAAGAAAATCCTGAAGAAGGGAGGAAGGAATTACAAACCATGCCTGCTAGTGCTGCCAGTCCAGTGTCATACGATGTATATGAGTTTCAGGATGAAGTGGAACAAGCTCAGCATCCATCTGAACTTGGCTTGGCAGAGTTCAGGTTGAGGACACCTGTTGGGAAAATTGCATCACAGGACAATGGAGCTGACACTGGACCAATCAGTGATGTGGAAGAGAGTAAGGTGGCAGAATGGGAGAGTCTTCAGAGAGACCCCACAAGGAAAGCTGTTGACCCTCAGCCATTTTCAGAACAGAAAGAAGAAAGGTGCACTCATGATATACAGAATGTTTTGGAGAATACTAAGAAAAAGGTCCTTAAATCACTGAAGCTCTCAGAACAAAACCCAAGACTTAAACACAATCATATAAGTAGAAAACATGAAAGCAGCAAAAAGAGACGGTGGCACCGTATCATTGTGGTAAGTGGAGAGGACACTTCTGACACAGAGACAGGGGTGGAGCCACATGACATTCGTAGCGTAGCCCTCGATCAGAAGCTTGATAATCACAAGGACAGAGAGAAGTCTTTGAATTTAGAACATCGAAGTGAAGAGGGCAGAGGCTCCAAGAGGCGACACATGATGCCATGTTTATCAGGTGTTCTCGTAGAAGATCGGCAACGTGGAAAGCGTTCAAAGAAAGCAAAACCACCCAGAAATGGTTCAAAGCGATCGACAAAGACGGAGCTCTTAATGTCTGTATTTGCCAAGTCCCGCCAGCGTAACAATTCTGTTAACAACACAGTGGCTGCTACACATTCAGTTCCTGCTAAAACTCCATTTTGCAGCGCTTCTTTATCTGAACCATATAGGAGTGTGGGGCCTTTTGGCAGTATAGCTGGAGCTGAGAGCGAGTCTGATTCAGGATCTTTGGCAACATCTGTCTCAGCAGGAAACTTGGCAATTAGCAGTGATGATGAAAGAATAGCAAGACAGACAAAGTCTCAGCCAAGGAATCAGAAGAAGAGCAAGCAAAAGCCCACGGCTCTTTGATGTTCTCCAAGGTATGTAGATGTCGATAGGTACAGAAAATTATTCATATCTAAGTACTTTTGACAAGCTTGGTAAGGCAGTTACACTAATAATGTACATTTATCACATTCGTGACTCCACTTAGTGTTGCTGTCAGTGATAAAGCCTACATATACTGCCACTAATGCATCGCTGTGCATCCTCATGATGTTCTTATTGAATTTGGATCACTCGTTAATTCGCTCATTAATTCAGCAGCTTTGGTTACCAAGTTGTTGATATTATATTGGACTAGTCATCGCAGTGTTACCAAGTGCCGCGACGATGACAGTGTTGTGTTCATGTGCTGCTGCATACTGCCAGGATGTGCCTTGCAAATTGTAGTTTTATTTGTGTATTCTAGTTGTGTTCAGTAAGTAGATCGGTGCCACAGTACTTCAGTATCAGTTGGCACACCCTTTCAAGACTGCTTCATCCACTACAGTTTCATTATTTTTATTCCTGCTGATTTATTAAGTGATTGATAAATAATTGAAAATACATTCAAATATTCAAAGTGTATGAAGTTACTCATAAATAAATTAGGATTATTATAATTATGTATGAACTAATGTAGGATTTTGTGAATTTATGTGAACAGTTTCACAGAAGTGTGCATGTATTTTTCAATCTTGATTATAAAGGCAAAAAAAAAAGTTTAAAAAAGGTCTAATTGTTGTGCTTATAAAATCATCCATTCCATGGCAAATTAGACCAAGCAAGTTGGCTCAGGTTTTAATGATTCTGATTTGTATATGTGAGGTGCCCAGTTTGAATCTTGGCTGGGACACCAACTATCCTGACAGTTTTTTCATAGTTTTCCTTAATCCTACAGCCAAAATATAATATATATATATGATACCCTAGACTATGATTGATTCCTTCCACATCCTTTCAGTTCATTATTCGGCATTGTGTAATCTGAGATAGTGACAGTGTTGACAAATAAAACTGAAAGCTCATTGGCATTAGATACATCATCCTCGTCCATGGAAGGAATCTATTACAGTAACCAAGTTAAGTTGTGTATTGGCAAACAGTGATTAATTTTGTAATTGTAGGTTAGTGTGTGTAGGATATCTGCCAGTCTGATTCGTAGTGATGTTAGGAGAAGAGCTCTCAGATTGTCAATCAGAAACTAATCTAGTGCCATAATTGGGTGTTTCATCTCATTCATGACAAGATAAAATGGCTTCACAGAATTACTAACAAAAATGAATGTTGCCGCCACACACACAATCTTATTTCGTGGTATGTCACGTCTGTGTGACATTTTTCTTCGGTGCATATATTAGAATTAGGAACCTGTTTTATCTCTAGTTGATTGCTCCACCTTTTCCTTATCTTTTCTAGACTTCTTCTGTAAGATTTGTATTTCTTTATTAATATTAAAATGTTATCCCCGTCCTCTGTGTGCATATCATTTCACTTTGTGTTTACCTTTTAAACTTTAGCTTTTAGTTCTGTTCAGATTTTGTATCTAATTAAATAGTCTGAATGACATTCTGTGGCTTTTAAATTAACAGTAATTATTACTGCAAGGTGAGTTTAAAATCCAAGGTTTGAAAATATGGTGGCGAATATAATATTTTATTTGAACAAATAATTATGTTCTTTATATAATTCCATGCTGTTACTAAGAGTGTTTTGAACAATTTATTATCATCACTTTAAAACTGCTTGTGACAAATGACTGCAGTCTTTATAGTTTGGTGTTGAACTTGCAGATTGATTAACTTGCCCTTCGTACATCATCACTTCCTGACCGTCCACGTGTTCCCGCTGTTTGAGAGGCACATCCGCAAAGCATCCTGACACCGACTCATGTCCCGGCACGGTGGTGCTCCTACACAGTACATGGTATCCAGATATGAGCAGAACAGTTGCACTGCCCTGTCCACGTCACCAGCTTCCATGGCTTCCATCCCTTCGGAGAACCTTTCTGTCAACTCTTTTACTACTCCATCCTGCAGAGAAACCTGCTTCTTGCACTTAGGGCATCTGTGATGCTCCTTCCTGCATAGCTGTTTGCAGCCCTTTGTGGAACACCTGTGGTAAGTACCAACAACTTTTGTCAGTTTGAACTTGTAAGGGTTAATCTACTAGTGTACAGTACATATTGTGGCATGTAGGCCCATTGCTAGGCAGAGACCATGAAACAAGCAACTATTACAAAAGCCGTTGCTAGGTAGCAACTCTGCCAGCAGTCATGAATGCGTGAATTCGTCAGTAACGAGCAATAATGGAAATGGTTTTTTCAATGCAATCCATGCTGAGGTGTTATAAGCAGGACAAGTTAAGAGCTAGGGTCAGGGCTCTAGTCAAGCCCTTGTGAATGTACATAAGGACCTATTCTCTGTACAGAAGTGGGGTTTGAGTACAAGAAATTTGTTGACTTTCAGAGGAGCTTAAGCCAAGGAAGCCAGCAGCAGACACGCTTGTTTGCTTGCTAGCTCAGTTTAGTATCTGATCATGAAGATGAAGCTAAATATTAAACTTATGCTTTACAGAGTTCTGATAAGGTCAATGACTTATGCCTGTCCCACCTGGGAGTATGTGGCAGGTGCTCACCTCTTGAAATTGCAGCACCTGCAGAACAAGTGTACTCCTTGCTGTTTGGAAATCAACAGGGGCACACCGTCCACCAATTGCACATGGCTTTCAAAAGTATATATATGACTATATAACTAAATTTTATGGGACACGGGCACAAATAATCCTAAACCGTGTAAATCCAAATGTACATGGTATTGAACAAGGAGAAGCCAGGCGTAGGTGTAAGAGGCTTAAACTTGTCACCAATCAGGCCTACAACTGTTCAGCTGACTAAACTGCAGTTTCAGAGTATCTTCATGGGTTAAGGCATAATATGCTACACAGGACTTCATTAACGGGAAATTTGTATATACCTTGTGTGGTTGAGGGGCTATGCTACAAGCTGGAAGGTCGCGGGTTCAAGTCCCAATGAGGTCATTGGATTTTTTTAGTTGACCTAATCCTTCCAGCCGCATTAGGCCCTGGGGTTTACTCAGCCTCTTTACAGAAATGAGTACCAGAAATTAATTAATAATTTTCCTGGGCAGTAAAGCACGGTCAGCGCGTAAGGCTGTAAGAGTTCAATAATTCTAATCACCTGATAATATATATATATATATACACATCTATTGCACAGCATTCATAAAGTGAACTCATATAGGATGCATTGTATCTGCCCCTCTGTCTGTGAATGATTCATCACTGGATTGATTTTGATTAAATTTGACATTGAAAGACTACAGAAACTTGTAGGGCTGTATGGAAGTGAAGTTAGTACCTTTGACAAGTCCTTAGCACAGGATTGAAATTCACTCTTAAAAGCTAACAAGTCATATGCATGTGGCTTACCTCAGCCTGAAGTTGTCACTGCTCAAGGTATCATAGGTTGGCCAGTCTTCAGTACATGCTTGACAACTGCATTTGAACCAGTAACGAGAAGCAAGTGTTTTCTGCCGGAAGGCCAAGGGTCGCTTTGTGAAGGTTGGTCCATAGTTTTCTGACACACACTCTCCAGTTTCCAATGGACGTAGCGCTTGCAGTACAATATTCTTGCCCACGAAATACCTGTTCAAGAAACCACAGCAGTTTGGGCAGACTTTAGAAATCAAGATATGGAACTTGGAACATCAGACCACGTAAATAGGACATTCCACTTGCTTTCATGTTGGTATCTTGAACTGCTTATTCAACCCTGAAGATGGAAGCAGTGTCCCTCTGAAACACTGGTTGACTTTCACAGGACTACACAGGGTTATATTCCAGAAGATAGTTCTCTAGATGGAAAGAGTTTCTTGCTTGGTGATAGCACCGAAGCAACGGAAAGTCCAATAATACTGGAGCTATGCTCATGATCTTTCGGGTAGGCTAGCAAACTACGCAACATCACATCCCAGAAGTCTGATCTTAACACACTGCCAAAATGGTTTATTACTTAATTTGTTTTTTGATATAATTTACGTGAAGTCTGGTGCAGTAGGAAATGAGGCATTAAATCCCCACTTATGTACCTCTTTGTTCAGTTTAGACACAACTGTACTCCCGTGGGATATCAGTTCTGGTACTCGGAGAGAGAACCATGTAAGTTTCTATAATAGGTATTTATTGCTGTTAGAAAAGTGTACAGATGAGGAGAATGTGTGGTAACCGGCTTAGGGCCATAACTCTAAGGCAGGGCATGCGTGATAAATGTTGATGAAGAGTCAGTTGGAGCTTTCTGAATTTGAGTGTTATTCCTTCAGGAAAAGAGTTGATAGGTCTGCCTGTAAATGTGTAAAGTTGGCACTCACCTTGCAAGTGCAGGATGACAGTCATGGTTGAACATAGCAACTGTAGGATATATTCCAACACCCATAAAAAGGATTTTGGATCCTCGGAATTTATTTGGAGCCTCCATGCATGTTTCAAAAATCTCATGTGCATTGAACTGGAGTAGTTGCAGATGACGAAGAAGTAGAGAACCAATGAAGAGCTCATCAGGCCCCAGTGATTCTACTTTGAATAAAAATAAAATAATCAGCAGACTAATCCATGATTAAGTTCATATGGCAGGAATTTTGTATACAATGAGCATGACACAGTAGGTTTAGTGTGGCGGTAACTACATGCTTTTGACATTTAAACTCTGAATTTTGCCCGCACATTATTCATATGATTCTCAGAACAAACAGTGAGCAATTATGTAAGCAGCATTAATTGGCTTCCCTTTTTAATGGAGATTCAGTAAGTTTTCTCTGAGATATAAATTTAATTTGTAAATAATATTGAAACGAATTTTAGGCTTTAAAGGGTTTAGAACTTCTCAGTGGAAAGAAAGTTGCCAGTACTCATGTGATAAACATGAGAGGCAGGATGATTTGTAGTTTTGTGATAAAAACATAGAGTAAACATAAGAAAAATATAAACCTTTTTTCCATTTTTAGTAATATTCTTTAAGTTCGGGTTTTATGAGATGTGCCAAAATACCATGCCATAAGGTACCACAAAAATCAGCATTTCTTTTTATATGATTTTGATATCCTGAAGTTAAATAAATGGTTTAAATTACAAGTTAAAACATTATGTCACTTTTCAAATGAAGGTCTATATCAATGAAATGGAACATAAATTATTCTCTAAACTTTAGCTAATGAGGTATGGATCTTACTGTTGTCTGTCCTGGCTGGAAAAAAATGTGCTTCCTGCAGACAACGCAACAGAAACAGGGCCATTAAGGTCCTGTGCAGGAAGTCCTGTGCTGGACGATTGTCTGCATGGGTCACCAGGTTGTACACACTTCCATAGCTTCCTGGAGCCACAAAAGTACAGGATACAGTACAGTTGTGTATCATTCATGTGCATGTCAGCATCAAATGCTATTCATGTCTGTGTAAAATAGTCCTGAATTTATACCTCAGATGAGGTAAAAACAGGATAACATTTTTGTTATCTGTACTTTCAGAGCTTTGTACAAATGCAGAGAACTGATTTATATAATTTTTATCTACCCTTTGCAAAGAGTAAAAACTGTATACACTAAACATCAGGCAAATTTAATTGTGGTTTATATTAGTCCATAGTAGCTCCTGCTTTACATGGGACTAACTGGTTTTCTTGAAATGACCCATCTGACAAAGCAATTATGGGTGATATAATGCAAGGAGTGAGTGCAGTTGATAAAGCATTATATAATAAACCCAGGGGGAGGTGAGATGTGAGTTCAAACCCTTCTTGAAATATTGACTATAAGAAGAAAATACATTAATTTCTATGTGGACGCATTTAAACAATATGTTAAGGATTTTGGCATAAAGTGACCAACATGTATGTCAGTATGTAAGATTTGAGGCTTTCACGGCAGTGAAATATGTCAATATATGTCAGTAGCATTCTTTTTTGATCAATTCAACAAAATGTATTTTTTTATTGATTGGTTTTACAATACTAAAAAAAAAAAAAAAAGGAATTGTAGACATGTTATTTCTTGGGCAGTTCTTAGACTTGAGGAAGCATAGGTCACCTGGGTGTATGTTGGGTTGTGAAAAGGACTCATGCAGGGTATCCTTGATGTCCAAGAAGTGCTGTAGTCCAGACTGTGTTACCATCCTAAGTGCAAGATGGCACAGAATGCTCATGCCAGAGCCCACCAGAAGATCCATGTAGTGACACTCATAGCAGTGGTAAGAGCTAGTAGCCTGATCCCTGCATCTCACACTACAGAAAGCCACACCACTGCACTCTGGACAGCCCACTGGTGCCAGTAACCTGCAAGAGACAGTCACACCTTCACTTTTATTGATTGATTTGTTCATTCTTGGATTATTTAATGACACTTTCAACTGTGTAAGTTATGTTTTCATCTAATATTATTTCTGTTGTATGCAAGTCAGTGGTTAAGAAGTATCCAAACCCATCTCCTATATAGTTTTTATTTTTTTATTGCTAGTGGGGTGGGGCTAAGTCCCTTGTACTGCGGCCACTTCTGGCCTATTGTACCAGCACCATGTGATAGATGAGGGTGATTGTGAAGCAATTGGTAGAATAAAAGATTGGCAAGGGAAACTGAAGTACTCGGAGAAAACCTGCCCCAGCACCACTTTGTCCACCACAAATCCCACTTGACCAGACCCGGGTCCTATATAGTTTCTCATCAGCCTGTTCTTTCTTCTTGATGTCTTCTGGTACTTGGTTGAATTATCCTGTTATGGGTCATCCCATAGGTCTGGTTCCATTAAAATTTAATTCTGCTTGAGTTATGTAATGTCAAGTGGTGTGCTGATTGAGAATAATCAGTTTTGAAAGGATATAGTAGAAAATGGTTCAGGCCTGCTTGTACTGTCACTACATTTGTCTGGAGGGACTGAGAAAAACCACTGCAAAACATTGAGTTGGGTTAGCAGAGTCTAAGCAGAAGCTCAGATCCCAAATATGAACACTCTGACACCTAATTCCCTTAAATTCATCTTAATATTATTTCTGATTTACATAAGATCACCCCAAGTGGTCTTTTCCTTTTAGGTTTTGTGTGTGGTTTACTCATCCCTCATTGCTGAGGTTGTATAATATTAAATAACTATATGTCATGAAATGAAACTTTGGATGGTGATCTCTATGCATCAGATTTTTATTTGACAACCATGGCTCCCACCAGAATTTTTAATATTTGGCATATTTTCTTCTTCTTCAATTCGGATTGGCCTTTTTTAAATCTGGGGTTGGAGGTGGGGTTTACTCCCGGCACCCACGATTCATATAAGTTACCTGACAAAGCAGTTATGGCAGTGTGTTCCGAACATGTCTGGCAAGAGGCAGGCTGCATATGGCGGTTCCACCACAACTGTGTCCCCAGTGACAATGCGACCTGCGGCTACAGCGTACCGTCCCTGCTCGGGGCTGCAGGCAATTGTCACTAGGCGAGATGCAGCAGGCATGTTGGGGTTCTTCCCATGCCTAACACTGGGTACAGTGGGTCCTGCAAGAAAGCATGGCATGTACATGCCCTCTCCTCATACACATAAAAAAGTTGTCTCTGTGTTGAAATAATTAAGCGCTATGCCATGAAGACATTTGGGAGCTTAGATGTGTAGATCAAGTATTCTTGATCTCGGCACTAGTTGGAGGCGAGTGGTCAGCTACACGTCTCGGCTACTTTACCCCCGAAGAAAGAGCCCCCAGTACCGATTGGGTGGACCATACAGCCGGTCTTGGGAAAATCTCTTACCCTTTGAGGGAATAGGACCCCAGCCGTCCAGATCACATCCGTTGTCATACCGACTGAAGACTGTATTTTGATAAAAGGAATTGTAGCTAAATAATTTATTTACAGTTCACTTAAGGACGCTTTAAGTAATAAAGACCATAGCATCGAATGACTTGATGACAGTGAATAATGAATTGAAAAGGATGCAGAAGGAAACGATCGTGAATAATCTCAGGTACTATATCCGAATCTTCTAGGAGGGGCTGAGGGAAACTACGGAAACCTCAGGATATTTAGTGTCCCTGCCGAAATTCGACCCGTTACAGCTTGGGTCAGTTTACTCGGTTTAAATTGCAAAGACATTTTATATGACATGCTGGTAAGAATGTAATGTATGGCCGTGTATGGGGAAGTGCACAAACACGTTGAGTCTCGCCCTCGGCTGTAGTGTTTATGTTGTTTCCACCATTCCAAAGTGACGAGATGCAGTCAGCCGTTTGTTATATTCCAAAATTTACAGCATAACGTTGTAGTCGCCTCATGGTTGATGATACTTTTCTCATTATTCTGAAGTCCTTGGAATTTCTAGCCTCTAAACCATAGCTGATGCTGCTTATACACACAGTCTGTCCGACAGTGCTGATGCGGCCTCCTCGGTGTTATGAGGATACGAAGTTCGTTGTCAGCCATGCGTTTTGTGGAGTTACTATCGAGCCATATAATTAAAATCTAATGACTTCCCCACCATAAACATTCCTAAGATCAGCCATGAATAAACACTCTAATACATCTGCAGGATCATAAGGACTTCACTGGCTCGACACTATCAGCGTTCATCTCACGTAACAGTCAGGGTGTATTGATTATAATGTATTTTCTAACTCTTTCCATAAAATAAGGAGACAATGCAAATATATTTGTTTGTCTATATGAGTATTTTAATCTGCGGTCATGATAGTCTAAGGTACTGCCCCAACACTCAGCTGGCATGCCTGAAGAAAACTGCCATAAATATGCTTACGGAAAATCAGTCTCAAAGGAGAGATTAAAAGTCGGGGCCCCCTGAGCATGAGGAAAGACTACCAATTATTAACGAGGTTGGTACTCATTTATGGGGGAGTACAAGGGCTTACACCCCACTGAATTATCTGGTAGACGTGGAGGGAAATGCGCAATGATAAGACGACCAACTTCACATAAATAACGCAGTTGCAGCAGCGATTGCTGATCAGATCTTGCAGAAACACAACTGCACCTTCTGGAGGTACTAACAGTCACATTCTCAGTATCCTTTTCATTCCAAAGCACTGGATAAAGCAGGGCTTATAAATGTGGGTTCTTTTAGTCTGTTTTCAAAAGAGCCTCCCCCCACCCTTCGGAAAATGATACGCCACTGTACCTTTTGAGGGTGGTTCCTCCAGTTGCAGGGGTGCCTGCTCCATCTCCAGCTGCGAAACTTCATTCTGCAGCCGTACAGACGAAGCAATCGTCTCCAGTGGTCCGAGCTGATCCTTGTTTTCTTCCAGGAGCGTTAGTGCCAGTTGTAGGGACACCCGGGCTTTTGGGATCTGACCCAGCCCTCGGTAGCATCGCCCCATTCGCCAGTACAGTTCATATCTGGAGGGGCATCACAAAGACTGATTGTAAATTGGAGTGAAATTGAGTTATTTCTACCCTGAAGGCAGAGGCATTATGTTCCTCAAAAACGTTGGTAACAACTTAGGGGTCATAACTCAAAATACCACAGTCTAAGACTATATATATATGTGACTATTGTTTTCACTGTCTCATGCACGTGGTACCTGTAATAAAGTTTGTGATCGTGAAAAGAAAACTCGGTCTTCAAATTCTGGCTGATTTATACGTTTTCACCACTCATAAATGTGATAAAGTGAGAAATTGGTTTTGTGGAGTGCCATCTGTTAGCCTGTGTGTAATAGACGTGCGCCCCGCTAGCGCCCGAGCAAGTGGACGTCTTTGATTCGTGTTCAGTATGTAGGAGTTAATCTGTCCGTGATCCGTGAATGCGGATTTTGTAGCTTAAGAAATATGGTCTTTCATGTGCCCCGCTCCCAAGAAAAAATCGGGATTTCCCGAAAACGGCTTCAACGATTTTGATTAAATTTCAGTAGTTTGTGGCGATCGTGTCCCTAAATAAAACTGCATATGTGGTGTCTTTAAAAGAGACCACTGGGAAGACAAAGCCTAGGTGGGTGGACAATATTAAAATGGATCTTAGAGAGATAGGATGGGATGGTATGGATTGGATCGATCTGGCTCAGGATAGGGACCAGTGGAGGGTTTTTGTGAACACGGTAATGAACCTTAGAGTTCCATAAAACGCTTGGAAATTCTTGAGTGGCTGTAGAATTGGCTGCTCCTCTAGAAGGGCTCAGCTCCATGAGTAAGTAAGTAAGTTAGTATGTGGTGTCTTTGAAAAGATAACGTACTAGGAGCTCGAAAGCGAAATTTCGATTTTCTGGAAACCAGAAACAGTGATCTACTAACAAAAATCTATTTCGTTTCTTACGTAAAGTTGTCGAGATTAATCGTGTATGACAAAGTACGTGCAGCGTGTTTGCACCGATATTTTTTTACTGAAACTGTTGGCCTTGCCATAGATCAGGGGATTAGACGTAGGCTTCTTACTGCGGAGCTTCCAGTTCAGTCCTCACGGCTTCATGCGCAATTCTTGGCGGACGAAGTGACACTGGAGCAGGGTTTTCTTCTTCTTTCTCCGGATACCCTTTGCTAATAATTATCCTCCATTGCTTCACCGCCCTCTGGAGTTGTGCGCTAAACCTGACCAGGCAGCACGTTATCATCACATACTCGGTCCTTAAGTTAGGAGCTCCTCTGACGTCAGTACAGAGTAAGTTAACATTTTGTATTTACATTAAACTCTGTTATTATTTCTGATAAAGTTTCCAGATACTTGTTTTAATTATTTTAACCATGTCTATGTAGCTGAAAGCAGACCGGTGTACTGATGACGCTTCACCATGGGCACTCACTGGATAAAATCCTGCATGAACCCCAAAGACGTTCATTACCCTGCCGAGAATCGAACACCTGCCACCGGCTTAATAGCTGAGACATCCCTGCACGTGGCGAGCAGAGTTCTTATCCGAATGGGTATGAGGTAACTCACCTGCGGTGAGGGGGGAAGCCCTCTCGAATGGCGAGTTGAATGTCAGAGAGACATGCCTCGTTCTCTTCCAGCTGCAAGAGGCACTCGGAGCGCGTCGCCATACCCAGGGCAAGGCTCAGACCTCCGTCCACTCCCGGATCTGCCCCTATAAGCGTGTGTCTTAAGCTGCGATCGCATTGGTCTTAAAGCTATTAAATCATCCAGAACATATTTTACTTCGAGTTGAAATTAAAAAAAAATATAAATATTTTATTAATCTCACTTTATGTACACATGCGTAAGGTACATGTATAATTAATATGAGTTACCGACAATGCTGCCTGTGGTTCTGTATTGGTGTGAAAGTTGGTCTCTGACTTTAAGGGAGGAACATAGACTGAGGCTGTTTGAGAACATGATGTTGAGGAGAATATTTGGACTGAAGAGGGATGAAGTGACAGGAGGTTGGAGAAAACTGAATAATGAGCTTCATAACTTGTACTCTTCTCCAAGTATAATTAGAATGATCACGTCAAGGATGAGGTGGGCAAGGCATGTAGCACGAATGGGGGAAGCGAGGAATGCATATAGGATATTGGTGGGAAAGCCAGAAGGAAAGATACCACTGGGTAGACCAAGGAGTAGGTGGGTGGACAATATTAAAATGGATCTTAGAGAGATAGGATGGAATGGTGCGGACTGGATTGATCTGGCTCAGGATAGGGACCAGTGGAGAGCTCTTGTGAACACGGTAATGAACTTTCGGGTTCCATAAAATGCTGGGAAGTTCTTGAGTAGCTGCAGATTTGGTTTCTCCTCAAGAAATGCTCAGCTCCAAAAGTAAGTAAGTACCGGCAATGCTGTTAAATATACCGCAAAGGAATAGAAAATAAAATGCAAGCCTCTCACTACAGGACCGATCTGTTACCCACCTGTGGGTGGCGCGCGCATTATGGCGTGGTTACATAGCACCAGCGCTTCCCTGGGTTTACCCGCCTCCAGGTACCGTTCCGCGTCCTGCCTCTTCTGAAAGGATAATGGCGCGTTCTTTCTGCGGTAGAGCTCCTGCACGTTCTGCAAAACGCCATGCACGCAGTCACCCAGTTCGTGACAAGTTTTCAGCCGCTCTTCGTCCGTCTTGAGCCCCGCGAACTTTTTGGCAATCCATTCTGGGCCCACAGTGTCGGTCACTTGGTGAGCGAAGTCGAGGAAGAAGCCCTCCTCCTTGGACTGCAGGGTCACAGAACTGCACAGCTCTGTATAGGTCGGGTCCTGTTGCATCATCCTAGTGGCCGTGCCTGGTTACTGGAAACATAGGCAATGGGAAGGGGCTTGACGATTACTGTTTTATGAGATTTAATGTCATGTTGTCTGGTGGATATTAATGAGCATTTCAGAGGAACCTGCTGCAAGTAGGTAAAAAAAGGTAAAGCTATCCCTGTAACAGACCATGGAGGTCCATAGAGTTGTGAGACGTTGAGGGTCCCACATTGTCTAGACAATCGGCTCGTAAATGGCGGCAAGGTTGTCAGCCTTTACCCCCAGGAATATTCCTGGTACTCATTTCTGTTAGAGGCTAAGTCGACGCCAGGCCTATAGTGCGGCTGGAAGGATTAGGTCAATTGAAAATGTCCACCTCATCGGGACTCGAACCCGCGACCTTCCGGCTTGTAGCATGTTGCCTCAACCAACTACGCTACTGCGTGCTCCGTTGCGAGTAGAACCTCATCTTTTTACTATGTAGCTATAGCCAGCAGGTTCTTCCGAAACGTTAATAATTACCTATCTATACCAGGCTACATGGCATCACCTCCTAGCATACGGTAATCTGACTTCTGACTTCGATTGGTTACCACTCGATTTTATTGGCGGCGTGAGAGCACTCTGTGCGCATTTGTACAGTTTGGACACAGTCATGGGGATGAGAAAAATCCGTAACCTGCCGGGAATCGAACGTCGGTCATCCAGTCCCACTGCAGTGACTGAACTATGTAGAAAGTGATGATGCTGGTTTATGATAAGAAAAAAAAGAACTTACCTTGTGTTTCTTAAGAAATAGGCGGTGCTTCAGCCACGAAGCTCTGTGGAGCTCTCGTGACATGGCGCAGGTTTGTGGTGCGCTGGCTGACGCCTGGCAGTGGCCAGTTATGCCGGGGAACCGAGCGTCGCATTTAGCATCACGTGACCTTATTTACAGCCCCCAGCAGAGCCCGATCTCATTCGCAGTGGGAGTTGCGTTGAAGCAGTGCTTCTAGGTGTAGCAGTCCCAGACGTGCCTGTTGTGCCAGATCCTCATGGGCATGCAACACTAGTAGAATGATAATTATCAGGGGAAACCCGAAGTAATCGGAGATAAACCAATCCCATTGCCACTCTGCTCACCACAGATCCCGCATGGATTATTTAGTATGGAGCTTGGACCTCTGCAATGAGAATCTGGCACAAATTGCTTGGACTCTACTGTCTGTTTCTATCTTTGCAGGCTTTTTCTTCAAGTACCCTCTTGCTCTGTTACGTTGTTTTATCTGCTCAAAATAACACAGCTAAACAAAATTGAACCATTCATTTATTCATCAGTAATCTGTCAGACGACAGGTCCACAGTCTCTTCCAAAACAATTCCTCCACTTAATGCGGTCTAGAACGTTCTCCTTCAAATGAGAATATCCTCTTCTGTCCTCAAGGTCATCCAGCATCTTCTTACGTCTTCCTCGTCTTCTCGTTCGCATACATGGTGTCTCTGTTTTTGGAAAGAGACCATCCAGGAAAAGTGATAATTTGGTAGTTTTTCCATTTGCTTTCCACATCGCAGTACAACAGCCGTTCAAACCACTCTGGTCACGCCTGTTGCTATACGCACTTGAACCATCTCGGGCATCATTTGCTCTGTGCTTCAAGTGGCTGCTGATGACGCTGCTTCCGGCATCAGTTTTTGGTTTTTGGTGTCTCTCTTCGTCTGATGCCTACCCTTTGACCTGTCCAGCAAGGGAGACCCTGCCAGTAGCTACGCTATCGCTGGTATAGCTCTCAGGGTCCTTGGCATACTCAAACCCCCTCACCACTATAATGTGGAGACACCAACGAGGGGGTGAACCATATATGCCAGAATAATTGCCTCAGAATTGTCATAAATTTTCTGTAGTGACCGAGATGTGCACTTTATTATTAGTAACCTTAAAAGACGTAAAATTACCCTCCCTACCCCCGCCCCCCCTCACACAAACACAGACACACACGAAGTGTGGGCCCGACCGGGTTATCTCAAAAAGAACTGTCCCTAAAATCCGAATAATCACGATGTGTAACCCCAAATTGCTGGTTGACATCTTCCCAATAAATTACTGTACTGGGAGCTAAGTTTTGGCACTCCTACTCCTACCAGCAATCGAATCTCTTTTATCTAGCATATATCCTGGTCACAATATTGACTGTTGCCCAGCTTATTATGTACGTACGTATATGTAACACCCTTCTGTTTTCAGATTGGAGTTACAAGCTCCAAGGTCCCTCCGAAACGTTGGTACCTTTCTATAAGAATACACGTGTTATATCCCAAACAGTTGCTGGGTCCTGACAGAGTCATAGAAGATGTCGGCCTAGACAAAACAGTAACTCGTCCGTCGCGCTGTTTGCATTCTCCCGCAAGTTCTGCTCTTAAAATAGTACACTGCGGAGGGGAGCGTCTGATTTTTAGTTATTCAAGGACGACGTTTCAGCTGTGAAGCTTAGTCATGCCGCGAGAAACTCGCGATAAGTAATTAAAGCTATGAAAAATAAACGGAAGAATTTGTTAATTGTCTCCTTTCTTATGTCCCTGACGTTGTGTGTTGTACTGTATGGGTGGAGGTCTGCAGTATAGTCTCTTCTCCGTCTAATGAACGTACTGAACGTGTGAAATAGACACTTCTGCACTATCATCTAAACAGGCTAGAAAATATATTAACAACGTAACAGTTCTGGGTGCGTTCGCTTACTTCTATTTAGTTAGTTGTCTTACAGTAAGGCTGTGTTGGACGTGAAAATGCATGTTCAATATTTTCTACAATGAAATGTTAAGTTGGCCGGGCACGGTAGCCGAGCGGTCTAAGGCATATACTGTCTTCGCTCGCTTGGAAACCGGGATTGTGGGTTCGAATCCCACTCAGAGCATGGATATTTAGTTTGTGTGTGTGCGTTTTTCTGTGTTTGTGTACAGGTAGACGCTTTGCGACGAGCTGATCACCCGCCCAAAGAGTCCTGCCGCATTTGTCAGATCTAGAAAAACCGAAGTGAACGGAGAAGTTCATGGAGTTAGGCCTAGGCCCACTGGGGCTGTAGTGCCAAGGAGAAAAAAAGTGTTAAGTTACCGATGTCCAATTAGAACAAAAATTTAAGCGTATATATAAAATTTAATGACAGAGGGCTCGGTGTTCGAGTCTGGATAGGGTTCAGAATTTTCTCTTCTCCATATCGTGCAGACCGGCTCTTGGGTCCACACAACCTCCTATCCTTTCCCCAGGGCTAAAACGACCGGACCGTGAAGCTGACCACTCACCTCCAACTACTGCCAAGGTCAACTCTCCTATACGTCTTCATGGCGTAGTATTAATTAAATAAGCACAGGGAGAACTTTACAAACTTTACCTTTGTAGAACTGAGTAAAGATTTAAAATGCATTTCATTGTAATCTGATCGGAGTTATCCAAGATGTTACAAGCGAGCAAACATGATGAAGCTAATAGGCGCAATATTTGAAATCTCCGGCTATTGGCGTTTTTCGCTTTCACCTCACTTTTTCAACTCACGGAACACCAAACAAAGCGCTAAAGTTATCAAGGCTCCCCAACAATTTTTAAGAAGGGATTTTATCATTAAAAAAGAGTAATAACATTGTATTTAAAAGTTCAATAGGTAAAATTCTAATCGTTATGTCATTTTTAACGATAACGTTGATGATTTTTCTCCTTGTTCCTCAATTTTTTTTCTAGCTTTCTTTCGAACTTCCACCAAACACTCGCGGTACATCTGCAGACCCTTCGCGACACACCGGGTGAAAATTTGCTACTGTAGATTGTAGTAACTTTCCAATGATGACGCAACAACCTACGTCAAAGTGTAATGACTCATTCTAAAACATGTTTTAGACACAGATACTAAGAAGAAACTCAAAAATATTTTACTTCCATGCCTTCAAGGTTTCAGACACAGCAACAAGTTCTTATGTTTAACTTCAATAGAGGAACTGGTTCTAGGTAGATGTTTCTAACGTTCCTAACTATCGTTCACCGTTCATGCTTCGCATCCACGTGACAAGTCTACTCCTCCGATTCATATAAAAAACGTAAAGCTATCCCTGTAACAGGCCGTGGAGGCCTGTAGGGGTGTGAGACGTCAAGGCTCCCCACATTTTCTAGACAGTCGGTTCACAGATGGCGGTAAGGTTGTCAGTCCTACGCGCCGGCCGCCCTTTACCCCACAGGAAGATTCCTGGTACTCATTTCTGTTAGACGCTGAGTCATCCCAAGGGTTATAGTGTGGCTGGAAGGATTAGGCCAAATAAAAAATCGAATTACATCATCGGGAATCTAACCCGCGACCTTCCGACTTGTAGCTTCCGACTCGTAGCATGGTGTCTCAACCAACTACGCTACCACGTGCCCACCAGTTCATGTTTTTTTTTTCTCTGGCACTACAGCCCCAGTGGGCCTAGGCCTACCTCCACGAACTTCTCCATTCATTTCGGTTTTTCTAGATCTTACACATTTGGTAGGACTCCTTGGGCGGGTGATCAGCTCGTCACAAGGCCTCTACCTGTACACAAACACAGAAAAACGCACATTAACTAAACATCCATGCCCTGAGTGGGATTCGAACCCACGATCCCGGTTTCCAAGCGAGCGAAGACAGTACATGCCCCAGTTCATGTACCCCACTCTAATAGTCCTGTAGTAATGTTGCCGTGTTTTGTGGGTTTTCTTTCGATGTTCTCAGTATCGTACTCTATATAGCGCCGAATGGTAGGATGGTCTATGAATTAGAAATTGTTGTAAAGGAAGCGGATAGGGTATAATTGAGTTATTATCCTGAAATTTGCCTGGATGGGCTGAGGAAATCCACGGAAACCCTCAGCCAGGACAGGCATTGTCCTGTTCGAGGTTCGAACGGAGTACATTCAGAATGTAGATCTAAAGAGTTGCCGCTAGACCCACATGTACAGTCCATATTGTAATATTGTCATTACTGTAGTGTGTAGCTCAATCGGTTTAGTGACTTTGTATGAGCTCGATGTCCTATTTCATTTCCGGCAGGGGCAGAAATGTTTCTCTACTCTGCAGAGTCCAGACTGGCTTTGGGGCCCATGCAGCCCCCTTTCCAGTGAATCCCGGGGCTCTTTCTCTGGAAGAAGAGCTCCCGAGTTGTGGAACTGACTACTTACTTGAATCTAATTTCGAGATTAAATATGTGTGGAGCTATGCCTCCATTCTCCTGTCCTCAGCCCCTTTACCCCCATGGAATGAGTCCCAGGTACCCGTTGGATAGGAGGCTTGGTGGGCCCCAGAGGTGGTCTGGACCACGTGGAGAAAATTCTTGACCCTAACAGGACTCGAACTCCGACCCCTCGATCCCCAAGCCCGTAGCCAGTCGCTATACCGACTGCGCTATCCCGGCTCCCTCCAATACGTCTTCACGGCGTGAATACTTAGTTACAAATTAAGCCAGGCTTGTGGAATTCGTGTAGTAGCTATGACGAACCTGTTTATTTATGACTTATAGTCAGGAGTTATCTCATTCATACCTAGGCTCGGTAATCGACCATCCTGACTAAGAATTTCCGCAGTTCTTCTCAATTTCATAATGCAGGGCTAATTCCGTTAAATACCCACGACCACTTCCTTTCAAATCCACATCTTCAACATTCATGATCTCTTCTCTGTGGTTATCGGTTACGTACACTCATATACGAGTATGAAGTATTATACAGTAATACTTGATTACAAAGAATCCTTAGAGAAATAAACATGTGTTTAATTTAAGTTAGTTTTCATTAACGGCCGTGGGGATCCGTTGCGCTGACCACGCGACAGCCTCTATCCGCAAAAGTTGGCACTTCGCCGACAAGCGGCGGGCACTCGGTCGGTATAGTTCACTTGCGGACTACAGGTCACGGGATTTTTTTGTTTTGTTTTGTTATTCATCTTGACATAAGGCAAATGGAAGTATATTATGTAAAATGTATCCCAAACCACATGTTAGAAAATCATGTCGCATACCTACACTAAATTATTATTGGGTTGTAGGCTATAAATTGACCGCATCTGTGGTCTAGTGGTCAGAGTTCCCGGCTAAAGATCCAGAGGTCCGAGTTCGATTCCCGGTGCTACCAAAATTTCTGAGAAGTAGTGGGTCTGAAACGGGGTCTACTCAGCCTCGTGAGGATAATTGAAGAGTTATTTCAAGGAACTAGCGGCTCCTGTCTAGAAAACCGAAATTAACGGCCGTGGGGATTCGTTGTGCTGACCACGCGACACCCTCTATCCACTAAAGTTGGCACTAACTTCGCCGACAAAAGGCGATCGCTCGGTCGGTATAGTTCGCTTGCGTACTAAAACCACGGAGTTTGTTTCTTTGTTTTTTTTTTCGTAGGCTATATATTTTCATTTTACATCTTTCATCAGAGCGAACGTTGGCTTCTTATGCAGGCCTCTGTTCGATGTAGTGTCTATTTTTTCTTTCTTTATCCAGCAGCTCAGTAAAAATTTCCTGCGCTTACTTTGTTAGTCGTTTGGCTTAATTCTTTCAATTTACGACCGAAATATTTCTCTTGAGCCGCCGCATGAAACAAAAGTACAAATATCCCAGCAAACTACTTCGCCATAAACTTTATATATATTTACCTTTTGATATATAGGCATACCATATTGTGTTTTCTTGGTACCAGATATGTTCTCGAATAAAAGCAGGTTATATTTAGAAAAGTTTACTGTAGACTTATTTGTAGAGCCAAGAATGTAATTTACTTGCCCTGTGCAAATTCACACTTTCACATGTCGAGTTTATACTCATGTTCAGCCTTGAAACTCCTCTGTCCCTGTTACAAAACAAAGAAAGATGATTATCACGTGACACTCCCCGCATAAGAGCAAGATGGAGTATGATGTCATGTTTTTACTTCTGATTTCTGAAGTACGTACATCGCCCATTTCTTTCTCATAAATTCGATCACCCTCATGAGAATGATTAATACAATTCGTGAATCTCTTCCTGATGCAGTTTTCCCCGTCCTCCCCTCAGTTCGTATCACTTAGGCGTACTTTAAATCTTCTCTTCTGCACCCTGTTTTGAAACACCCTTAATCTCTGTACTTCCCTTAGGATGAGAAACTAAGTTTCATAACCAGACGAAGGACAGGCAGATTTATAATTTTCCTGGTTTTAATCTTCGAGTTTTCAGGTAGCACAAAAGAAGACAAAAGTTTCTGAACTGAATGGTGAGAAATATTCCTCGACTATGTATATATTTAAAGCCGGTCACGGTAGCCGAGCGGTCTAAGGCATGCACTGTTTTCGCTCGCTCGGAAGCCGGGATCGTGGGTTCGAATCCCACTCAGGGCATGGATGTTTGTGTGCGTTTTTCTGTGTTTGTCTACAGATAGAGGTCTCGCGACGAGCTGATCACTCGCCCAAGGAGTCCTACCGTATATGTAAGATCTAGAAAAACCGAAGTGAACGGAGTTCATGGAGGTAGGCCTAGGCCCACTGGGGCTGTAGTGCCAAGGAAAAAAAAAAGTTGTCCCTGGGCCAAATTAATTAAGCACTAGGCCACGAAGACATATGAGGGAGTGGAGGTACAACTCCATCTTTCTTAACCTCGGCACTAGATGGAGGTGGGTGTTCAGCTTCACGCCCTATCCGTTTTACCCCAGAAAAAAACATTACCAATTGAATAGGAGGCTAGGTGGACCCCAGAGCCCGTCTGGACGCTGTGGAGTATAGATAAATCTCTTGCTATGCCGGAAATCGAGCCCTGGACTTCCAGTCCGTAGCCTGTCATTATACCAACTGAGCTATTCAGCTCCCTATATATTTTATACTATTCATGTACGTCAGATACTAACAGGGAGCTGATATAACTCAGTCGGTACAGCANCCCGGTTACGGACTGGACGAGAGAGGGTTCCGAGTTCGAGTCTCGATGGGGGCAAGAATATTATCTCCTCCAAATGGTCCAGACTGGCCCTGGGGTCCACCCAGCCTCCTATCCAATGGGTACCGGGAGCTCTTTCCCCTCGGGTAAAGCGGCAGGAGCGTGAAACTAACCACTCACCTCCAACTAGTGCCGATGTCAAGAAAACGTGGGTCTGTACATCCACTCCCCCATACGTCTTCAAGGCGTAGTGCTTAATTAGTTAAGCACAGGGACAAATTTACGTTTTTTTGCCAGATACTAATAACTGGTGTTCCCCTAACCACTAATCTATGCATGGAAGTTTCTGCCCATTTGGACTTAGAGGCCTAACTATAGTATAGCCTTATATGTAGTTATCGTGTCTGTGCTAAAGCTAGGAATTTGTATATGCAAGACCTATAAAAACAAAAACAAGCAGAATTGTTTCGGAAACCTTTATTATAAACACAGTAATAATAATAATAATAATAATAATAATAATAATAATAATAATAATACAATAACAACGTTTTGTTCCCACGGAATGTTTATGTGGCAAGAGAACCAGAGGTCACGTGTTTCAGCATGTGGCTGCAATCTTACTATTTAAACAGAAATCCTGCAATTGAACGCAGTTATTATTTCATTCTATTTTTATAGCACACAAATTAGTATATGTAACCTGATTTAATGTCAAAAAAATTCTTCATTTTGCTCACAAAATATATTTATATATTTCGTGTGATTCTCAGAATAAATACTATTTTCCTAAACAGCATTAACCGCTTGATCTTTGTAAAGAAGACACAGCGATTTGTGCGAATTTTTAAAATAGTATGTATAGAAGGATTTCAGGCTTCGAAGGTTTAATTACACAGACTTCGCAGTGAGACATGGAGCTTTGCTAAAGTTCCAAATCACTGATCCAATAGCAAACTTCCTCACGTGTTCTTTAGTCTGTGATTACAATACTGATATCAATGCTGGATAATAAGAACAGTAATACGGTATACGAATTACGACAGCTTCACACGAAAGTTCGGCCCTCAGGGCCACCACGGCTAGTAGATAGTATTTATCAGAGCCTAGCCAACGCCAGCTAGAGATGTGCTGGTTAACAATCCTGCTTATATCCCGTAGGTCTCGGTTTTAATTTTCAACCTATCCTGACAGATGTACTTTGTGATTCTTCTACAGCCCTTCTAGCCGAATTCTGGGATAGTACGTTAAAATTAACGATTGCATAATTCTAAGTCTTTTCCAGATCATCATTCACATGACTGGTATATAAAAAATGCAGTAAAGGAAGCGCCGTTAATTAAATTAATAAACATATTGTGACGAATATGACCATTTCTAAGCAACGGTTTGGTAAACATCATCTGAAAGCCGGAATAGCAACGAGCAGAAGAGGAAGATCCATTTGCTAGGCAACGGTTCGGTAACACACGTTCCCGTAGCAACAAGCCAGTCCATTGCTAGCCAATGGCTCCATCCTCCTCCGTGACCCTGCTTGTCGTAGGAGGCGATGAAAAGGGAAGTCTCAAATCTGAGACAGTAAAATATGGTCGCAAGTCCAAAAGACAGACAGCTGAGTCTGAAACACGTGGCCTCTGGCAATTTCAGGTTTACGATTCTGATTGCACTGACAATGTCACATGAGCAAATGTGTATATTATCACCTCTCCCAATACTGATCAATTTACTAAGTACTGGACGGAATGTATTCTTGCACGTTGCACCGTGGCTTCAGTCTCTTATTTACAGAGATCCCCTTCCCCCACCTGCATCTGCGCCAAAAGCACGCTGAGTTCTCGTCACGAAATTGTCATATTCTCCGGTTAATCACTGGAAAGTAAAAGTGCACATGCTCTGTCACGCGGTAGTTGTGTTGGATATCTGCGACTCACTGTCGGATATATATTTAATACACACAAGTTGTGCTGAGACAGTTACTGAATTCAGGAATGACTTGTGTGCGGGAATGCGCTGTGCTGAGACAGTTACTGAATTCGGGAATGACTTGTGTGCGGGAATTCGCTGTGCTGAGATAGTTACTGAATTCAGGAATTACTTATGTGCGGGAATTCTCCGTGCTGAGACAGTTACTGAATTCAGGAATGGCTTGTGTGCGGGAATGCGCTGTGCTGATACAGTTACTGTATTTCAGAACCATTCTTTTTCAGCAAGCTGCTGTGCTGGGACATTTCTTGGATTGTGGAAAGCTTTGTGTCCAGGAATCCAGTTTGCTGGACTGTCTAGGAAGTTCAGAATTTGTGTTCAAGAATCCACCGTGCTGGCACAGTTTCTGAATTCAGGAATAGCTTGTGTTCAGAAATCATTTGTCCTTTGATATTCTGGAGCCAATGGATTCCTTGTGCACTGGTTCCAGTGAGTCAGGGGATCTCTTGTACAGTCCCTGTGCTCTGGGTTCCACGGTCTCACAGGAACCCTGTGTTCAGGTACCGCGTTCAAAAGGAGCTCTCCTGGCGCCTACTGACAGGAGTTGTTTCTGGCGGATTATTCTCGAACACTGGTGACGGGGTTAGGGCCGGATTGTCGTAAGCGCCGTACTCCAGTGTGGGGTCTTCCTTGGGGTACCGTGGGCGCGTGCTTAGAGGAGTAGACGTAGTGGCCGGCGTTACCGGGGCCGCCGCCGGCGCTGTCGCCGTCGTGGTGCTGGGAGGCGGAACAGTCGCAGGCATGTCCAGCTTGAGCGGCTCCGTCTTGTAGCTCACCTTCCCGTTGTTCGTACCATTTGACTGCAACACAAGCACAAAGGAATTTTAGAACTAGAAGTAACGGACGACTCAAGCCGCGCCATAGCTCAAGCAGTTAGCCGCTGGCTTCCCACCCGGGTCTGGTCAAGTGGGATTTGTGGTGGACAAAGTGGCTCTGGGGCTGGTTTTCTCCGCGTACTTCGGTTTCCCCTGCCAATCTTCATTCCACCAAATTCTCCATAATCATAATAACCCGGGGCAAGCTATGATAGGCCAATCAGTGGCCGCCGTGAGGACCCATTTGGGCTCCACCCCCCTAAGCGAATTTAAAAAAATAAAACGGACGACTGGAATATTTACTACACTCTACAAGAGAACCGGGCCCTAGTCTCAGTCCGAGGAATTTCGCCACGATCCAGAAACCAAATTTCATCTACTTCCACCCACCTACACCATTTATCTCATATGGTTTAGAAGTTGTCAGTTTGTCTAATTATTATATATTTTAACATCATTGCAGAAGGCAACTTTGGGGCGATGGAAGGAAATGGGCCATAAGTTCTTTTTCAAAACCTTTGGTTTTAATAACCTGCTAAACCTCGACCTTTGAAGGTGAGCTGACAGTGATAGGGTTAGTTTTGTTACCTGGATGTAGACCGGTGACTGCTTATTCTTCCGCTTTCTGTCACAGAAGAACAGAGTGAGCGTGCCTATCAGCACCAGGAGTACTAACATCGATATGACTAGCGTTAGAATCACCAGAACCGTCAGTCGTGCCACCTCACCTGCGAACATTTACAAACTTCCATTAGTAATATCGCATTTCCTGTCATATACTGCCCATTTCTATTTACTGAAAAGACCTTCATACTCGAGGTCTCATTAAACTGGGTGAAATGAGGTTGTTATATTTATTCCAGAGAAGTCATGTTTCAGTACAAATATTTACATCGTCTCTGAAAGCCACACGCTGTTGCATTGTTCTCAGTTTTGATTTTCTATAGTAACGATCTGGACAGAAGTTCTGTTCTACAAATTGTTATGGTCCTGCATACTCTGGTATCACCGTTATTCATCACAACTCAGAACTTCGCAACACCACCGTATTTATTCTATGTACAGAATAGGGCTACAGCCCCAAAGAATACTGAAAAGTCATGAAATAACCTCCATTTTCAGAAGGTAATAATCGATCAGATTATCAAGAAATTTCCCTCCTATTTTCCTTTTAGCCGGTCACGGTAGCCGAACGGTCTAAGGCATGTACTGTCTTCGCTCGCTTGGAAACCAGGATCGTGGGTTCGAATCCCACTCAGGGCATGGATATTTGTGTGCGTCTTTCTGTGTTTGTGTACAGGTAGAGGCCTTGCGACGAGCTGATCACCCGCCCAGGGAGTCCTACCGAACGTGTAAGATCTAGAAAAACCCAAGTGAACGGAGAAGTTCATGGAGGTAGGCCTAGGCCCACTGGGGCTGTAGTGCTAAGGAAAAAAAAAATCCTTTTGTCTCCTCCGTACGTGCTACATTCCGAGTTAGGATCGAGACTGTAGAGTGTCTACATCGAGCTCTGAGTATCCTTTAGATTACTGAGCTGAGATGTAGAGTTTCTCTTCAGATTTCATAATCTTTAAGGAATGCATCCTGTTGTGTTATTCTATATACAATCTTCGTTTTGTTTCCAGCTCAGCAGAGAGTCATTAGAGAGACCAATAAACTCATTATACACAGTGAAATGCGAATGAGACTCTAATGATTGTTGTGTTGAGACAGAAACAAAACGACGAATTTCTCCTCAGCTCTCCATTATAAAATAAATATTGAATAGTATCTAGAGCTCATTTTCCGTCCATAATCAGAAATCGGACTTGAGAAATTATGGGTAATGTGTCTTGTCCTTATTTTTAAAATTTTAACTTAACGGTTAGCCACATCTTCGAGTTTAACTTCAAGGCGAAACGGAGAGTGGATGATGAATTTGTTTTGTAGTATGTAGCCCCACAGGACAAATTCTGTTCCTTTTCGACTGGCTGTCGTTTATGACCGAGACGTGGCTCATGAACCGTTGGTTATACGTTGTTTTTGTACTCACTTCTGACGTCATCCCCTGCAGCTTCCTCCTGCCTCATCACATACCATTTGTCGTGTATGTAATCTGAAATAAAAATGAAACAGAAATTGGGATGGGAACTTTAACAGTGCGAAAAGCAACGAGTTAACATGACTGACTGATGCCTGGACTACTTTTTTTTTACTCCAATAATTATACAATCTATCCATTAAGTGTGGATAATAAGTACATTTTGTGGTTTACATATAGAAAAGGAAAGAGAACTTGTCGTGGTGAGCATGTTCCAATGAACATGCTCAATACTTATTTTAACTGCTTAGTGATATGCAGTTAAGTGTTGAATTATTCAAATCTGGTGGGTAAATCTGAAGGTTTAAATCTGTTTAACCTCCTGATTTCTCCTTCGTCGTCGAGCAGTTTTTGTGCCAAGTCGTTCGGATGGGCCTGGAGTCTGATTTTATACTTTTTGCT
>NW_019728496.1:308783-311613 GCF_002891405.2 Cryptotermes secundus | reverse complement strand
GTCGAATCCAGGAGCTTTTTTGGGGTTGATTTCTTTTTTGATGACCGTTTCCACTTCTTTATATTTGAAGTTTCGCATTGGTAGATTCATCTGATAGGGTGCATCTAGGAAGTTGTTGATTTCGTATTCTTCTTCTTGTGTGGTCTCAGTGTCGAAAGGTTTGAAGACCTTGGAGAGGTGTTTGGCGAATGTTGCGGCCTTCTCTTGATTGCTTGAACTACTTAACCCGGCTATTTTAGATCCAGGCCTTGTATAACTAGGAAGGCAGATGCCATGCGAGATATGGCACTACTCTTACTAGGGTTTGCTTCCTCCTAAGCCCTATTTTATTTAGTTTATCCTTTCTGTCCACGGTTTCCTCATTTTCCTCCCACCTGCCCCTTGTCCGTGCTTTATCCGTTTTCCTGCTAGCTCTGCTCTTAAAATACTACTGTTTCTTTGCTCTGTTTCTCCCGAACTTCCCCTATTTCTTTAATCCTCTTGTACACGCATGGTCCTGTCCAGCCCTCTTATGTATCTGTGAAATTAACGACCAGCTGCTCTTTTTGATGAACTGGAGGCCACACTTTCTAAATTTCAAATGCCTGTTCTTAAAATAACAGATCGAGCGACCTCCGCTTGTCGGCGAAGTTAGTGCCAACTTTAGCGGATAGAGGGTGTCGCGTGGTCAGCGCAAGGAATCCCCACGGCCGTTAATTTCGGTTTTCTAGGCCGGAGCCGCCATTTCCTTGAAATAACTCCTCAGTTATCCTCACTAGGTTGACTGGACACCGTTCCAAATCCACTACTTCTCAGAAAATCTGGTAGCGCCGGGAATCGAACCCGGACATATGGATCTGCAGCCAGAAACTCTGACCATTAGACCACAGAGGCGGCCGTATAGTTGGCTTGCGGACTAAAACCATGGAGTTTGTTTTGTTTTGTTTTTTATTCTTAAAATAATGTCCCATCGGGGTTCGAAGCCAAGCATTACTGGGTTAGTTAGAAGACCAGCAGTACTCTACGGCCCTGTTTTGGCTGAGAGAACAATGGAGCAAATGGTTAGGCTAGTAACCACAGTGCAGTGCAGTGGAGGGACTACGAACACCAAACCAAGGGCGATCTATGCGCCATTGTTTTGCAAACTGTCTAGGTTTCTCAGTGGGTAAGCAATGTCCTGCTGTGCGTGGAACACATTCTGCACTCCTTTCCTCCTCATACAGATGGCATTGAAGTAGAATATATCTCGCTGTGCTTCATATTCTGGTCGGGTGCCAGGACGAGTCGAGTCAGCTGAGCGAGCCGGACGTAACGCATCCTGAGCTCGGGTCCATAGAATTTTCCCCACTCTCGACTTCCCCATCGCGACTGTGACTCTCTAATAGTCAGACTTGAGGCTTAAAATGTGATCATGAAGTCAAAGAAAGTTTGACACCGAGACAGATTGTCAGTCGTAAAGTGACTTCGACTAGCCATCGCGTTCCCCTCAGACAATGGCAACGATCTACCAGACTAACATATCCCCTTCGAAGATGTTCGTGAATGGTGCGCAGATAAGGATTTAGAGAGAGGCGGTCGTGGTCTATTTTTAGGTACTATCTTAGGGGTCGGCTGCGCTAAAGCTCAAGCGGTTAGTCGCTGGCTTCCCACCGCGGCGGCCCGGGTTCGAGCCCGGATCTGGTCAAGTGGGATTTGTGGTGGACAAAGTGGCGCTGGTGCAGGTTTTCTCCGAGTACTTCGGTTTCCCTTGCCAATCTTCGTTCCACCAATTGCTCTACAATCACCCTCACCTATCATCTGGGGCTGGTACAATAGGCCAGAAGTGGCCGCAGTACAAGGGACTTAGTCCCACCCCACTAGCAATATAAAAATAATCCTAGAGGTCAGTGGAGGGCTCTTGTGAACACGGTAATGAGTAGCTGCACAACTGGCGCCATCTCAAGAAGGGCTCAGCTCCATGAGTGAGTGATCCTATTTTTATGTAGAAATATTTTACTTGCACGGAAGTTGGTTTCCTAAATAGATTTTGCATTCCAGAGTTGATAATATTGATAACTGCAACAATTTCCTGTTGAAATGTTAACAGGCCTTATGCTATAACTATAATTATTAAAGCTTTAAAAGTTATAAGATTTGAGGTTTTCACGGCGATGACTATGAAGAAAGCAGTCTTCTTGGATTTGGCACCGTGTATATGTGGGGTGCCAAATCCCAGAAGACTGCTTTCTTTAAAAATTATGTTAGTTGGAGTCGGGATAGCTCACCCGGTATAGTGACGGGCTACGGGCTGGATGGCCGGAGTGTAAATCCCGGGACAGGCAATATTTTTCCCTTCTCCACAACGTCCAGACTGGCTCTGGGACCCACCCAACCCTCTATCCAATGGGCACTGGATGAGATCCCGCTCCCAGGGTAAAAGGGCCGAGTCGGCAAGCTGACTACTCACCTCCATCAAATTTCGAGGTCAAAATTGTAAAATCTATAACTCCACTCCCCATATATCTTCATGGCATAATCAAGCACACGGACAACTTTACCTTTACCTTAATAAGAATATAGACAGTTTTGGCCTTCGAGTCACCTAACTCTGATGATAAATTTTAATTTTTATGATAATTTCTAAAAGCGAGGTCAATAAATTGTTTAAATCAAAACTAATAAATAGACGAATAATTCGTAAGTACCTGTTACTGCTGAAGAGTGTATAAAAGTAAAGTAAAGCTATCCCTGTACCAGGCCCTGAAAGCCCATAGGGTTGTGAGACGTTGAGGGTCCCACATTATCTAGACAATCGGCTCAAAGATGGCGGTAAGATTGTTAGCCTTACGCGCCGGCCGCGCTCCCCAGGAAC
>NW_019728496.1:96488-308676 GCF_002891405.2 Cryptotermes secundus | reverse complement strand
CTAATGCGGCTGGAAGGATTAGGTTAACTGGAAAAAAAAAATCCAATGACCTCATCGGGACTTGAACCCGCGACCTTTCGGCTTGTAGCATAGCCCCTCAGCAACTACGCTACCGCCTGACAATCTTTGTTAGTTCTAACATGAACTGCCAGGGCTACAATATTCACAAACCTATACGAACTCCTATGTGTATGCCAAATGCAGTATTATTTTAGCACCTGATGTAATGTTACGCGTAGGAGTGGATTCAGTTGCGTGATTTTCTTTCTCTCTTTTTTGACAGTGACAATGTTCCCACTTCAGTTGAAACTGTTTATTTTTTCTTTGTTTCTTTCATAGTCCCTAAGCACAGTGTCTATAGCACCTAAGTCATATTACGGCGCCGGCTTCTAGTATGTGCGTTGCAGAAATCCTTTACTGTACTGTACGTAGCAGAACAATGGAGTTGTGTTTGTTTAGCAAACATGGAGACTTCACTATATGCCACACGTCATTCCCCGTATGAATTTATGTTACATTCTGATTGGTTACTTCACCGTCACATACCGCTAGCAAATATCCTAAAAACACGGTAGTAAGACTTCACATATCACAGTGTCTTATAAACTTATTATATGTTTTCATATAACGTGAACGAATAAGAGGAAAGTCATGTACGTCTGTACGCCTGCTTGACCTGAAACATTAGGCATACCCAATGGATTCCTGTGAAATTTTTTATTGAAAAGATAGCGGAAATAAACGTCTAACTTAGCAATTCTGGCGCGTTCGATCATTGTCGTTCACTTTTCTCGAAAAAACTTGAGACTTCCGGGGAGGGGGGACTGGATTAAAGATCAGATGTTTTCTCCACAACTTCTGTTCAGATCATTTTTCTGCTCCGATAAGAAAAAGTATACTTCTTTACAGTTATGCTCTCGGGATAGGCTTAGATACGCACACATATGAAGTGTCCTTTATTTTTGCCCGATTTTAACAGAAATTGTAAAATTCCAACAGGATTTAGCAAAACTCGCCAGTATCATGTTCCATGAGAATACATTCAGTGGTTTTCGAATTGTTACATGCGGACAGACAGTTATTTTAATCTGACCATGTTACTTTTTGGTCACTTGCGCATGCGTGTTTGCAACAAAGGGAAGTCAACCGTTCGAGAATAATAATTTATTCCAGTATTCCAGGAAACGTGTAATTCTGAGTAATACAGCTGCGCCAAGAACATAATGAACAATCGTTGCTTGTTATATTGCATGTGCTGCTTTCTCTGCCAGAAAACATTCGATAATTTGATTCTCATCAACTCTATTCGTCTGTCTATCCGGGGAATCCTAGCAGACTCCTATATATTAGCTTTTTCACAAATATAGGAAAGTTTAATTAAATGTAAAACACAGGGACAAACTTGGTCTTTTCTATTTGCACAACAGGATGCAAGAACGTATTAGAAACTTTACCATTGCCCTCTCTTGGAGCAGCATCTAGCTGTTTCTGAAGGTCGTGTCTATTCATAACCATTATACCCTTAGGCATATCTACTGAACTGGAGAGTATACCTGATTCTGAAAAGCAATTTTCACTCATGACCATTATTTCCCCGGACTTCTCTACCGAACTGGACCACCTATCGGGCTCTGAAGTGGACAGCGTAGTCGGTATAGCGACTGGCTGCGGGCTGAACCGAGGGGTCGGAGTTCGAGTCCCGGTAAGGTCAAGAATTTTCTCCACGTCGTCCAGACCGACACTGGAGTCCACCCAACCTCCTATCCAATGAGTACCGGGGGTAAAACGGCCGGGGCGTGAAGCTGATCACTCACCCCCAGCTAGTGCCGAGGTCAAGAAAATGTGGATCTATACATCTACTCCCCCATACGCCTTCATTGCGTAGTGCTTGATTAGTTAAGCACAGGATAACTTTAACCTTTGCCGGGCTCTGCAGAACCACCGCCACCCCCCGAGGGTCAGTGCTGTTACTGTGACATAGGTGCAGACAAAGCAACTAGCCGGTATGTGCGGTGCCGGACTGCGCAGGGGGCACACAGTCTGTCGCGTGGGGAAATCCGGCTGTCTATTTTCTCTTGTGCCCGCGCTAGATGACTCATACCCGCCCAGGCAGCTCAATAGCGCCGTGGAATGTCTATTCGACAGCCACGCGGGACTTTTCAATGGCTGCAGGTTCCGTCTTTACAAGTTTCTATATTCAGTCCATAAAAACATCTTTACTCTGCAACCAGCCAAGTACTTGCTCCCATGTTCAAGGTCAGGGCTTTCACACACCTCATGGGGTTATGATAAATGAGTATGGAACAGTGGTGGAATGATGATTAGTTGGGGAAAACCGAAGAAACGTAGAGTAAAACTTGCTTCCTTGCCACATCCTCCACCCGTTCACTATAAAACTCACATGAAAGTCACTCGGGATTGAACCTGAGGCACCGCGGCGAGAAACCAGCCTCACACAGCTTGAGGTAATTTCATATAGGACTTCATTTATTTACATATTTGCTTTCAACAAAATTTGGTATCTGCATTACACCGCCTAACACTGAAAGTTTTCTGCTGATATAGGTGAATTTTTTAAGCTTCTTACTTAACGATGCTGTCAGTACATATTGAGCTGAGCCCTTCTTGAAGAGCCGCCAAATCTGCAGCTACTCAAGAATTTCCCAGCATTTTATGGAACCCGAAGGTTCATTACCGTATTCACGAGAGCCCTCCACTGGTCCCTATCCTGAGCCAGATCAATCTAATCCATACCATCCCATCCTATCTCCCTAAGATCCATTTTAATATTGTCCACCCACCTACGCCTTATTCTTCCCAGTGGTCTTCTTCCGGCTTTCCCACCAATATACTATATGCACTCCACGTCCCTCCATTCTTGCTACATGCCCTGCCCACCTCATCCTCCTTGACTTGATCATTCTAATTATGCTTGGAGAAGAGGACAGGTTATGAAGCCCAACGACTCTGTCAGTATCGAGACTATATGCATAGGTGAAGTGAGATATGAATGCAAAATTTTGGCTGGGAAATTTCACATGAATAAGCCGAATGGAAAAGCTAGGAGTTGTTGGGATTATAATTTTTAGAACACAACTTAGAGAAATTGAGTGTGTTGGTACGAATAGGATTGACCTATATAAGACCTGAGGTTTGTCACAGCGGTGACTATGAAGTATACCGTCTTCTGAGATGTGGCGCCGTGTATATCTTGTGTGAACCGACGTTTCGGAGGAACGTATCGTCTCCATCTTCAGGGTAGAAAATGGAAGATGGAGGCTATACGTTCCTCCGAAACGTCGGTTCACACAAGATCTACGTGGCGCTACATCCCAGAAGACGGCATTCTTCAGGATTGAACTAGTTCAAAATAGTTTCATTACTGAACTCTTGTGAACGCAGTTATGAACCTTCATGTTCCTGAAAAGTGGGATACATTCCGCATTGAGCATAAAATGAACTACAGTGAAAGGGGAAAATAATGTTTCCACTAAATAGAGTTTAGTCTTTCCTGTACTTAAAGGTTTAGAACGTCTTGAAAATGCATGCAGCACATGTACACAAGCTACATGGCATCACATCCTAGAATATATTAATATTTCTCTCTAAGATCCGAGACGTTTCACGGAACTGGCTGTAGGGCCGTTAACATTAATATTTCAGTTGGAATTCGGTCCGGTCGATGAATTTGGTCTACGTGTAGCAATACAATGCAGCGTTCTCTGCACGCTCTGTAGAAGTGTCACTGGACTTTCTTTCTGTAAAAGGGACATTGGTTATTTGGGTTTCCGAGAAATCGAAGAAGGCTACGGCAGTGCGTCGAGCAAAATATTACTCCTGCTGATACACAGTTTCAACAGTAGAACCGTACAGAAAGTAAACTAGACTGGAAACTAGTAGCAGCGTTAGTTCCTTGCGCTGGACGTCGTTATCCGACTTGTCAGCCTCACAGTATATCGTATCTTGTAGCTGATACTTCAGACATCAAACACTATGTTCATTGTTAGGCGCGCCATAGCTCAAGCGGTTAGTCGCTGGCCCTGGTTCGATCCTGGGTCTGGTCAAGTGGGATTTGTGGTAGACAAAGTGGCGCTGGGGCTGGTTTTCTCCGAGTACTTCGTTTTCCCCTGCCAATCTTCATTCCACCAATTGCTCCACAATCACCCTCACCTATCATCTGGGGCTGGTATAATAGGCCAGAAGTGGCCGCAGTGCAAGGGACTTAGTCCCACCCCACTAGCAATAAAAAAAAGTTCATTATTATATTAATGTGGAATTATGAGGCAGAAAGTATGCGTCAGTTTTTTTCATTATAGAACTTCTAATTTCCTAGATTACTCTATCTAAGATGAAATATTCTTATTAGTTTTTATATTTTAAGTTACTTCAGCGTATTTTCTGTCAATGAGTGCTAGGAATATTCTTGGCGGTAAACGGCGGCCGGGTGGACCGTAAGGCTGACAACCTTACCGCCATCTTTGAGCCGATTGTCTAGATAATGTGGGACCCTCAACATCTCACAACCATATGGGCCTCCACGGCCTCTTACAGGGATAGATTTAGTTTACTTTATTTTCTCTCACGTTACGTGAATAATATAGATTGAGGTTGAAGAATGCCGTCTTTTGGGATGTGGCGCCGTGTAGGTATTGTATTGTATTGTATTGTGTTGTATTTTATTATACAATACTTACACGGCGCCACATCCCAGAAGACGGCATTCTTTATGGTCACGGCCATGAAAACCTCAAATCCTAATAGATGCAGGTTGTCTGAGAGCGGGATGCTAAGTAGAGTGAATTTAAGAGGAAGAATGTGACAGGAGGTTGGAAAAAATTGCGAAATGAGGAGCTTCATAACTTCTGGTAGACTTGAAAGGATTCTGACGATGGTGTATTCTGTACTTCTTCTGGCTTATTTTGGACTTCATCCATCGTCTGGTGTGTAAAAGAAAAAAGACCACCACGTTTCGGAGACTGGATCTGTCTCCGTCTTCAGGTGGGTAGGGAAGGATGAAACCTACTCAGTTGGGCCCGTTAGATTGAGACTAGCTCTTTCTTACGGGCCCAACTGAGTAGGTTTTATCCTTCCCTACCCACCTGAAGACGGAGACAGATCCAGTCTCCGAAACGTCGTGGTCTTTTGTCTTTTACACACCAGACGATGGATGAAGTCCAAAATAAGCCAGAAGAAGTTCATAACTTCTGCTCTTCACTAGATATTAGTATGATGATAAAATCAAGGAGGGTGAAATGGACTGGACATGCAGCACTCTTGGCAGAGAAAGGAAATGCATACAGAATTCTGGTAGGAAGATTAAAGGACGTAGATCGCTTGGAAGATTTCGGTGTAGGTAGGAGCATTATATTAAAATTTTTCTTAAAGAAATAAGATGGGAGATTGTGGATTGGATTTCTCTGTCTCAGGATAGGGACCAATGATAATGAACCTTCAAGTTGCATAATATGATAGGGTTTTTTTTTTAATTGTTGAGCTATTATTAATTGTCTCTATTTGTGTCTTACTTTCGTGTTTTCTGTTTATGTTTTTCACTTACAGTAGAAGACCGCTCCGCAGAAATATATTCTGAATGCATTCTTTGCTCATAGAATTACTCGGTTTTTGAACTTTTCCCCCCTCATCTAAGGAAGGATACAGATCCAATTTCTAAAACGTCGTGTTTTCTATTTTCTAGAATACCGGATGATGGGACAAGTCCAAACACCCAGTAATTTTATGTGTAATTACCATCGTCAGAACCTTTTAGAATCTGCATTCTTTACTGTTTTGCTTATCTCGTTGTTACAGATCCGTTCTCACAAACTTGATCGCATTGCAAATACTGCAAATATTTTTCTTGTATTTCGTTATGTATTCGCTGCAGGGAATAGTGCGAGGCTTGAGTTCTCGTGAACTTATCAAAATTATATTTTCTGGGATGTGGCATCATGTAGCTTGGTAGACGAATACACCCATTTCTGGTGAAACTACTGTTTCCATTTTAAGATGCAGGGAAGAGAAGAGGACACAATTCTATATCTACATGTATTTTGCTACATTGGAGAGTCTGATATTTGCGTTTTAATTGCATCAGAATTTGGAATTATTTCCAATTTTATTTATAACGTAATGGGGAAGAGAAAGCTTTTGGTAGTTTAGGTGAAGTGCTTTAGGATTCGAGGTTCTCAAAGCGGTGTTTATGAAGAGTAATTTCTTCTTGGATATAACGCCTTGTAGTCCGCTGAAAGTCAACCGACGTTTCGGAGGAACATATCGCCTTCATCGCCTGAGTGAAATAAGCACTGCAAGATACTAGCATGAAAGCAGATGGCAAGCCGGCATAATATTTGTTATAAAAGCAATTGGATTGTCACATTTTGTAGTATGATCATTTCACGTATATACAGCAGGAGCAGACATATAGACACTTGAGCATATGTTACATTCGCAGTTGTAGTTTCAACAAAAATTAAAATTTCTAAATGATTAGCAACAGTGTATGGGTCATAACTTGTAGATGGAGGCAAAATTTTCTTCTGAAACGTTAGTACCCATTTATTAATCTACACTGCGTCACATCTAAGAAGACCGCAATCTAGCCGAGGTAAAAAAAAAAAAGGCGAATCTATATATCCCCTCCCCATACTTCTTCATGGCGTAGTTCTTAATAAGTTAAGCTCAAGGACAACTTTGCCTTTTTTTTTATTGGCGTTACAGCCCTCATTTGGGCCTAGGCCTACCTCCATGAAACTCTCCGAACTTTATTTTTACCTTTTACTTAATTAGATCTGTACTTTTTGTCATATAAAATATTTTTATATACATAAAAACATAAGGTAATTTGAAGAGAAATATAAACACTACGACTGCTTATGCATGCATACACTACAATAATAGCACACATAATTCGATTTGCGCCACGTGGAAACACTGCAGACATTAGTCACCACGCATCTCGACAACGAACCTCACGGTAGTGTGATTGGCACTCCTGTTGCATAATTCGTAGTTCCTGAATTCAAACCTCAGCTCAAAGACAAGTTATTCCGGTTGTCTGTGGTTCTTTTAGATCACTCCACGGAAATTCCGAGATAGCACATCAGATAAACCACGATTCTTTATTTTGTTGCACCTCTTTTTACGATTAGTCTCTTAATCACCTTAGCATTCGACGTGTATAGTCTGAACTACTACGAGGGTCGTTAAACAAACTATTAATATATGGACCTAGAGACACAGTAAAATATCGCTTGTTTTTAATTAAGCCCCACGCCATGGAGACATATAGAAAATTGTGTGTATAGATCCACTTGTTCCGAACCTCTGCGTTGAAAGAAGCGGTCAGCTTCATGTCTCAGCAGCTTTATTTCCGGGGAAAGAGAAGTCTCTTTTCACGCTATGTGAAAACAGGAAAATTTCTTACCTTTGTCGGGAATTGAACTCCGATTCTCCGGTCGTGCAACCCATAACTAAGTCTCTATACCGAGGGAGCTAAATAAAAATATAAATGCATAAATACAGACCTTGACATTGGCTGTTGCAAGTTGTCTGCTGATAGTTGTTGGATGTCCTCTCGCAGACATCCCTACAGGGCTGACATATCTTGTCGTTTTCCCTGCAATACTCCTTAGGCTCACACTTCCTCTGGCCACACACGTTTCCTTCAACTTTTAGACCCGCCTCTACCAACACAAAAAGTCCCCCCAGGATTGCCAGGGCACACAACCCACTACAAGTGAGGACCCTCATCTGGACATTGCGTTCTTCTGACTGCGCCGTCATGTGACTCTTATGATACTGACGGCATTGGCAACCTTCTAAACCCTCTACCTGTTCGTGTCCCCACCACCTGCAGCACGCTCACAGCACAGAGGAAAACGATCTTAAATGACACAACGGGAAGGGGGACCAGTGGATGTTTAATTGCTTGTGTTTAATTGTGTGACTTGTGTGGTGGAGAATCGGAACTCAGGGAATTCAGATGCACGAAAAATTACCTTTACAAAAGTTGCATATTTTTCGAGGACCTATTAATTAGCAATTCTTACTTAGTATAAAGGGTAAAGCTGTCCCTGTGCTTAACTAATTAAGCACTACACCTTGAAGGCGTATGGGAGAGTGGGTGTATAGATCCAAATTTTCTTGACCTTGGCACTAGTTGGAGGTGAGTAATTTTATCTGAAATAGCTTTGTCTTAAGCAAGCAACCATACGAGAGAAAAGTCCTCCGTAAGCAACGAAATCCCCAGAATGACAATTCTACTTCCCAAAACAAATAAACTCCGTGGCCTGTATTCCGCAAGCGAACTATATACCGACCGAGCGACCGCCGCTTGTAGGAGAATTTAGTGCCAATTTTTGCGGATAGAGGGTGTCACGTGATCAGCGCAACGTATCCCCACGGCCGTTAATCTCGGTTTTCTAGACCGGAGCCGCTATTTCTCTGAAATAGCTCCTCAGTTATCCTCACGAGGATCAGTGGACCCCATTCCAGACCCATTATTTCTCAGAAAATTTGGTAGCGCCGGGAATCGAACCCGAACCTCTGGATCTGTATCCAGGAACTCTGACCACTAGACCACACCTATGTTAAATGTGATCTCTAATAACTTTCTCATAATGATATTAAGATACATGTCACTGTCTGATGATGACACACCCTAAAATATGTTACAGGTACGCAGGGTGAACAACATATTTTAAAATCTGCAATTTTCAGCAGAATGTCAACAATTAAAATACACAAACAACGCTAAGAAAGGGAATAAAATGTAAATTTCTCCCTGGGCTTCGTTAATTAAGAACCACTTCATGAAGACGTATGATGGATTGAATGTGTATCTCCGTCACTTTTGACCTTGGCACTAAATGGTGGTGAATGATCAGCTTCGCGCTCCTGCCGCTTTACCCCATGGAAAAATTCCCCTGTACTCATTGTACAGGAAATTGGGTGGGCCCCATAGGCGGTCTGGGCGCTTAAAATTTGCAGAACAATATTGAAAATAGTTTTGATGTGTGGCTGTGGAACATGGTCCATGATTGGTAATGATAAAACTGTAAAGATATGGAAAATTACATTTGCGAGGAAGGTGTATGGCCCGGTAACATAGCAAGGGGTTTGGAAAATCAGAACTAGGGGAGAAGAGAATGAATTACCTTGGTCTCATAACGGTTATTAAGTGGAGAATACCGGCGTGACCAAAACATATAATTACAATGAATCAAAAGGTGGATAAGAATATTTTTTAAAGTAAACCGGATGGAAGATGTTTGAGAACAGGGTGTGAAGAGAATATTTGGATCGAATAGAGATGAAATGACGGGAGGTTGGAATAAACTGCATAATGAGGAGCTTCATAACTTGTACTCTTCGCCAAGTATAATTAGAATGATAAAGTCAAGGAGGATGAGGTGAGCAGGGCATGTAGCACGAATGGGGGAGACGAGGAATACGTATAGGATGTTGGTGGGAAAGGCAGAAGGAAAGAACCACTGGGAAGACCAAGGCGTAGGTGGGTGCAAATATTAAAATGGATCGTAGAGAGATAGGATTATAATGTTATGGATTGGATTGATCTGGCTCAGGATATGGAACTGTGGAGGGCTCTTGTGAGGACGGTAATGAACCTTCGGATTCCATAAAATGCTGCAGAATTGGCGGCTCCTTCAGAAGTGCTCAGCTCCATTAGTAAGTAAGTAAACCAGAAGGCAGAAGAAAGTGAGATGTCCCACATTTAAATTAATTGAAGATGTAGAGAATGATTTACGTGATCTGAAGATGAGATGGATACCGGAGACAGAAAAAATGAGCACCTGACGTAAAAGAGGTAAAGTTTCTTAGAGGACCATAGCGAAAAGGAGGTACAGCTGGCAGCCCAGAATCATTAGTGAATGAAGAATGAATTAAAATGGAAAAACAGAAGCTGATGACAAGTTGATCTCTTTCTTGACATATTCTTCGAGCATGTGGATAGAGGCGATTGCTCCTCCGAAATATCTGGCTGTGTGCGAACTATATGGCATTACAAGCCAGAAGACCACACTCTTCAACGCACTTTCGTGTCACGTGACTGATTGTTTGCCTTACATGAGGACGAGTCTAATTGTAGGTGCAAGCAAGACACGTTGACATTATGAATCACTTTAGTTACTTTTGGAACTGCAGACAGTTACTTTGCTGACTGGGACATGATGACACTCAGTAACAAAAATATTTCTCTAACACAGTCATAACTTTATATACATTACTTCTGCTAAGCTTACGGAAAGTTCCTCAGGAAACGGTCAGTGTGGGTAGATAGAAGTTCCGAACTTCCTCTCTGATTTCGCTTCTGTTCCTCCTTACTTCAATCACTGTAAACCACTAACATGAGGAGCATTGAAATTTTATAATGAAATTGTTAAACACAAGCTTCGTCAAGAATGGCAAACCCCAAGAACTTGGAAAGCTCAGAAAAAACTGCTGTAATTATACTGAGACACTGTATTTTAAAGAATAATTATGTTCACTAAGCGGGGCTGCTGTCTACAGGATTTCTTTTAATAAAAGTGAATTCTGTAATATCGGATCCAGCATACAGTTTTGTTGCTGTCGTCATCTGATGTACTTGGTAATATACATAACGATAGAAGAGAAAATCTTAGCTGTTTATATACTGTAGAGCAAAACCAATATTTCCATAATTCAAAGATGTCAGTCAAAGATACTACGTATGATTACTAACGCCCCACGTTATGTTTCCAATATAACGCTCCATGAAAACCTGAAAGTGCCGCTAGTAAAGGAAGTCATAACAGGGAAAAGCACAAGATACCCCAACAAAACAGAAGGACATGAGAACGTATTAATGCAACCGTTACTGGAACCGCACACTGGACGAAGACTAAAAAGGAATTGGCCAGCCGACCCGAGAGAGGCTTAACGAGGTCTTCTCTCTGGATAAGCCGTCTCCACGTCACGAAGATTACTGCAGCTAATTAGCTTATAGAATCAAACGTAATTCTGACTGCTAATATTATGTAAAATATATATATACTGTATAAGAATTATCGATAAGAACATTCTTAAGCGGTTGATACAGTGTCGTTTAATGTCTTACCGGTTGAACAGTTCGACTTCTAATGTTTAGTGTGAAGTAACCCAAGCAGTTTTTACACTCAAGGTACGAGTATTATATATTCTGAGACTTTCTTTTTAACGCTGTCATCTGTGACTCTTTTAAAAAGTCTCTGATCTGTGTCTTCTGTGGTGTAGCGCCCTGTCATAGGTAGTTACAGCGCGTGTGACGGACCTATTGTCTCCATATTCAAGGTAGAACATGGGTGAAACCTTTGTTATACCCTGAAGATTAGGCAGCAGGTTTCTCCTGACTGTTTGTAAGTATGTATCATACTACACAGTCTCAGAGCCCAGAAGAGAATAATCTTCATTTTCATGGCTGTGAGAATCTCAAACAAATAATAATAATAATAATAATAATAATAATAATAATAATAATAATTTCGTATGACTACGCACTATAAAAATTGGTTTTATGGGCTCTGCTCGGAACTACTACGTACGTAAAACCAAAGGGAATAGGGGAGCCGGATAACGCAGTCGGCATAGCAACTGGCTACTGGCTGAACGACCGAGAGGTCGGAGTTCGAGTCCCGGTAGGATGAAGGATTTCCTCTTCTTCACGTTGTCCAGACAGGCTCTGGGGCCCAGCCAGCCTCCTATACAATGGGTATGGGGGCTCTTTCCCCGGGGGTAAAGCTGCTGAAGCGTGAAGCTGACCACTCATTTCCAACGTGCCGAAGTCAACAAAACGTGGATCTATACATTCATTCTCCCTTAAGCCTTCACGGCGTAGTGCTTAATTAGGTAAGCACAGAGATAATTTTGCCTTCTTTTACCAAAGGGAATAACAAATACGGCTAGCCACAGAAAGAAAGAGCGATAAAATGCACCTAACTGTACAACCGTAACCTGGCAACCTGCCTGTGTCCTACCCCATACAGCATAATGGAGCTCAGCCTAAAGTTTGCAGAACATGCTTGACTTGCCGCACTCGTCACCTGGATCAATGGAACGAAACGACAAACAAAGAACGGGAGGAGATATTCCAGTGGAATACATGTGTCTTCCAAATTGCGTTCTCTGCCACTCTACATACCTCATTGCCCTCTTTCTGCCGTAAGACCAACTCAACTTTCGTGCAAGCAGCGTGTAAAAATCGCGTTAAAATTAATTTCGTTCATATTTGAAGTTTCCACGCATTGACTATGAACAATATTGTCTCCTGCGATGTGATGCCGTGTAGTCTGGTATATATTTATCAAAGCTTCCGAAGAATCTGCTGCCTCCATCTTCAGGATGTATATTTTAATTCTCACGGGCAGACTATTTGGAAAACAGTGCCATAGATGAGACGATAATGTTATGTGTACGCCCACTCCTATGCAATGTGTTGGTAAACAAGTTCCCGCGAAGGCAGATTCTTGGTAAACAGTCCGTTGCTAGGTTACGCGACAGTAGAGGAGGCTGTGTTTTCTATGTCGTCCACGTCACGCCCAGCGCTGATGACGGAACAATGAACTCACAGTCTGACACGTCATATGTGTTTTCTATGGCGCCCGTGGCAAAGAATCATAAAAGGTTCCAGAATAACCGATAAGACAGTCCTGGAGGAGTTTATAGTAAAGTTCTGAGGTTCCATGGTGGTTGAATACTAATTTGAAGTGCTAGTTTCTGTGTTGAGGTCCACTGCTAGGAAACGGCTAGTGGAAACCGAAAATCCTAGTGCGTGTTCAATGGTGAATTTCAGTTGTGTAAATCAGCGATAGCGCTGTATTAAATATAATTAAGAAATATTAAAACCGAAGTGCCAATAAATCCAATCATCCGATCTAGACCCGGTTATTTTCGTCAAGCGTACCCCTACGCGTGACGGTATTAAAATGCATCTTAAAGAAAGATGTGTCGGAGCTAGATTTATGTGCCTCAGGACAGGGACTGGTGGTGGCATCTTGTGAGTATAGTAATGAACTTTCAGTTTCCGTAACTAACTCTACGGAGCTGAGCCTTTCTTGAGAAGCCTCAAGTCGCTCAGCTACTCAAGAATTTTCCAACATTTGTGGAATCCTAGGGTTCATTACTGTGTTCACAAGAGCTCTCCACTGATTCATATTCTGATCCAGATTAATCCAGTCCACACCACACCAACCTGTTTCTCTAAGATTTCGACTTCCATAGAAGGTGGAAAATTTCTTGTCTAGCTGACATATTATTGGCTTTTTAAGAGTCACTCTCTCCATGGAATAGTTAGATACTTAATTAGTCGAATAGTTACTTGGATAACTGTAAGTTAGGTATTTAGTTAAATAATTTAGTTGAATCCATGTTAGATGGGTCCCTTGTCACAATGGCATGGCGCGTCCTCAGGTTGCGGATGGAGGAGATGGCCTCCAGATATGGAAGGTAGCTGAGAATACATTGAATAAACAGTCGCTGACAGCCGACAAAGGGTGGTCCTGCAGTTTTGGGATTGGGCGTGGGGCTAACAGTTCCTCCTCTTGAAAAATAAGCTTGCTACGAAACGTCACACAGACCCTCGAATTGAAGGGCTGTTGTGAACAAGATAATGAACCTTCGGGTTCCATAAATTTCTGGGAAGTTCTAAAATGGCTGCACATTTGGCAGCTTCTCAAGAAGGAGTCAGCTCCATGAAGTTAGTTTAGTTGAATAGATAGTTTGCATACAGATATTTAAGAGATTAGTTAGGTAATAATGTAGTTATATATTTAATGAATTAGTTACATAATTAATCAGATAACTGGTCATATAGATAGCAATCAATTTAGTTGGTTGGTTAGTGTCTCCGTTTGGCACGAATTTCTTTCTGAGGATGGTTACCAGACTGCTGTCGAGTGAGCGGCTTATGTGAGGAAGGTTCCGCTGTGCGGCCACCCAAATAAGCAGGTTCCTCTACTGCAGACGCTGACAAGGTTCACCCGTGACTTCCGTTTCCACGATTTCATGGCCGAAGCCTGTAATCTTCATACGAGTATTGAGATCTTCTTGGTTATGACACCATATTGTCTCGTGGGAGGTTACGAACAGTTTATAGCTACACATTGCTTCAACTTCTTCTACGTTGGTAGTCCAAAATATCTTTGAGGGATCGTTATCATCAGATGGTGACGTAGATTGTTATATCATTGGTAGAAAATTGCCAGGTTTTATTTTTAAAGTACGCAGGAATCCGAAATTGATATACTATACGTCTTTTTGCACACACACAGGACTTTTATTCCGCAAGGTTGCCTACTGAATGTATCATGTACCCTCAAAGATGTTTTAGAGTTTACGAGATTACACGATATAATAATCCATACGACCATAATCTGAAGTTTCTCTGCCGTAAAAACCTCAAATCCCACATTGTTGTTGTGTGTCTTGTAAGCATCTTGTTAAATCTTAGATAATACAGTCCGTCTGCTTGATAAAATAATTTGTATTTAAAATCTAGAACCTCAACTTGGCCAGTGTATAGCTAACATCTGTTGAGCTAACAATAAATGTACAATGTCAATAGACCGAAACACATAGCGATAATAAAGTACTGTATACAATTTTAATTGCAGAGCATATCCTACGCATGAATTAAGAAAATATACTGTGGCGTGTAGAGCCGTTGCTATGCAACGACCGCGAGGTGGGCGGATATACCATCGCCGTTTCTGGTCAACGGCTCTGTAAACACATTCCCGTTGCTAGGTAGCAGATTCTTAATAATGCAACAGTTGAACGCAACAATATAAGAGCTGTGCTTTCTATCAGGTGCGTGCCGAGACATGGGACATGGTTAGACCCAGTCAGAGAGAGAGAGAAGAAAGAAAATTGTGAGATAGTGAGAGACACTAAATTTTGAGGGGAGGGGAATAAGGTTCCCAGGCAGTGCCCACTCGTCCGTCTGATAGAGTCAACGCATATGATCATAATTACTATACGGAAGTCTGTGAAGGGAGGACTTGAGCTGGAGGTGGGGGAATAGTCACTGTTGGAGCCGTTATCAGCAAACGTCCAGTAACAGACAGAACATATAAATGGTGCTTAACGGGCATTCTATATAGCACTCTTTGGATGAATCGGAAATGCATACGCTTTCACCAGACAACCTGAAGGTGGGACTGGAGATTGTGAAGTTTTTTTTCCGCTGGATCAGAATAGGCTCGGGCTACGGAAAAGTGAAGCGCCCTTGTGAACACGACAGTGAACCCTCGGGTTCCGTAAAACGTTGGGAATATCTTGACTAGATCAGCAACTAGTAACTTCTCGAGATGAACTCTACCACATTAAGTTATTTATTTATCTATGGTGCGAATAATCAAAGGGGCACGCGGTAGCGTAGTTGGTTTAGGCACTATGCTACAAGCCAGAATGTCGCGGGTTCGATTCCCGATGAGGTCATTGGATTTATCAATTGATCTAATCCTTCCAGCCACACTATGGCTCTGGGGTCGACTCAGCCTCTAACAGAAATGAGTACCAGGAATCTTCCTGTGGTTAAAAGGCGGCCGGCGCGTAAAGCTGACAAACTTACCGCCATCTGTGAGCCGATTGTCTAGACCCCTATGGGTCTTCACGGCCTGTTACAGGGACATCAAAGAAGCAGGGTCAATTGTAACAATTAAAACACTGTGATTACGGTATTTGCGACATGTTTAGCAATATAAATCTCTGCATTTTGTTCACAGAGTGAATTAATGGATTTCGCATGTTTCTCGAAAATCGTGATTATTTCTCTAAACAGCATTAACAACTGCTTTTACTACCTCCATTCTCCTATATGTCTTCATGCCGCGGTGCTTAATTAAGCACAGGGGCAGCTTTAGTTGCCACCTGTTATGTATGGAGAAAGCTAGGTTACGGTATAATGATATCAGCGTATCTCTGTCTCTGTAGTGATTTTGAGGAAAGCAATGCGTCATGAGCAAGGAACGGATATTTATGACCTGAAAATATTTAGAAAAAGACCGAAAAAGTCAGAAAAATGACCTAAAATATGACCCAAAAATGTAATATGCAGGGCCCGGATATTTATGACCCGAAAATATTTAAAAAAGACATAAAATGACCGAAAAATCCAGAAAAATTACCTAAAATATGACCCAAAAATGTAATATGCAGGGCCCGGATATTTATGACCTGAAAATATTTAAAAAAATGACCTATAAAATGACCGAAAATTTCAGAAAATGACCTAAAGGAGAAAGAGCAAGAACACTTCGCTTCCATATTATTCACATTTCAGAAAACATATGAAGAAAAGTTCCCTAAAATGGCGAAAAATGACAAGAAATACCCTTAAAAGTCCACAAATTTAAAAAAAAATTACCCCAAAAATGAAAAAAAAAAGATCTTAAACCTAAAAATGTCAAAAAATTACCTGTAAAATTTACATCTCTGTAACCAGCAGCTCATATCCGAGATTTATATATTTTAGAGCGTCGCATAGGATACAAGGAAAAGAAGATGACGTGTCATCAAAATCCGGGCCCTGGTCATGAGTAATGATAAAGGTTTATCTCAGCCCTTCACCACGTCATGAAGATGTCTCGGGAAACAGAGGTACAGCTCCACGCCCTGACCGCTTTACCCCAACCTGTACTTAATAGCGGAGAGAAAAATCCTTGCCTCTAGGAAGTCAAGCCCCGGTTAAGCTTCCTGAGCATAGCCACTATCCTTCATTCTAAATTTGTATCGTGTATATGTTTTGGGGAATGACGTTTCTATACCAGAATTTGTATTGTTAATATTCCNTTCATGGAGGTAGGCCTAGGCCCACTGGGGCTGTAGTGCCAATGGAAAAAAAAATATATATATATATATATATTCCAGATCCATCAATAGCGTTAAAAAGCAATTATTTTCTATTATAATATTCTGGATTCCAGAGTTCATGTACCTCTTACAGCTGCTGACATTAATATAACTTGGCATTTAAGCGCATTTCCACTAACCTGAGGAACCTGTAAATAACAATTATGTGGTCTACAGACGTTAGTTACCGATATAAAAAGTCGTGAAACAAAACAAGCAAATCAAAAATAACTTACACTGAAAATGTAGTAGCATTGAATAAATGTTCGTAGGTCGTATAGTAGCGCTGGCCTCGAAAACAGGTCCTACAGGTGTGCGATGACATCATCGTGCAAGCATGTTCGTACCTACAACATAGGTTGCCATTACAGAGCTGTCCATGAGGAAGTGGCTCTTCCACCGTCTGTTCAAATTCGTCTGACACCGGAATGGCTTTATCTTCCTGACCTTTCTTACTTTACTTCCTCTGTTTCATCTTGTCTTTCCCCTACTTCCTTCTTCCTTCTGTGGCGCTTCCTCCTCTTTATCTTGTTCTCCTTTCTCATGCCTCTGTTTATTCCTTCTTTTGCTCCTTCTCTTGATTTCTCTCCTGCTTTTCTTTAATTTTCGTCTCCCTTTTGACGTTGCTTCCATTTTTATTCTCTTTCCTGTCTACGTTTTTACTGCTTCCACTCTTCCTGTTCCATCTTATTCTTCTCCTCTCTAATGACTTTTTTCCGCTTTTTCTTTTCTTTTATCCCATCTTTGCTACTTTCTTTTCTCTCTCTGTTCCTTCTTCCTTTTTGTTCTGCCCCTTCTTACTCCTACATATTCTGACCCCTTTCTTTGTATTTATGCCTCCTTTTTCACTTCTTGCGTGCATTCTTAATCATCTCTATTTTCTTCTTTGCCTCCTCCCCCTCCTACCTACCATTCCTTCTTCCCCCTGCTCCTACCTTTATCTTATTTCTGTACTCTTTTCTCTTGTTTCTTCTCCACCTCCTTTGTGTTTCATCTTCCTCTTCTTTTTTGTCTCTTCTCCGACTTCTGTTTTCCTTTCTTGCCTTCTTTATTTCCTCTGTTTGTACAAACTGAAAAGAATACTGTGTGAAATTGACTTTCATTTCATATGGACCCGTTGCAGAAATAAACAAGAAAACCAAATTATATAGCATTTTAGAGAACCCACTCAGTCAAAGGAGAGCCGGGATAGCTGTCGGTATAGCAACTGGCTACGGACTGGATGCCCGAGGGGTTGGAGTTCGAGGCCTGGTAGGGTCAAGAATTTTCTCTTCTCAACGCCGTCCAGACTGGCTCTGGGGTCCACTGAGCCTCCTATCCAATGGGTACCACAACCTATGTGGCATTTATAGTTGACAAAGTGGCACTGGGTCATGTTCTCTCTGCCACTTCTCACTCTATTTTTGCTCCATTCTCTCATTTCTCATCAAGATCTGGTACTCTATGCCCATTTGTAGCCAGCGTACCAAGTGCTGGATCTCACCCCACTTGAAGAACAAGAAGGAAAATGTCTGGGATCCTCATAAAAGAAGTAATGCCACACATAATGTACAACACAGCTTTTATTATAACCTGAATAAACTTCCAATTTACTGAGTTACATGCTTACATCTTGACACACAGAATTATAGAAAAAAAAGTGTTTTTTCAAACATGAAGTTAGAGGTTCAAAGCTGGTCCTTTGAATAAAGGAACACATATGGGTGTGTAGTGCTTGTGAGAGCATTTAGCATATAATGTTCCTGGAATAACAGTGAGAACGAAACATATTGTACACAAAAACTGTTACCATACAGACAGAATGAAATATTAACAAGTCACACAAACTCGGCCTCACACCATGGAGCAGTCAGTCACTTCAGTGTCCGAGTTCTTTATAAAGAACTGATACAGCAGCTCTCAACCCCATCAGACTCGCAATATTAACATGATTGTCTTATCTGCAAGAAAACTCTTCTCACTTCTATGCAGCAGTATACTACACGTATGACATTGACTCTAAAAAGAAAATGTTGCTGGACAATCTGTGTATCACGTTATCATCTCTTAAGGAATACTACAGAACCTATAATTTGTTACATATAATTGTATTTCGGTATCGTCTCTTCTGCAGAACAATTATGAATATATGAATAACCTCATTTCTTTGTCTTCAAACAGTTCTAATCTATGTGGATTGTTTAAATTACTGTATTGCCAGAATGTAATGCTTACTTTCTCTTTCTGAAAAACTGGGCACATATTATGTGTTCTAGTTCAGATCTGAAGCCAACGAAAGAAGTCTCATGTACAATGAGAATGACATGAAGCTCAAAGCTACTGCCTCTCTGGCAACCACTGGCCCTCTGCAGCCTCCTCAAATCTATACTAACCAGTCCACAGTGTATTGTGGTGTATAGACCCACTGCTAAAAGGTGACTCTAAAAATCGACCATTTCTGGCCAATGGCTAGGTAAACACGTTCCCATTGCTAGGCAGCAGATTTTTGATAATGCAACACTTGGACTACAACAATAGAAACAGGGTGTTTCTATGTGATCAGTGCTAAGATGTTATAAGCAAGGGAAAAAGTCAGTTGAGAGTTCAATTGAGTTCTGGACAGGGGGCTGTGAAGAGAGGATCTGAGAGTTTTAAGCTGAAGAATCTCCACTGTTAGAAGCCGTTGCCAGGGAACAGCTGGTGAAAACACAGTAGGCTGGATAAAGGCTTAGTGAGTACTGTGATGATTTGTGAATTGTTGAGGTTAGTGGTGGTGCTGCAATATTACTTGTACTTATGAACTGTGTTATAAGTGGTCAATAAATCCATTCACCAATCCAAACACCATTAACAGTCTCCCCTACAGGTGACAGTATGTTTCCAGGAAAGGTTACCACAAGGTTATCACTATAAACATTACTCTGAACAGAGTGGCTAAATGGTGGGAGGAAAATACAGGAAAGTGTGATGGAAGGGTCAGAGTAAAGGCTCAAAGAAGATGTGGAGGGGGTCAATCCACAGACTGAATACCATGGCCTCAGTACTGGTATATTAACTGAAACTAAAACTGAAAATGTTATTTAATGAAACTAGTTAATATTTTATGTGTTGTGACTATATAAAATATAAAACTGCAATTGGGATGTCTAAAATGAAATGTATTCTTTAACTAAAAAAAAGTAGTGTGCAATGTGTGATAATCAGTAACAGCAAACTTCTGTAAAGAATTACACACAAATAATCAACAAATGATTTGCTTAAGTATTCAGTGTGTTGTGTCCCATATTTACAAGTAATTAAATTTTTTTTTTAAACTGACTTGCTGATATCTTTTTAAATTTAATTTTCAAAATTTGGATGCACATTATATCTTGTGAGAAGTTCACTAAATTCTGGCAAATACGGCAAACAAATATCATAAGGAAGACGTCATACTTTGATCCATGTCATAAATACTTCTTCAGTTTAGTAATGACTCATGAGCTCCTACACAACTGGAAAATGTGCCACAGACATATGAAATCATTTGTGACATTTGAGGATTACGGTCTGATGAGATATAATGCCAATAGGTTCAAAAGTTTCAGAGGAATTTCGGGACTCCATCTTCAAGCTACAATCCTTGATTACCATTCTTTAATGTAAAAAGATTAAGTGTTAGAAATGCAGAAAACAAATTGGGTTATGGTGTCAGCTGGCTGGTTTACTATTAGAATTTATTCAGACTATTTATCACTTTAAGATATGACATTTCATTATTTTCAGTATGATCAGAGGTAGCACGTCTTGCACCTTCTGAGCAACTGCTGCTGATTTTTATGTCATAACAAACTGTATCTCAACTGAGTAACCCAATTTTGTCAGAATACCATAACTTCATCCATGCGCTTTCAGGGGTAAAGAAAATTTAAAATATTAGGAAACTATTAGATTTAACTCTTTACAGCACAATGATCGTTATTAATTGGTTTTAATATCCTTGCTCTCTGCATTTTTCGCACACAGTATACTTCTTTTCACACAATTATCACAACAAAGAGCAATTATATTGCAAAACAGAATTCAGTGGTTTACTTTGCAACAGAGATGCAGTGTGTTGTTTGTGAAGTGGGAATTGACTACTGAAATGTTATTTAGATAACCTTACGTTTCAAAAACTCAGAAGTCAGAATCCAATCTGTACCTGTGTTCAAAATATTGACATCATGAGGGCTTTTAAGGGGGCAAAGTCCAAAAAAATTTTACAAAACTATTATTTCTCTTCTTTTCTCTGCTTCACTGCATAACTTAAAAATACAGAATCACTTACACTAGTGTAAAATGATTAACAGAAAGAAATTCACAATATAATGAATTATGATCATTTATCAATAAGATCAGTAAAGTAAATATCTAATGATGAATTGTTACATATATTAAATTAATGAATTCCATAAATTAAAAATCATAGTACAAAAAAACTAAAAACTTAAATGTTCTCTATATTAGAAGTTTATGTTTTCTTTGCTATGTCATTTTGAGTCATTTCCATTCAGTCTCTTTTCCCTGGAATTCAAGACAGACATACCAATTATACTTTCAAAACCAGTCGTGAATAGGTGTGATTTGAAGATTTTATGTTGATTAACTGACAGACATTTCACAACTTCTCTAATTCCATATGAGATTTCTACTTATCAAACATGCCATGACAGAAAAAACTATTATAATTTCTTTACCACGAGAGTGAAACATCGAATCTTACAAAACTTCCAAAAATAAAATGTTGGATTTCATGGATGTAATGCTGTGTAGTCTGGATTATGAATATGAATATTAAATAGCATTATATCCCAGAAAATAACATTTTTCAGCTATGCATAAGATTACATACCAAAACAAGAACCAATGTCTGTCCTGAGCTATGACTTTATCCCACACTGTATACATAAAGTTTTGTGGACGTGATCATTAGAAGTCTTGATACTGGCAAGGGAAGAGAAACCCATGTTGGCACAATCAAATTGCTGATCTATTCCATTTTTAACTTAATTCCTTCTGATTACTTATATCAGTTTCCATCTTCTCCTATATTTCAATCGAAATCTGTCTCATAATTTCTCTTATGAAAAGTATGATACAAACAGATCCAGTTTTCAAAATGATGCATTTGAAAAAATTCAAGACAATGGGCTATGTGAAAAATAAGAGTCATATTTTTGTAACCATTACCTGAAACATTAAGACCTATGTATGTTATGGTCCAAGTCTTTTGGCTGTGAACATTAAAACGTGGAGAAAATACTGCTGGGCTGAAGGGTGTGAATAGAATGACAGTTGCAGAAGATGTATATGGTTCTATTTATAATTATAATGTGTCGTTTTGAAATAACGGATCCAATACTTCTTATTAATATCAATGTGGTCTTTCAATAAAACAATTGTTTTGTATATATGAACAGTATTTATATTAATATCAATGTATTGGTCTTCCTTCGTGCAAATTAATTTATATATTCACAATAATTAACCAATCTGTCTCAAACTCTTAAATTCCTAAAATTCAACTTCTAATTCTCATTACTTGACTGCCAGCATCCAGAAAATACAGTAAAACTTAACTTCATGAATTTGTCTATAAAAAGGAAAGTGAGATCAATACAATGCATTTATACAGCCTTTAACTTCCGTGGGAAGAACTCCATAAATTTAAAAAAAAATCTGAACTCTGTAGATTTTACTGTGTATCCTTCTGTTTATATTTTCGTATATAATGATCTTCATAATGATAAAAATATAGGATCCAAGAAAGATACACATATATGAATGTAAACACACAATAAAACCTCGATAATCTGACCTAAACTGAACTGAAGGGTGGCTGGATAACCGAAAATGCTGAATAATAAAATTAAAATTAAAAACAAGACGAAATATATCTTCAGAACTTGATTCACAACTGTATCATGAAACAAGAGCATGAAAATAATACTGACATGCTAACATTGTGTCAGCAGGGCAAGGGAGAAAATGTACTGCACCACAATTTCTCCCATCACGACAATTTTTATGCAGGTGCTCAAGTCAAGTTGGATAACATGGAATGTTGCATAACCAAAGGTCAAATTAATCTGGGTTCTACTGTATATATTAACAATTCTCATATCACAAGGTCTGAAAATTCTGGCCATACAAATTTTGTTACAAACCATAATTTAATATGCCACACTCTACAAACCAAGAACTTTCCAGCATTTAGGCAAGTATACCAACTGTTTAATAAAGTGCTATCACCAGGATATGCTTACAATGAGAACATCAGGTTGAGAACCGCTGCTCTAAATAAATCTTATCTAAGGAATTACTGAACTATAAGGAGTCCCACAGACATAAATAAAATGCATGACCATATAAAACACACCAAGTGAATGTTGATATGACATTGGAAAATGTCAGGTCACAGAGTAACTATGAGATTCGTTATGCACGTTAACCTCAGCCTTATAAACTCTTTGTTCTTATTATGAAAATAAAAAGATGAATATGTATACTGACCCTGTATGAAAGTTTTAATACTGTCTGAGTATAATAAAAGAGGCATGTTAGTCATCAAGCCATCTTGATTGTCTTGCAGCGAATTTTAAAGCACTACTGACAGTATCAGAAACATGTCAGTATAATCTGCTTCTCTGCATACAAAGCACTACTGACAGTATCAGAAACATGCCGGTATAATCTGCTTCTCTGCAAACAAAGCACTATTGACAGCATCAGAAACTTGCTGGTATAATCTGCTTCTCTGCATACAAAGGACCGGTGGGATTCTGCACAACATAGTGTGTGAGTCGCGTTGGCAGACATCCGGCATTCAGTTGGTAGAACTCAACCAGCTGAAGGAGGTCATAGAATTTGGTCACGCCACTGTCCAGAGAATAACACACTGAATCTCGCAGTGGGTCCAATACCTGTACAGACACATGATATCACAAAACGTCATTCTTGTCCCTTTTCATGTATTAAAACTGGAGGTATAAAAAACAAATATTATATGAGGGTCGTACTGAAAGTCATGAGCAACAATTTTTTGTAAAGTAACATGCTTTCTTATTGTCAAATACACCACCTCAATCTACAGACCTTTCTTATTTTTCCACATAATCACCACTTCTTTGCACACATTTCTCCCAGCATTCTGGGAGTTTGAAAATTCCCCTTCTGTAAAATTCCGTTCCAGCCATCCTAAGACACTGACGCACTGATTTCTGAATTGCCTCCCTTGTCTCAAAACGTTGTCCATGCAGCTGATCCTTCACAAATCCGAAAAGATGGTAGTTGGAGGATGCCAGATCAGGGCTATAGGAGGGGTATGGAAGAATGTCCCACCCCATCCTTGCAATTATTTCCAATGTGAGGCGAGCGGTGTGGGGCCAAGCGCTGTCATGCAGGATGATGATGTTTCATCCCGGACATTTATCACGCAATGCATGACGGAACTTGTGCAGCATCTGGACATAATGAGCAGCATTGATGGTTTGCCCAGGTTCCAGGAATTCGGCCAGAATAAACCCCTCTGCATCCCAGAAGACTGTGCCCATCACCTTTGCAGCTGATGGCACTGTCTTGCTTCTTTTTTGATGGAGAATGCAAATGGTGCCATTCCATACTCTGCCGTTTCGTTTCAGGCTCGAAATGGTCAAACCAGNATCTTCAAACACTACTCCCACCCGTGCACACACTTCCATAAGCACGCTGAAGTCTCTGGTGAATTTCTGCAGCACGGATTTCCTCTTTCACAAGAAATTCTATGACAGCACACTGGTGAAACGACATATCACTGTCGGCCATTTTGTTAGGAGTGATACTGGTCATGTGATGCAAGCTATTGACATCACAAGACACTCAAGGTTAACACAACAGCTGGTTCCACCTACCACTCTCTTTCGTCTGCTGTTCCCAGGTTGCATGCAAAAAAAGTTACTCATGACTTTCGGTACGACCTACGTATATGTAACTTCTACAGAGTGGCAACTATAAATACAAAAGTAGCAAACTACCAGACTGGAAGGTGTCTAACCCAAAGTATTCTGCTGTTGTGAAAACCTCGAATCTTATATGTGTAGCCTTCAGAAAGAGGAAAATTTAAAAATAAAAGTGTACACCTCGAGACTACACAGTGTTACAACAAAGATGATCATAATGTGATTCTTCACTACAGTGACAATTTCCATGAGAAGCATCTTTAAAAAGTAAGGTGTCATAACACCTGTAAGACCACAAAATAAATTTTCACCATCAAGATCACCTCACACCTTACAGAACTTCTATGAGAAAGCAACCCTAAATATAAGATACCTACTTAATAGACTACTTATAACCTATACGACACGATATTAATTTTCACTGCCACAGAACATATGCAAAGAGTTCCAATCCAGTCAAGTAACCAGCATTATCTTGGCTCAACTCACCCCCTTAAAAAGAGAAAAGTTGAAGAGATTATTGAAATTACACATGCAAGAAAGTTCTCTGTTGGAAACCTGGTCTAGAGGTATGAGAGTTGATCAGAGAGTAAGTTTACAAAGAATATACTTGAAGATTTCTTATTAAAATCCCTGACATGCAAATGTATGGTAATTCTTCTATCATACCACTAATTTCAGATATAGTCTCTGCAAACTGAGATATTTATCACATTAGAGAGTGAGTCTATTCGCTGTAGGTCCTTTTCACTCAGCCATCATTTTAATCTTGTTTTCACACTGTCTTCATTGAGATATTCATTCAGCTTTGGAAAAAGATGGCACTCGCTAGGTGCTATACCAGGGCTATATGCAGGATGCTGTAATTGTCATACAGAAGAAGAACACCTTCCCAAAGAAATATGGAACATTTTAATTCAATGCCTGTGCATAAATGTGTCAATGTTGCACAGTATATTGTTGCACTGATCATGTCTACAAGAAAAATGCCCTTGTGATCTCAAAACATTATAGCTATCAGTCTGATAGAGAACCTCATAATTTTAAACATCTGGAACATGAATAACAACACATTTCCAATCCATGCTGGTGAGTTTTGTCTTCGGGATGTGGTAATATGTCCATGTCTAAGTATGAAGTGAGTATCATAATTTATTTGGGTACTCTCTATTACATTTGTGGTGAGAGACAGAAGTTACTGAATCTTTGAGTTACATAAAAGCAGAAAAATTCTTGATCAGCTGATAAATAAGAGCCTGCTCCATGGACAGAGGAAGTTGATCAGTGTGCTGTGAGAGTGACTAAACCTATACTTACAGGCTGTATCTGTGAATGCAAGACTTTCCCACTGCACTTAAAAGTCAGAACAAAGGACCCAGGACTGCTGCGGCTCTCCCTCACGAGGAACACACTGCAGAACAAAAGAAAGTGACAATGAAACCATGGCAACCATACTGTTCATGCAGTGAGAAATTCAGCTGTTAATGAATATTGCAGAAGTTCTTCATAAAACATTACTCTGAACAAAACAAAGAGCATTTACAGTTACGCTAACAAACTCTCTAAATCTTCCTTGTCACAATCTATTTCTGTAACATACATAACTAACTGCAAGTCCTCCTTGAGAATTCAATAACCAGCCAGCTTGTCAAGAAATTCCCAGCTTTTAGAGAACCCAGAATTTAATTATGGTGCTCAGAAATTTCTGACATTGGACTCTGCCTAGGTGATGTGAACTTAGTCCTCCCACATACACACACATGCATACAAAATCTCTTGAAAATATAGATTTTCATTTGAATGTTATCCTACAATACTATGCCGATGACTTTCCGGAGCAGTCTCTTCCTTTTAGACATTTTGTATGCACTTCTTATCTCCCCTATGCACACTACATGTCTGACCCATCTCATACTCCTCCATATGATCACCCTGATTTGAATCTTCAAAGTGGCTGCTTTAAAACATGACTAGGCACCAAAATAACACATGAATTTTTTATTTCCTGCTTACGACTTATATATATCATAAATCTGTATTTTCAGTTTTTAATTTACAGATTTTTAATATAAAATTTCTCGGTCTTTTGAGACGTTCCTTTTCAATGTGATTCTGCACTTGAACAATGCATGTATTTCAAAATTTTCCAATCTGAGTTATGTATCCAACCCTTTGTAACCCCTTTGACTGACCTATCCTAACAATAAGAATAATTATAGGAGAAGAGTACAAAGTATGAAGCTCTTCTTATGTAATTCTTCTTATTTCCGTAACTCTGAGGTAAAGTTACTTTCTAGCTGAGCAACTATTAGCTTCTCAAGAAGGACCCCTGTTTCATGTAGCTAGTTGGTTGGTTGGTTGATCAGCTAGGCAATTTGAAATATTTCAGGTACTGACCCATCCACAGAGCCACGTCGGCTGATAAGCTGTGTTGCCTGATCCCGTGTCATGCCACTGTGGAACCACGGTTGCGTGATATGTATCCCAGCCTTCAGACCTCCCGCTGACACCCTCAGCAAACTGGGGCCTCGCGTTGATGGCCGCCACCGCCTCTTCCATGAGTAGCCCTCTGCCACAGCAATTGCTTTTGCTTCCTGAGGGTCTTCCACAATACGACCAACACTTCCTGTGAAGTCCATTGCAACACGGGACCGCACACTTTCCTGCATTATACATAATTGGTGCTAATGTGAGTATATTCTTTGATTTGTTTCTTTATTTTTTTTATTGCTAGTGAGGTTGGACTAAGTCCCTTGTACTGTGCCACTTCTGGCCTATTGTACCAGCTCCAGTTGATAGGTGAGGGTGATTGTGGAGCAATTGGCTGACTGAAGATTGGCGGGGGGAAACCGAAGTACTCGGAGAAAACCTGCCCCAGCGCCATTTTGTCCACCACAAATCCCACTCGACCAGACCCGGGATTGAACCTGGGCCGCCACGGTGGGAAGCCAGCGACTAACTGCTTGAGCTATGGTGCAGCTTTCACTGCTGTTACTGTTACCACTTTGTTTGTGCTATAGCTACATCGTACTTGCTATTTTATATTAAACCAAAACTGCATACATCAACCTTTTCTACATATACATACAGATATATGATATATCCAGTTATACATCCATCCAATTGGAAAATACAGCAGTGCTTTTCAGTCTGTTATTTTTAATGTGCACATATAAACATATGTAAATAATGTATGCTATTATATATTTGATACCAGTACAGCTGTTTTGAACATGAAGAATGTATAACTCTGCTTTGTGTCAGGCCTTGAGGCTGGCCACTAGCTCCATTCAGTGGAAGAAACAGATATCAAGACATGTACTCAAAATAGGCTCTGACTGTGTTGTTACATCTCAGTAAATATATAATTCACACTAAGCATCCTGGAACCAGCATATGGTGTGCTGTGTGATTACTGACAGCTGCATTTCATTGTAAAAACACGTCTTCTTGGAAAGGTCATTTCAATGTTGCAACTGTAGCACAGACAGGAACTGACTAGACCACAACTTATTAAAGGAGTAATCATTTTAGGTTTTCAACTGCTGAGATTTTTTTGTGCTAGACCAGACCCAAATGCCGGGAATTTCTAAAAGTTAGAGCAACCCCTATTAATGGCCCTTTTTATGTGACAGATGCTGGAGTTTCTATTTGCCACCCTAGCCCCAGCCCCACCCCCCAGTTCATTTTCTCTGCCCTTTCCATTGCTTTTGCAGGGCCAAAGTTTATGGTAGCATAGTATTCTTAATCTTACTTCTTCCGCAAGTGGCACCATATGATAATCCATCTGCTGACACCCATCATTCCTGGCTAATAAGGAAACAAAAATCAACCAATAAAGAGCCCACGAATTAGTATTACCATAATACTAGCTACCCCTCGTTGGTGTCTCCACCTTATCGTGGTGAGGGTGTTTGAGTATGCCCTGAGAGCTATACCAGCGGTAGCGTAGCTACTGGCATGGCCTCCCTTGCTGGACAGGTCAAAGGGTAGGCATCAGACGAAGAGAGAGACCGAAAACTGATGCCGGAAGCAGCGTCATCAGCGGCGACTTGAAGCACAGAGAAAATGATGCTCGAGATGGTTCAAGTTCGTATAGCAACAGGCGTGACCAGAGTGGTTTGAACGGCTGTTGTACTGCGATGTGGAAAGCGAATGGAAAAACTACCACATTATCACTATTCCTGGATAGTCTCTTTCCAAAAACAGAAGATCACATTAAGTGGAGAAACTGTTTTGGAAGAGGCTGTGGACCTGTCATCTGACAGATTACTCATGAATGAATGAATACTAGCTAGAAGGGAAGGGGTTAATCCTTTTATTCAAAATTCAGTATGGAAAGCTCTATATCAATTTTATATACTCCCACATAATGGGCCCACTTGGTTTTCGGTTTTAGCCTCCTGTTCCCCAGAAATTCTTCACAAAGCCACTACCGCTAAAACTAGCCAGACGCACATTCATCTTGCATGTACTTTTATGGTTTATAAGTGTTTGAACCTAACCTAACCGCTCTGCTCCTCTAGAGATATTCATGGCACTGAAGCTGTCATCTCATAAAAATTAAAGTTGCTCTGTTAGTGTGCTTTAGGTTAGAATGTTTCCTTGTATGTGCTCTTTAGAAGATTAATTACTCTCTATATTATGTTAAATAGCCTACTGATCTTACCAAATACATTTCTTTCAACTTATTTCGTTAATGTATAGTGAATAAGACCTGGGTGCTGTTATGATGTAACACTTACACTAGGTACAGAACATGTGATGCTGTCCATCTGTTGCTTGTTCTTGAAGGCTCGGTAGTTCTCCCGAAGCTGCTTACCATACTGAAACATTAATTTATTCTAAATAATATGCGAACATTGAGTTCCTACTGCACAGTAAAAGCACTATGTCTTCATAGCAGAGACAACAACTAAGTAACGTTATTTAGGGAGATAATGGCTGTTATAACACTCATACATAAGTGTGGGAAAAACGCAAAATTTCTTAATGTTAAAATAGGTGACATTTCCACTGTGTTCTAGAGGGCTGAATAACCCAGGAATCGATGAAGTGTACTGAACAACTGGGGAAGCCCAATTAATTGAAAGTCTGGGGTAATAAATGAATGCCAACCGTATTTCTAACAGTTAGAGGGATAATCATCGGAAGTCACACATGACTGCAGCTAGGTCTGGTTTGGAATACCATATGGTGCGACACGTGTTCACTTTATTATAAACATTCAGAGCTTTCCTGGTTAGCTATAAAATCTCACAGCTCAGCGTATAGTCTGTTGCCAAGGAAAATGAACTCGACTTAGTAGCAGAGACTGTTCAAGCGCCAAAAGTAAATAATGAACACATAAATGGGATATCACTTGTCTGTCGGTCCATATGTTTCATCTTTCAAAATACTGAGCTATTTTTGATGATATCTGGCACTGCCAGTTGTTTTCGGGAATTTAAAATTTCATTCACACCAGTTCAACATAATCGTAAATATTTTTAATATCATAAAACTTTACAGTTCTATCTCAGAACGTTTCAGCACAGAACAATTGCTACATAACATAATATAAAGAACTCATTAAAATAACATGACTTCACTTGAAACATTTTTCAGTGTAATGAAATACATGGAAAAATAATTTTAACTAGGCAGTGTCCAGTCTATAGCGTTACAATAAAAGGCTGTTATCTGCAATAAATGAATAACAAGCCCAATGAGGTGTGTATAACATCAACACTCAGTATAAAACTTTCAATCAGAGGCTTGCCCCTTCTTCCTTCAGGCAGCCCAAATTTGACTTTAACGTTATTAACATTTATCGGCTTAACCGTTTAAAGTCCAGTGGTTATTAACATACCACGACCTTAACATACTGAAAGTCTACATTCTGCCCACAGCATATGTTTCAAATAGTTCTCACAGTAAACAGAGATTACTTGCCTAAACAGCAATATCCCTTGATCTTTGTAGCTGAGATATGACATGTTTTCTGTGGGGTACGAACTGTTCATATATTATTTAGAAGTAATAACGTTAATGGTAACGCTATGGCTAAGGTCAATAAATAAAGAGAGTGTTTCAGATATGATGGTGGGGGGAGGGGGAGCGTTGAGGGGACAAACTCTGAATCATTTGAAGTTTGAGGCTCATCTGAACATCATGCAAAACGTAGTTTCTACCTCACAGAAAACATACTGCATTTCCATTACAACGTTCAATTAAGTAATGCTCTTTCGGAGATAATCGCTGTTTATTGCGAGATTCAAAAGAAACCCATAGCTGCACTCTGCGGGAAACATATTTAAGGGGCAGGGCTGTATCCAAGTTCAAGGAAACGTTGCTAGAAAAGTACTCTCCATTATCGTGTTTGTTGTGCTTGGGGCAGAACATCTGACGCTCGCTCTTATCACATGTTATGCAAACCTGAGAGATTATCGGTGGGCGGGTGCAGTCACCGCTCCTTTGTTTGCCATGGGCAAAATCAATGACAAAGGAGGTAATTTTAGTAACAAAATAAGTTAATGTTTGCCTCAGTGTAGATCACCGGTACGGGACGTACGAGTTTCTGTGACGATAAACCTTCATGAGCTGCTCTAAGTTCGTTATTGTGCATTGGGGCGCGCTAATATGTACCTTATTGCTCGGATAGTTAACACAACTAAATTCTTGGGATTTATCGCGAGGCAAACTTGTTCTTTGTATCAGTATTCGAATATTCTTCCGTCGGCGAGTACTCCGGAACATGCATCCACACGATGGTCTGTCTTTTCCGACTTCCTGTACATTCCCCCCTACCACACAAGCAATATGAGTCCTTCTCATCCATCTATCGGCATATCCACAATCAACATTCCACTTTATCTGTCCGTTTACAGAACCACCTATCTGTATGCTCATATTAATAGCATTCCTTTTTTTTTTTAATTCGCTAAGTGGGGGGTGGAGTGCAACTGGGTCCACTCGGCACAACGGTCACTGACTGTCCTAGTGTAGCCTGCCTCGGGTGATTATGATGATGGAGAATTTGGTGGAATGAAGACTGGCAGGGGAAACCGAAGTACTCGGAGAAAACTCGCACCCGCGCCACTTTGTCCACCACAAATCCCACTTGACCAGACTCTGGGATCGAACCCGGGCCGCCGCGGTGGGAAGCCAGCGACTAACCGCTTGAGCTATGGCGCGGCCTATAACATTCCTTCCTCCCTTCCTCGGTTAATTGGTTTACCTTCTGTATATCCGCAAACGCCAATCTGCTTTCATCTGTTCGTTAATTCATGCGTCCATTCGTATGCGTACTAACAACACTGTACATACTTCCGTCTCCTAGTACGTATATACGTATATCTGTACGTTCGTCCACAAGCGACAGTCTACAACGACCGCCTATCCCAATACTCAGTAGTCAGAAGGTATGACTCACCTTGGCGAGCCTCATTGCGGTGAGCCAGCAGGTTCTGGCGCGCTCCGACTCGCAGGCCAAGCAGCGCAGAGCTTCTCGCCCGCCTGCCAGGCACAGGCCAAATTCTGTAGGCGCGCGGAACTGGCTCCGGGCGTTCAGAGCAGTGTACACGTTGCAATCCGACAGCCTTGCCAGCACCTGCAGGTCCGATGCATCACCCACCTGCAAGGAAAGTCCAATACTGTACTGGATATACTTAAGAAAATCATGAAAGCCGTCCAGCTGTAAATTGTTATTCGAATCCAAAGTCGACCAAACCACAGTGACCATTCCCGACAGTCACTACACCAAAGAAACAAAACGTAAAAAAGGTAAAAGTTGTCCCTATGATTAACTAATTAAGCACTACGCCATGAAGGCGTATGGGCGAGTGGATGTACAGATCCACATTTTCTTGACCTCGGCAGTAGTTTGAGGTGAGTAGTCAGCTTCATGCCCCGGTCGCTTTACCCCCGAGGAAAGAGCCCCCGGTACCCATTGGATAGGTTTTGAGGACCTCGGAGCCGGTTTGGACGTGTAAAAGAGAAAATTCTTGACCCTACCCGGACTCAAACTCAGACTCCTTGGTCGTCCAGCCCGTAGCCAGTCGCTACACCGACTATGTTATCCCGGCAAAGAAACCAAATTTAAGGTTGTGACGTAACATTAGTTGTTGTACTGACGGAACACTGATTATACTATCATGACTCAGTTTTGAGAGCCTCAGCTATAATAGAAGGGTGTACTCGTGAAGATAAGGATTGAGAGCTCTATTTCGCAACCTGCCCCTTACATTACTGCATATCTGTCCTTTTATTTTGCATTATCCGGAATACCTTCTTGTACCTTGACGGATTAAGCTCACTGCCCTGTTCCCATTCAAAATTAATGCTGAAAATAATGCAGTCGTGCCTGGCTGACCCGAACGAGGTGAACAGCCGGCTTGTCATGCGACATTTATGAAATATACTGTATATACTAAGGCCACGAAAAAAAGTCCGGCAGTTGGTGGGGACTGCGGTGTTCCATTCTTCCTGCTTACGCTAGTATTCCCCTTGACACATAAACTAATCCGAAGTCCCTGTCGCTAACGAAGTTTTTGACGTGACTGTCACTGCCAACATTCATGTGAAGGGACTGGCCCTATAACTGGAGGGGAATACAGAGAAGTAGGCTGGAGGGGGAAAGCTCAAATGACATGCTGAAGGTTTCGAGCCATGGACTTCTTTCCGCGGCCTCGGTATAGCAAGTAGTCTTGTCCCGTGAATCGGACGGCAGGCAATACCAGTCGCTTCAAACTCCGATGGTGCGACACTGTTGCTGGAGGCCAGCTCAGGCTTCAAACATTTATCGAAACGCGAACAATCACCTAATGCATTTTCCATCATTTGTTTTACTTTTTGGTATCCGGTCACGCGATATACTGCTAGGCCCTAGCAACGCGTACGTCATTCTGAATATTGCTAGGGTATTCTGTTGTTCTATGTTGTTTCGGGTGACGAACAGACAAATCTTGCTCCGGCACTTAAATACCATCCAATGAGTTAAGGACTTCAATAATTATATGATTGTTGTATATTAATATGTTTTTTATGTTGAATATTGTTTTACCGAACGTCCTAATTGACTGATTATAACCCTTGCTTCGTATCCAGGAAGTCTTGAGTTTCAATCTCTGACCTAAGACTAGCTATTTTACTTAAATGACCTTCTCGATCGGTCGTCTGTTGAAAAGTAACGGCACATAAAAAGGCCATTCATTGTTTCAACACGACAGCTACGTCATCAATAAGCACATTGTTTATTACTTGTTAACGTCTTTTATAGCACTGTCATTCTGCACAGATAATTACTCTCACACTTGCTTCTCCTTTCTTATTTGCTGGGCTGTCCTGTATGAGATTGTGCAGTTTCAGCTTTAGATATTTTCCTTCGATGAAATTCTGTAGGCCTATAGTACATTTGTGTGTTCACTCCTGTTTGGAAATGCATAAACTGCTTCTGAATTACGTGTTTTCACTTCTTCGGATTCGAGCACACGTTTTCAGGGGCTCAGTTTCGTCTTACACTAACAGAAACGTACAGTACATCTATGGGTTTATTTACAGATTCTTTTAAAGAAGGCATTTAAAAAATACATTGCTTTAGACCGTAACATGCCTAATATTAGGTAAGACCAACGATTCGACAAGCCTAATAGTGTTTCCCGGTCAGGGCCCTCACACATCTCAGAGAGCGGTCATAGGTTAGTATGGGGCATTGGCGGACAACCGAAGAAACCCAGAAAATCTGGCCCAGTGCCACTTCGTATATCACGAATCCCATATCGCTGAACGGGATTGAACCCAAACCTTCATGGTGAGAAGCCGGGGGTTCAACAGGTCTATCTATGGCACGTCTCTGGAAGATGAGCTGTCCAAAAAATCCGATAAAATTGGATCTGAAGTTCTGTAAACGAGAAGCAAGAACGCCTACAAAGGATGTTTCCTTGCTATACAGCAAAGACAGAGAAGTTGCCGTGGTTGCCCGGCGTGCCCTTGACCGCGTAACGCTGCACGTTTCGAACTAAACGTTCGATGTTGCTTACGTAAAAGTGGAGCGAAGTTGTACTCGTCATGATGGCGAATATGAGGGGAGGAGGTAAAGCTCCATGTGTTCTTAGCCTCAACAGAGACGAGTGGTAAGCTTTATGTTCTGGCTATTTCAACACCGATAAGGGTTTCTGGATGAAGGACTTCGGGCGGACCCTGGAGCCGGTCTGGGCCGGACGACGGAAACAGAAATTACTTCCCTTATCCGGTCAGTTGGTCCTCAGTCTTCCACTGTGCTGATACATCGAGATTCATATCTTTATAGACAGAAAAATAATTTATAAAACAGTAATTACAGAACTGTGTGTGTGACTGTGCCCCTTAAGCCATTTTAAGAAATTTAAACAATTTAATCTAGGGCGGTGTAGGGTTGTAACAGTTTAATTCGTACTCACCCATCGCTAATCATCGTTTTTCTATATCATTCGACGTTATATAACGCCTGCAGTTGAAGCAGCGTCGTTAAGTGGCATAAAAATCAATCAGTCGTATTACCATACATAATTCGACCTTACATAATACTGTATTTTACTGAGCATTACAGAACCAAAACAGTTGATGAAATATTGTAAAATTACCATCCGTAAAATCCACCCACAACGAAACCATAAAAATTGTGATTTTTCATCGTAGTTGAGTGCATGTGGTGATTCATTAAAAGCCTGACCAAACACTGATTAAACGTTTGAAGTATGGGGAGAAACTGCATTTTTATGAGGAGGAAACTGATGTTTCCAGACAGGGCCTGCTCCTCCTGGTAAACAGTAGGTTGGTGGGGGGGGGGAGCGTCGGGAAGTGAAGAATGAAGGGAGGTGAACTGCTTTGTGATTATGGAGCAAAGTAGCGCAGGATCTTCATTATTAGAACGGACTATTTTACATTAACGAAGCACGAAGTCCACCTGAATCATATTTAAAAGTTGATTTCCTACCTCACAGAATACACATTGCGTGTCCATTACAAAGACCAGCTGGTTAATGCTGTGCAGGGAGATAACCACTGTTTGTTCTGAGACTCGTATGAGACACACAAATGCATTTTGTGGCCACAGTATAGCTTTGTTCTGCGTTAAAGCAGATGGTACACATAGTAACCACAGAGCTGTAAAAGATTAAACAACAAATGAACATGACTTCGCCCACACCCGATTTGTGTATTGACTTCGCTTCCGTCACCCCCCCCCTTCCCTCACCGCGTTACTTTAAACCCAAGCAGTTGGTTGGGACTTCGACTCCTCGGTTTCATTGGCTGTCTGTCACCAAGTGGCTTTAAAGTCACATAAAATGTTTAAAACCAGAATTTTGGGTTCAACTGAACTGTTCGCTTCTGAGAACGCCAGACTTCCGGTTTGTCCGGATACGACTCCCTGCTGCACCGGCAGGTGATATTGACGTCCTAAAGCTACAGGTTCCCCGGGTAACTGCAAGAGCGGCGCAAGCACTTCAACCAATTTCCCTCTTTCCCCGGAATTACTGTAGCATTTGTTTGTACAGTACATTCACTAGAGTAGGATATTATGCCATGTTGTAGATGTTTGGATCTTTATTTCTTGCAGCGGAGATCCGGGTTCAATTCTGGGTGACTTGAAGATTCATGGGGGAGGGGGAGTTGCATTGGAGCAGGTTAGCCTCCGAGAATATTCGGTTTTCTCCTGCTAATCACCATTCTACCATTGCTCCATGTTCACCCTTACCATCCACAGAGGTTATGAATCTATCAGCAAATATTCGGGTGGCTTTTGTAACTGAAGTGCAATGTTTTCGGCGTGGCAGGAATTGAACACAATTCTTCCTCATCATGAACTCTCATGTGCATTTCTTCCTATGTATTGTTAAGAATTTCTGTCTTTCTTTATCCCAAAGAATCCAAACCTACGGTCTTTGCAATTTACAGAGTTGAGTAATAACTTTTGCCACCAAAAATATCTCTCTTATGTAAGTGAATGCATCACTAAACGACTACAACACTGTTTTGCTGCTGAGGTCTATCACTTCGAGACTCTCATGGAGCTGAGCTCTTCTTGAGAAACCGTAAATTGTGCAGCAACACAAGAATTTCCCAGCATTTTGTGGAACCAGAAAATTCATTATCGTGTTCACGAGAACCCTCCACTGGTCCCTATCCTTAGCTAAATCAATCCAATCCATCCCATCCCATCTAAGATCCATTTTAATATTGTCCACCCCCCTATGCCTTGGTCTTTCCAGTGGTCTCTTTCCTTCTGGCTTTCCCACCAATATTCTATATGCATTCCTCTTCTCCCCCATTCGTGCTACATGCCCTGCCCACCTCATCCTCCTTGACTTGATCATTCTAATTACACTTGGAGAAGAGTACAAGTTATGAAGCTCCTCATTATGCAGTTTTATCCAACCTCCTGTCACGTCATCTCTCTTCGGTCCAAATATTCTTCTCAGTATCACTACGAGAATCTACTGTAAAATATTTTAAACTTAATTATAAATTTCAATTCGAGAAGAAATAATAATAACAGCCTGAGTTTTTGTACTTTCCGTCTGTGATCTTGAATGACCTTGCGCAATGCAGTCTGACACTGGATTCGTCTCTCTCTCCTCTGCGGCGTTCGCTACGGAAAGTGCGGAATGCCATTTACAAAATCCAAGGTGACCTTGATATTTCCATAATGCCTTCGTGCACAAAAAAAAGTATGTCTCCCTCATCGTATATGCTCTCTGATACTAAGCAAGTTTTGTCAGAAACAAAAAATATGGGAGACACTTCATGTAAATGTAAAGTCTGCATAGTGGGGGCGGATTCCAGCTGGTCCACTCGGCACGGCGGCCACTGATTGGCCTACTTTACCTGCCCCGGGAGACTGACGATGGAGAATGTGGTGGAATGAAGATTGGCGGGGGAAACCGAAGTACTTGGAGAAAACCCGCCCCAGCGCCACTTTATCCACCACAAATCCCACTTGACCAGACCTGGGATCGAACCCGTGCCGCCGCGGTGGGAAGCCAGCGATTAACCGCTTGAGCTATGGCGTGGCCTTAAATGTAAAGTTACCCCTGTCTTTAATTAATTAAGCATTATGCCATGAAGACATATAGGTGAGTAGTCAGCTTCACACCCCGGCCGCTTTGCCCCAGGAAAAGAACCCCCTGTACCTACTGGATAAGAGGCTACCTGGACGCTGTGGAGAAGAGAAAATTCTCGCCCCCTACCGGGAATCGCACTCCGGCCGTCCATCCCGTAGTCTGCCGCTGTACCAACTCCATGTGGCAAAGTTATTGCCATGCTCTGAATACTTCTGTCTTGTCAAGGTAGAATCTAGCTGTGATGTATATTTTGGTATATTCTTCTTTCGAAACTTCCTGCCGTTAGGAAACTTTGACAATTTTTCTTATCTTCAAGCCATAAGACAACTGTATAATGTAATACTCGTGCCAACATATCAAGTAGAAAGCCATTCTCCGATGAACTATATATATTGTTCCAAATGCATCTCCTGCTACCTTATGCATCCCTCTGGTCATGATACAGTTACTGCAAGAGTGCCACAGGTGTCGCAAGTTATGTTTCCTCCAGTTTTCTTGCATTCTCTTCAAAACAATCTTTCTTGCTTTTCACCAATACAGATTATGTAACGAGGCCTTCAGTACCGACACTATACAGCATTTCAGCTATATGTTAGATAAGTTTTGTATTTATTTCTTTTGTAGTTTGTGAGACTTCGGGGTTCTCACAACGGTGATTATGAAGATCAATGTCTTTCTGGGTTTTCCGACGTGTCAGAGAAACCTGCTGCTTCCATATTCAAGAAAGGCGCGGCAGGTTCTCTAAAACGAACTTAACAAACTACACAATGTCATATCCATTGAGGTTCTCACACCGGAGGTTATGAAGAGCCCCTGTCTTCTGGGATATAACACCTTATAATCCGTTGAAAGTCTACTGACGTTTCGGAGAAACATGTCGCCTTAATCTTCAGAGTCGAAGACTAAGCCAAGACCAGCAGAGTTTTCTTGCTTCCTGCTTCAGGCTGATCTCTTGTTTGGCTTATTCTTCGATCCTGAAGATGGAGGTGATATTTTCCTCCGAATAGCCGGCTGACTTTCAACAGACTACAAGGCGTTATATCCCAGAATACAGGACTGCTCAATCTTGATTTCTTTTATTTAATGACTCTGTCAACATGCCAGTTCATATATAGTATCGAATAATAGGATGTTTGATAGATAACAAACAGGAAAGGATTTAGAAGGAAGCGGTTGTGGTATTAAGGTAGTGTCCCGGAAATTGTCTGGAAGGACTGAGGTAAGGATGAGCGTCACAGAACAGCAGTACATGAACACTACGGTTCAAGAATAGCCAGCCTGCTGACTGATGAGAAGTGACACTTCCAGCTCGGCTTTGTACATCCACAAGGACCGACACTTTATCGAACCAGATCCAGAGAACATGGCCTGTCACGTCCGGCTGCCAATTTTTGCAGGCTTTGTACCTTGACCTTTCGACCGCCTTGGAAGCGCAACATGTTGCCTCATTTACTCTGAAGGTCTGTTTTGAAATGGAGACCTCGAGCACTTGGAACAGAGCTTCGCTTCCGATTGAACTCAGTGTTTCAGAAGATTTCTAGCCACAAGCACATCATCAACGCTACATAACGTGTCATTATATAGCAAAGGCAAAGGCGTCCCTCTGCTTAATTAAGCACCATACTAGGCACTAAAAGGACGTGTCTGCAGTTGATTGAAAGACACGTCGAACTATAGGACGATTAGTGAATACTGAATTAGAGAGGATATAGGAAGCAGCAAGCCAATAGTCGCTCAAATAATCAAGAAGAGATCCCCCCCTTTTGAGAAACCAGAAGGGTCATTACCGTGTTCAAATGAGTCCGATACAGGCCACTGGCCTAAGCCAGATAAATCCAATGTGCAGTCTAAACTCACTGTTTCTTTATGATCCATAGCTCAAGCGGTTAGTCGCTGGCTTCCCATCGCGACGGCGCGGGTCGGTCAAGTGGGATTTGTGGTGGACAAAGTGGCGCTGGGACGGATTTTCTCCGAGTACTTCGGTTTCCCCTGCCAATCTTCATTCCACCAAATTCTCCATCATCATAATCACCTGGGGCAGGCTACAATAGGCCAATCAGTGGCCGCCGTGCCGAGGGACCCACCTGGACGCCACCCCCCACTAAGCGAATTAAAAAAAATCCTCTTTAATATTACCCTACCATCAAAAACAACTCTTGCTCCTACTCTAATGTATGGGACACTGTTCCCTGTCTCGGAATTGCCCTCTCGGACCTATTCAAATGGAATCGCGTGAGACGGCGTACCCAGGTCCTGTGATGAGGTCACCTCTCCAAGTGATATAATTGCTGTTTTAAGACAAGGCAAGAGACCACGGTTCACCTAGCCTTAGAAGCGCAAGAAGTGTATGTTGGCAAGCGTGTGTATGAATAAACGATCAAGTTTCGTTTAAAAAGGAAGAAAAAAGTAACCACAGTCCTGAAGTGTTGCCAGATCACATAAGGAAAGGCAGAGTACCCCCAAGAGAAGTTAAATGCCATCCACGTTCAAAGGCACGGATATTCTGAACTCAACGATCTTCATTGCTTTCTACTGTTTTACCTCCTCACTACTTTGCTGTACCGTTCATATCGCTATAAGATTAAAGGGGAACCTCGTTGCAATCTTTAAACAAGTCTTAGGAACTTGCTTCACCATTTAACCAGGCCAGTCCATTGATTTCAAACACGCTTACCTACTGGTATCGTTATATGCATGGCAAACTCCAACTGTCTGTGCCAGGTTTCATTTAAGACTACAAATGAGTTGCTTCTATTGTCTGTGTTTCCATGGTAACAATTTCCACTGATAGAGCAATAAGAAGGAATTTACGAAATTGGAAGCACAGACGGCAGGGAACGGCAGTCGTCAGCGGTTATGAAACATCGGAACGGAAACAAAGGCCAGAGGGAAAAGACGGGACGATTAAGGAGACAGAGGAGAAAGTGGAGCAGCACAGAAGGAAGAATGAGAAGATAAAGGAAATGAGGAGAAAAGGAAGAATGAGAAGATAAAGGAACTGAGGAGAAAAGGAAGAATAAGAAGATAAAGGAACTGAGGAGAAAAGGAAGAATGAGAAGATAAAGGAACTGAGGAGAAAGGAAGAATGAGAAGATAAAGGAACTGAGGAGAAAGGAAGAATGAGAAGATAAAGGAACTGAGGAGAAAGGAAGAAGAGGACAGAGAACGAAGCAGGAGCAAAATAAAAAAAAAAAAAGACATGGCCGGGGAGAAGGCGGCGCTGAACTAGCGGCAGAATAATAAAAAGTAAATGAGAACAGATAATAATAATCTCTGTATACAGAAAACTAATAATGATGATAAGCGAGATTATGGTACCTCGGTGGGCCGGTAGCGTGCTGCGCCCCCTGGTTGCTAACAGCAAAAATTCTGTCGATAGGTGCATAGCCAGTGGTCAGCTGTCATTTCCCTTAAATAGACTTAATTTAACAGTTTCTTGAACATGTATTTTGTACTCTTTTCAGTGTTTGATGTAATGACTGGATTGTGAGCTCGGGCAGTGCGATGTTGTTATTATTATTATTGTTATTGTTATTGTTATTATTATTATTATTTTATATTAGCAGCAGTAGTAATGGACCATTATTCAAAGGACTCGGTTCCACCACAATTAGGATTAGCTCTCTCCCGGAAACTGGACGAGGCTGTGCGATCCTTTGGAGTTAGAGAGGTTCTTGGTTTCCTGCTACTAGCCGTATGTACATAGTAGTGGTTAGAGAGAAATTGGGGGTATTTGGTTGAGGCACTATGTTACAAGCCAGAAGGTCGCGGGTTCGAGTCCCGTTGAGGTTTTTGTTTTCAATTTGCCTAATCCTTCCAGCAGCACTATGGCCCTGGGGTCGACTCAGCCTCTAACAGAAACGAGTACCAGGAATATTGCTGGGGGTAAAGGGCGGCCGGCGCTGACCTCACCGCCATCTGTGAGCAGAATGTCTAGAAAATGTGGGAGCCTCGACGTCTCAAAACCCTATGGACCTTCACGGCCTGTCATTCATTCCGACAGCATTTAGTGAAACATTCTGAAACACTGAGATCTTGGCCTGCTTGCTAATTTGTACGGTAGCTACCCGGCTGTCAAAGCGATGTGTTAGCATTGCAGTATGAAGTACCAAACTATATTACAGGCTATAGAAACTGACAACTGCCAACATATGGAGGCTTGCCTCGAAGTCTAGATCTGTACTTCCGGCTGTCCACGTTAAAGTTCGAACTGTTGGATGAAAAGCAGACCAGTTCTCTGACGCTCGGTGCGAGCAGCTTAAGTCAACAGAAAATAAGAAGAGCTCTCTCTACAAGGATGTAACGCCATGCAGCCCGTCGAAGGTCAAACAACGTTTCGGAGGACGTGTCGACTCATCATGGCTTATTCTTCGACCATGAAAATATAGAGGCGTTATATCGCCAAGACGGAATTCTCCATAACCACCAACCACAAATGTGCACTGCGAAGGTTCGAACTCGCATTCTCAAGGACGAAAATCGCCGCAAGAAGTAAAACCTGTTTGTATAGCATGCCGGCCAGGTGACTCTCCATTGTCCAAGCAGGAAACCAGCTCAGGTCGGACGGATCAAGAGTGTAAGTACTTCTAGCTGCAGTTCCGCGAAAGTGACGAAAAATCGGGAAAGCGGCTGTCGCGCAGCGAAGGACAGTCGTGCCTTAGCTGGGAATTAGAGCGCGGGACATCAAAGCTAATGGGTTATCTCGGGTCGTGTTGCTTTGCGAGGACGTCAGACAACATCTGCACAGCCCGTCGCTACGAAACAAGTTCTGTTCCGGCTGATCAGGGCTTCACTGATTATGAACAGGGCCCGGATTTTGATGACACGTCATCTTTTTTTCCTTGTATCCTATGCGATGCTCTTAAATATATAAATCTCGGATATGAGCTGCTGGTTACAGAATTGTAAATTTTATAGGTATTTTTTTGGAAAATTTTTGCAATTTTAAGGGTATTTCTTGTCATTTTTGGCCATTTTAGGGAATTTTTCTTCATATGTTTTCTGAAATGGGAATAATATGGAAGCGAAGTGTTCTTTCTTTTCTCCTTTAGGTCATTTTTCTGGATTTCTTCGGTCATTTTATAGGTCATTTTTTTTAATATTTCAGGTCATCAAAATCCGGGCCCTGCATATTACATTTTTGGGTCATATTTTAGGTCATTTTTCTGGATTTTTTTTTTCGGTCATTTTTAAAATCTTTTTAGGTCATCAAAATCCGGGGCCTGATCATGAATATGGAAGGCCTTTAGCGAAATCACTGTTCGCCTTTATATGCTCGGCACTCTGCATTCTAGTCATTCAGAACTAACCCACTAGCGTACAACCATCGATGTTAGGTTTTCTTAATAGGCTTATGTTTTCTACATGCAAAAACTAGAGTGCAGTTGACATTTACTTACTTACTTACTTACTAATGGAGGAGCCGCCAAATCTGCAGCTACTCAAGAATTTCCCAGCATTTTATGGAACCCGAAGGTTCATTACCGTGTTCACAAGAGCCTTCCATTGGTCCTTATCCTGAGCCAGATCAATCCAATCAACACCATCCCATCCTATCTCTCTAAGATCCATTTTAATATTGTCCACAAACCAACGCCTTGGTCTTCCCAGTGGTCTCCTTCCTTCTGGCTTTCCCACCAATATCCTATATGCATTCATCTCCCCCATTCGTGCTACATGCCCTGCCCACTGCATCCTCCTTGACTTGCTCATTATATGCATTAAATCTGAAAATTTCCTATTTATCACAATCTTATATGGATTTAATTTTTAACTTCTTCTAAGGAGAGATACATTTTAAATTATACAATGGATAAGTAATGAGGAGCTTCATAATTTGTGATACTGAACACTACCTGGTGGTGGCAAAGGTTATGGAAAAACTAGCAGTGAGTAAACAAAGCACAGAGTTCATATGGACAGGTTGAATTTCAAGAAATTAAATGAGGTAGAGGGTAAAGAGCAATATCGTGCTGAAATCTCAAATAGGTTCGCGGCTTCGGAAAACTTAAAGACACTGAGGTGGACGTTAGTACTGATTGGGAAACTATAAATATAGAATATAGAATATAAAAATTTCTGCTACAGAGTGTCTAGGTTATTATGAATTGAAGAAGCATACGCCATGGTTCGATGAAGGATGTTGAAAATTATTAGACCAAAGAAAACAAGCCAAATTGCAGTGGGTACAGGATCCAAGCGAAAGAATTGGGGATAATCTGAACAATATAAAACGAGAAACCAACAGGCATTTAAGGACTAGAAACAGGGAATATCTGAAAGACAAAATTGACGAGCTTGCAATGAACAGTAAGAACAAGAACATTAGAGACCTGTATAGAGGAATATACGACTTTAAGAGGGGCTACCAGCCTAGCAGTAACTTAGTGAAGGATGAGAATGGTGACCTGCTTGCAGATTCCCACAACATTTTGAATAGGTGGAGGAACTACTTCTCTGTTATTGAATGTACATAGGGTCAGTGATGTTAGGCAGATAGAAATCGATACAGCTGAGCCGTTAGTACCAGATCCTAGCCCCTTTGAGGTTGAAAGTGCTATTGCAAAATTGAAAAGGTATAAATCGCCAGGTAGTGATCAAATTCCGGCAGAACTTATTCAAGCAGGAGGCGAAATATTACATTCTAAGCTAATTACTTCTATTTGACATAAGGAAAAATTGCCTGATCAGTGGAACGAGTCTATTATTGTACCACTTCACAAGAATGGAGATAAAACTGACTGTAGTAATTATCGGGGGATATCACCGTTATCTACTTCATACAAAATTGTATCCAATATTCTTCTATCAAGGTTAAGTCCATACATACATGAAATTATTGGGGATAAACAGTGTGGGTTTCCATGTAATGGATCAACTACTGATCAGACCTTTTGCATTCGTCAGATGCTGGAGAAAAATGGGAGTACAACGAGACAGTACATCAGATATTTGTAGACTTCAAGAAAGCCTATGATTCAGTTAGGAGGGAAGTACTGTACAATACTGTCCAGGAAAACCAGGTGGGACTGAAATTAAATGGGACACATCAGCCGTTGGCCTATGCCGATGATGTGAATCTACTGGGTAATAATATAGATACCATAAAGACAAAGATGCAGACTTTAATTGACGCTAGTAAGGAGGTTGGTCTAGAAGTAAACACAGAGAAAAATAACTATATGTTACTCTCTCGTCACCAAAATGCAGGGCAAAATCATGACATAAAGATAAGCAACAGATGTTTTGAAAATGTGGCACAGTTCTGATATTTGGGAACGACGATAACAAATCAAAACCTCATTCAGGAGGAAATTAAGAGGCGATTGAACTCGGGTAATGCTTGCTACCATTCAGTCCAGAACCTTTTGTCTTCTCGTCTGCCGCCTAAAGACATAATAATTAGAATATACAGAACTGTAATTCTGCCTGTGGTTCTGTATGGGTGTGAAACTTGGTCTCGGTGTTTGAGAATAGGGTGTTGAGGAGAATATCTGGACCGAAGAGAGATGAAGTGACGGGAGGTTGGAGAAAACTGCATAATGAGGAGCGTCATAACTTGTACTCTCCTCCAAGTATAATTAGAGTGATCAAGTCAAGAGGATGAGGTAGGCAGAGCATGTAGCACGAATGAGGGCGAAGAGGAATGCATTTAGGATATTGGTGGGAAAGCCGGCAGGAAAGAGACCACTGGAAAGACCAAGGCATTGGTGCGTGAACAATATTAAAATGGATATTTGAGAGAATGAGATGGTATGGATTGGATTGATCTGGCTCAGGATATGGACCAGTGGAGAGCTCTTGTGAACACGGTAATGAATATTCGGGTTCCTTAAAATGCTGGGAAGTTCTTGAATAGCTGCACAACTGGCGGCTTCTCAACAAGGGCTCAAGGATGAGATACGAGTGACATGAGACATGCATACAGAATTTTGGTCAGACAACCTATGGGGAAGAGACCACGTGGGTCACCTCTATTAAAATAAATCTTAAAACACTCGCTTCGTCTGGCTCAGAATTAGGTTCATTGGCAGGCTCATGTGAACATGACAGCCTTCGGGTTCCATAAATAAAATGGGAATTTCTGAAACAGCTGAGCGAATATTAGCTTGGGGCTCTACTCCATGCAGTAAAGGTGGGTGGCTGGGACAGCTGAGGTAGATAGGTGTGTGGGGGATAAGCCCATATACATGTCTCAGTATACAACACAAGGAAACAAAGGACTTGGGCCAGCAACCTGCGACCCCAAAGTTGGACCGCCTTTAAACCTTTAAAGCATAAAGGCTATCATCTTCTATGACATAACAAACACTCTGCACTTCACGCAAGGAGTGCATTTCTGTTTTCCATATGGTTCTCACAATCAGCAGTGATTATTCACCTACACAGTATTAACCCATTGTTCTTTGTAATGGATATATGCAATGCATTTCCTGTGAGGCAGAAATTAAAATTTTAAAATACAGTATTATTTAAATCAAATTAATACTTTAAATGATTGACAGAAAAGGCAATTCATAGCAGTCTTCATCTTCGTCACAACTCTTTAGCGCAAACGCGTGGGCCGCAATTGGTTAACCTTGCCCCTATCACCAACCCCCCCCCCCCCCCAANATCTTTCGTTTGTAAACGAAACGTCAAGTTCTCCCCCGGAAAGCGCCTGGATCTCGTGTAGGGACTCGACTACTCGATATGTAAAAAGGTAACGGTAAAGTTGTCCCTGAGCATTACGCCATGAAGGCGTATGGGGGAGTGTTTGTATAGATCCACATTTTCTTGATTTCGGCACTAGCTGGAGGTGAGTGGTCAGCTTCACGCCCCGGCAGCTTAACCCCCGGGGAAAGAACCCAGGTACCCATTGGATAGGAGGTTGGGTAAATCCCAGAGCCGGTTTAAACGACGCGGAGAAGAGAAAATTCTTGACCCCACCGGGACTCGAACTTCCTTCACTCCTCCCAGACCTGGCAACATAGGAAAATCTGTTCAAGAAGGAAAAAAGGTAACAAGAACATCCAAGAATATTCCTGGTACTCATTTCTGTTAGAGGTTGAGTCGACCCCAGGGCCATAGTGCGGCTGGAAGGTTTAGGTCTATTGAAAAAAAATTCAATGACCTCATCGGGACTTGAAACCGCGACCTTCCGGCTTGTAGTATAGTGCCTCAACCAACTACGCTACCGCGTGCCACTTTATAGACCTATATAGGTTAAAAAGAAAAAGTTTAAAGTGGTAAAGTTTCTGAGCTGTATTCAACAGATGTCCGTTTCGAATCCTGACCGAGACATATTCAACAATTGCTAAGGTTCTTCGTGGGTTTTCTCAGTTACTCCGCAGGATATTTTGGATAGTACCATGAACTAGGCCACAGATGGTTCCTCCTCTTGCCCTTTAAAGTTTACCGAATGTTGTTGTTCTCCTATATCATTCGACAAATATACCTGAAGTCGCGCCGTTAAACTGCCTGGACATTTCTATACATCCATGGAAGTTACGTAAGCTCTGTACGCTCGTTGCCTTTTTGTGCTTACTTTCAGTACATTTCCATGGTAACGTATAAGAAGTCTATACTGATGAAAAGTGGCACATTAACGTTGAACGTTGAGAAAAACCGGGATACATTTCTTTCACTGATATTCTCAAATACTATACAAACTCAGACCCGAGTATAAGCGAGATATCTCGCGCATAGCACGGAAAGTGTTAAATAAATAAACTCGAATCACAGGTAGGGAACGTGACTCGTATATGGAAGCCCAGTCAGCCCTCACTCTCTCACTCACACGTACGTAATCTCACCTGTCCGCTAATTCCCACAATTCGCAGCTCATTACGAACAGGAAGTCGGGTCATGGACATAGTGGCCGCAACTTTGCTCTTAATTGTCCATGGTCGATATTCGTCTGAAACGGGGTAAAACCACGGAGAGAAAAAAGCAATGGCCCGTGCTTGAACATGGTGCCTTCGAACACAAGTATGCAGCGTTACAACTTGATCTAAGCTACGTACTCGCATGTTTGCGTCTCGAAAGATAGGAACTTACACAGATATCGTGCGATTCGGATTTCAAATACTGTCTTACCGTACACAGTGGATAAGGTAAAGGGAGAGTTGTCCCTGTGCTTAACTAAGCACTACACCATGAAGGCGTATGGGGGAGTGGATGTATAGACCCAGGTTTTCTTGACATCAGCACTAGTTGGAGGTGAGTGGTCAGCTTCACGCCCCAGCAACTTTAGCCCAGTGAAAGGGCCCCCGGTACCCACTGAATAGGTGGTTGGGTGGACCCCAGAGCCGATTTGGACGACATAGAGAAGTGAAAATTCTTGAACCTACTGGGACTCAAACTCCTACCCCTCGGTCGTCCAGCCCGTAGCTAATCGCTAATAATTTTTTTAATTCGCATAGTGGGGGGTGGAGTCCAGCTGGGTCCACTCGGCACGTCGGCCACTAAGTGGCATGCCCGGGCGATTATGATGATGGAGAATTTGGTGGAATGAAGATTGACAGAGGAAACCGAAGTACTCGAAGAAAACCTGATCCAGCGCCACTTTGTCCACCACAAATTCCACTTGACCAGTCCGGGGCTCGAACCCGGGCCGTCGCGGTGGGAAGCCAGTGACTAACCGCTTGAGCTATGGCGCGGCCTTTAGCTAGTCGCTGTACGTGGTGGATAAACTATAAAATATTAATTAGGTTAATCAGTAATCCAGCAAATACTCAAACCCGGTGCTTCAGAATATGACTATCACAAAATAGTCAGGATACAGGTGTCCCACCACTAAATATACAGATGTTAGGAGCATATTTTGTGAGTCATCTGAAACCAAAATTGTCGTAGAGACAGCAATTCAGTATCATTGTTAGCGAGATAAGTGCGAGCGTAACGTAGCATATCAGCTTTACGCTTACAGCACCAAGTATGCTTGCTATCTGCTTCACCCTGGTTTCTTGCTTCCACTATTCTTCGACCCTGAAGACAGAGGCGACATGTTCTTCTGAAACGGAGGTTAACTTTCAACAGACTACACAGCGCTATAGCCAAGAAGACAGAACTGTTCATAACCACCGATGTGAGAACCTCAAATCCTACATACTTTCAGTTTGGTTTGCGTTGTTCACAACTCTTGTTCAAATGCAACAGCTGTTAAAAGGTAAAAAAAGTTAAAACTATCCCTGTAACAGGCCGTGAAGGCCCATAGGGTTGTGAGACGTCGAGGCTCCCACATTTTCTAGAAAATCGGCTCATAGATGGCGGTAAGGTTGGCAGCCTTACGCGCCGGCCGTCCTTTACACCCAGGAATATTGTCTGTACTCATTTCTGTTAGAGGTTGAGTCGACCCTACGGCCATTTGCGGCTAGAAGGATTAGATAAATTGAAAAAAAAAATCCACCTCATCGGGAATAGAACCCGGGACCTTCCGGCTTGTAGTATAGTGCCTCAACCAACTAAGCTAAAGCGTGCCCCTATGCAGTAGCTATTAGAAGCCGCCCCTGCGATAAATAAGGAAACGAAAATACGTTCGTGAAGCCTGATGCTCCGCATATTTACGTGTGAAGCCGTAACGCTATTGACTTGCAGTCAGGAGATGTCCAGTTCTAGTCTTAACCAGGCCATCAACTGTCCTGACTGAGGGTTTTGTGGCTTTCCTCGGTCCCTCCAGGCTGATGCTGGAATAGTGTATGCATACAGACCGCGACCGTATCCTTCCCAATCCCTTCAAGTTCACATCAGCTGTTGATGTGTGCAGTGCCACTAGGTAGCCTATGATAAACACTGAAAACTGGCCAGTAGGCCCACTCGCTCATCAGCGCAACGGTACAACGTAACACTTGGCTCTGTGTCTTCTAATTTACATACAATTATCTCGACGAGTTTCCCCTCGTCGCCACGTCATGGTGAGCTGAGTAAGAAGAAGCTGGTATCTCCTTACAAACCGAAACTTTCTCGGCTCGGTAATCCATCAACCGGCCTTTAACCAACCACAACCATGTCGCAGGATCGTTGTTCAGAGCGTTCCTTTGCTCTGTCTGTACTAAAAATGTAAGGTAAAGGTAGACTTATTGCTGTACTTAATTAAGTTCCACTCCAAGTAGACATAAGGGGGAATGGAGGTATAACTCCCCGTATTCTAAACCTAGATGGAGGTGATTAGTCAGCGTGACGCCCCGCCTGTTTTACCTCTGAAACAGCACCCGGTACCCATTCGTTATGATGAGTCTGAACGCTGTGGAGAAGAAAAATACCTTGTCCCTGCCGGAAATCGAAACCCGGATCCTCGGTTCTTCAGTGACTACACCGACTGAGCTATTCCGTCTCGTACTGAAAGAACTACAACCTTGTACGGTACACGAAGTTTCATTACCGGTTCCCTATCCAGAGCCTGATGAATCCAGTTCACGCCCTCACATATTTCTTTCATTTCTATATCATCCTCTCATCTACATTTAGATTTCAGAATAAAATTTTGTATGCATTTCTAATCTCTCCATGTTTGCTTTATATGTCCCGCCTGTCTCATCTTCCTTGGTTCGATCATCCCAATAGTATCAAAGGCAGGGTATGAGTTCCTCATTACATATTTTTCTCCGCTTTCATCTTATTTTTTTATGTACTTATAGACCTTAATATGGGCCGATTGTACAAATAAACGGATATATATATATATATATAAAATCTTATTTCTCTCTCTCTCTACGACCAAATATTCACCTCGGCATCCTGTTCTCAGACAACCGCAATGTATGTCCTTCCCACAGGGCAGCGACGGTTCACGCTAAGGAACGCGGCACATCGAAGAAATTGCTAGGCGCGAAAATTTGGTTCCAAGTGAATAATTTGATATGAACAGTACAGCAACGAGGAAAATTGGTACCGTAGTTGGTTGTGGCACTATGCTACGAGCCAGAAGGTCGCGGGTTCCAATCCCGGTGAGTTAATTGAATTTTTCAATTTACCTAATCCTTCAAGCCGCACTGGGGTCGACTCAGCCTCTAACAATAATGAGTACCAGGAATCTTCCTTGGGGTAAAGGGCGTTCGGCCTGCACGTAAAGCTGACAAACTCACCGCCATCTGTGAGCGGAATGTCCAGAACATGTGGTACCCTCGACCACAACCCTACAGCTCTTGTTACAGGGATAGCTTTACCGGGTTTTTATAGCTTTTTACAGTACAGCAAACGCTGCAATATCCGACGCATCTGGGATCAAAGGGTTGCCGAATATTGTGATTTTCCTCACAGTAGAACGATATACCTAGCAACATAACCATACAGTCTGTTATTTGAATCCTGTCCTGTTTCCCCTGCCGCATATTCTATTCCCTTTCCATAAACATTTATGTAACACGGTGTATATATAAGAAAAAAGCAGGACACCGATATTTCACTCTCTTAATTGTCAATTAGTCTATTTCCGGTTAATGAAGCTTTCCGGGTCAACTAGTGCCGAATATCACAGCTTTTAATGTATCTACACTGATAACGAAACGGTACTATATGTCTGGTTATGTGGGGAGTGAACGAAATTCACATTTGTGTGAGAAAACGTTTCTTATTTTTAGGTTCTGGCAAGGGACCATCGTGCGGGTGACAAAGTTTCAAACGAATTCAAAATAAACAATAAAATTATATTAGGGTACAATCGTATGTTAATATTTACGTCACTAGACACGGAACGATGCGTTTCTCTATAAGAAATTTACTTTTTACCATAACTTGAAATCAGACTTTCGTATATGTTGCCTCGTTTGGTCGCTTCATGGCAACAACTGTCCAGCAAGTAGGATCTATGATAACAGGTGTCTTGTCAACTTATCAACGAGTGCTTGTCTGGCTTCCTTCCATAGCGATAATGCTTCAAGTGAATCACGGATGTCTTTAAACCCCAACGTCCGTCCAACAAACAAGGCAGACTGCACTGGACCTGATGTATACAGAATAAAAACTCCGTGATTTTAGTCCGCAAGCGAACTATACCGACCGAGCGACCGCCGCTTGTCGGCGAAGTTAGTGCCAACTTTTGCGGATAGAGTGTGTCGCGTGGTCTGCGCAACGAATCCCCACGGCCGTTAATTTCGGTTTTCTAGACCAGAGCCGATATTTCCTTGAAATAGCTCCTCAATTATCATCACGAGGCTGAGTGGACCCCTTTCAGACCCACTATTTCTCATAAAAAATTTGGTAGCGCCGGGAATCGAACCCGGACCTCTGACTACACATACTAGAAGACAGTAATATTTAAAGTACTTAATTTGAGTCGGGATAGCGCAGTCGGTACAACTACTAGCTAAGGGCTAGACGACCAAAGGGTTGGCGTTCGAGTCTCGGTAAGAGCAAGATTTTTTCCTCTCCACGTTGTGCAGACGACTCTTGGCCCTACCCAGCCTACTATCCAATTGGTACTGGGGGCTCTTTGCCCGGGGGTAATACAGCCGGGATGTGAAGCTCACCACACATCCAACTAGTGCCGAGGTCAAGAAAACGTGGGTCTGTACATCCAATCCCACATACGTCTTCATGGCGTAGTGCTTAGTTAAGCACATGGACAATTTTACTTTTTTTTTTTAATTTTAATATTATTCCTTCTTTAAAATGTTAGCTACTTACAGTACAGTGTTGTACTGAAGAGGGAAACAACCATAAGCGGAGATGTTTTCGCATGAAAATTGTAGCTGTTTAAAATACCATGTATGTAGTTACAGCTGTTAGGGAGAAATCTGACAAAATTAGATTTGGAGGAGGGAAAGCCGTCCTTCCACTCTCTGGTTGTATTTTTGCTATTGAAGCAACACTTCGGTTATTTCGAAACGTTTGGACCAGAGCCATGAAAGTTATGGTGACAGCGCCTGAAGGTCACATCGAGTTCCTTGAAGATCTACGAGATTTTTAAGAATATATCGTGAAGTACTAATTTAATCTAAACATAATCTTAAATATGATTCACAGTACAAATATGAGTATATCATGTTGTACTGTGTTGCTGATACGACAAAGCATAGTTGTCTACAACGGCTCGGAAGTGGCGTCCATTTTGACCTTTTTACCACGAACCGTTTTCATTGTAACTGGATTGTCAGATTAAAAAATAAACACTCTTTTTATGTATTACGAACTGTATACAAAATGAACAGTACAATGAAGAGTTGGCGTCTGTCTGTTCGCAAGTTTAATCTTCGAAATTTTAATAGTTTTCAATTTAAATTGGTACTGGAGTGCAAACAAAAATTTGTCTTAATGTGAATGAGATTCGAGATTATCAAGCAGGGAATATTAAGAATGGAGAATTCTGTGATGTGACGTCGTGTAGTTTTATACATAGGTACCAACGCTCGGAAGAAACTGACTGCATCAGTTTTCTTCTACTTTGAAGGTGGAGGCAGCGGGCTGTTCCTCTATTACGTTACTACCATCTAACCAAACAACACAGTGTTACGACCAAGAAAACTGTAATCATATCTTTAACGAAATATTGGTAGCTCCTTTTGAACCTTCACTCCCCTATACGTCTTCATGGCGTGATGTTTGTTTAATTAAGCATAGGATAAACTTCATATTTACCTTACACCAAGCTCAAAGAACTCATTTCTTCTCTAAACAGGTAACCATATCTACATCAACACATCATATGAAAAAAGAGTAACATCAAAGTTCAAAACTTTCAATTGAAACTTTTTTTTTCGGTAGGCCTATGGACGTGTTTAACATTATACGAGTCCTGAAATTTATCTAAATAATATTTAAGATTTCAGTTCCCAGTTCATATGACACACAGTGTGTCTCCATAACAAAGATCAACCGGTTAATTCTGTTTAAATCGCATTTTACTGAAAGACGCGTCGACAAATACATTTCTATTGACAATATACTGCAGAGATCTTTGTAGATTGTACATATAGCGGCTTCTGTGCTCTAATCTCTTGCTGTGCATTGTGATACAGTAATGTTTTTGGCTTTTTAGCAACAGATTTATATTTTCAACAGCTGAACATCAAGGCCAATTAGATGAATTAAAACATATTTAACGTCTTCCGAAAGTGCAGATATTCCACTGGAATACGGCTTTAAACTCGTTCGGAACACTTCGGAGGAAGAAGTCGGTCTGACGGTCAATTATCTCATCCCTGGTTCACAATCCGAGGGACACAAAAGAAAACTCCTTCTGCACACAACCTTAAAGATTTTATAGTACCGAAAAAATTTTCGACTTTCCTACGGAATGGATTTATGCGTATCGTATGATCCTTACACTAATGGCGACTGTTTCCCTAACAGCATTAACACGCAGGTCTTTGTAATGGAAACGTAATGTTTCCTGTGAGGTACGAACTGAAATTTCAAAACATCACTTACATGAACTTCAGATTTCAACCGTTCAACTAATTTCATTAATTATCAACGAAGGTAAAATGTTGAATTTTATACTCCAATTTCTGCAATTTTTATGTACGCTCTGTACGAGGCGCAATGTGTGTGGGCCCTATGCCTCTTGACAATTCATATGCCAAACGGTTCATCAGATTTTGTACTGAAGGTTTACATTAAAAGTTGCTACATAACATATTTTCTAGTTTATATCCGCTCAATATCCCATTTTTTTTACCCGAAACTCAAATCGAAAATAATAAGTTCTTAAACAAATGTAGTCGTACAAAATGGTGGTACATGTCAGTCAGAAATACATTCTTCATTAAAACCTATAAATGTTATTTTAAACATTTTCGATGCGGTTAATATTTAAATAAAAGGGAAATTAATTTATGAACATGTGCGACATGATATTCGTAGTGTGACTAGCTTGGCAACAAGAGCTGTGTAAGCCTATATATAAAAGGACTTCAAAGCAAAACAGCAAATAGTTCATTTGTAAAATATATGTAGGTAGTTCACTGCAATAAAAGTTTCACTTCTGTTACATCCACGTCTTTGTTCACAAGTTTACAGAAACAATTAAATATGTCAAGGATATTATGAACTGTATGTAAGTTGCGGATGAAGCGATTGTGATGTAGCTTTGTTACTGAGGTTAGCGAAACACTGCTACGGGGATAACAATGAAGGAACAGTTGATGAGATTCAATGTTCAACCCTTAACCCACAAAATCACAGTGGTTATTATTTGTACTAACTGCTATAACATTAAGGAAGCTGTACACTTTGCCCTCGCTGTGTAGGTCATTGTGATTCTCAAATTAAGCAGCGACCCTTTCCCTAAACTGCATTAACCGGTTCGTCTTTCTAATGGAGACGCAAGGTTTCGTCCGAGGTACAGTATCATTCAAATGATTAAAGACAGAGGAAATTTGGGAATGACACAGCCCTATGGTACTTACGAACTGGAGTAGAGTACAGGACGGCTACTAAGTTGTCCCCTATCCCTCACACTCAGCTGGTCGCAACGGCTGCCCAGCAACAACTGAACGGAAGGTAGGTCACGATATCGAGAGAGAGAGAGAGCGAGACAGCGGGTCTACACCGGCCGGCAACTCGCGCCAAGCCTCACTCCGCCCGTTCGCCCTCCAACTGACATTCTGCTGCTTTTCCTGAATCCTTCCACCAAAACGTGCTGAACGTAGCAGTCACTACAGGGTGTTCATCAGATAGGTCGATTAAATTAAGTACGAGATGGGAGAGATATGCAGCATGCATGAAGGAGGCCTCTTGGGGAACACTGAAATGGATTTTAAAATTAGGTTGCGATGGCGTGGAGTTGATCCACTGGCTCAGGGTAGGGTCCTGTGGCGGCTCTTGTGAACACGGTAATGAGTTTTAAAATAATTTTGAGCCTACTAATTCTGCACCTGTTATTAGGATGGACAAATCGAGGACGGTTAACTGAACGCGAGATGGCAAATTCATACAAAGCATTAGTTGGGAAACCCTGAAATGAAGAGAACAGAGTAGAGACGCAGAGGGCGCGAGGAAGCGGAGTGGAGTCAATTGGCACCGGATAGGGTAAATTGGCAGGCAGTTGTCGTACGTAAGTGCCACTGCTATCATGGTTTTCGCTTGCCGGTACTAATCGATGTTGAAGACATCCGGTATCCCATATGAGATTCGAAGCGACTGCCTTCAGTTAATATTCTATACCGCTACGGTTACAGGCAGTTACGTTCCAATCTGATGATTACGACTGCTTTGGATTCCGAAGGTCACACTCAAATCTCTGACAGGACACCGGTTATCGTGACGAAAGTTTGTCGTTAAGAGTTCATCGGTGTGCCAACAAGATACCCGGAACCAGGCCACTGCTGCCTCCAGCTACATCCGTCCCACTGCATCATTCATTAATCATCCTCTCAGTACATGCTACATAGTCTCATCCACTGGGAGCGTCGTTAAACAAACCACTAACACTCACACTGTCGCTTTCTACTTTATGGCACACACTGCAGTCTGAAAACTGGAGACCAACGTTTCGGGGGAAGATACTACTTCCATTTACAGAGTTATGCTTCAGTCTAGAATATATAGCCAGTATGTTCCTCCAAATGCCTGTGGTTCTGTATGGGTGTGAAACTTGGTCTCTGACTTTAAGGGAGGAATATAGACTGAGGGTGTTTGAGAACAGGGTGTTGAGGAGAATATTTGGACCGAAGAGGGATGAAGTGACAGGTGGTTGGAGAAAACTGCATAATGAGGAGCCTCATAACTTGTACTCTTCCCCAAGTATAATCAGAATGATCAAGTCAAGAAGGATGAGGTAGGCAGGGAATGTAGCACGAATGGGGGAGAAGAGGACTGCATATAGGATATTGGTGGGAAAGCCAGGAGGAAAGAGACCACTGGGAAGACCAAGGCGTAGGTGGGTGGACTGAGATAGGATGCGATGGTATGGATTCGATTCATCTGGCTCAGGATAGGGACCAGTGGAGGGTTCTTGTGAACACGGTAATGAACCTTCGCGTTCCATAAAATGCTGGGAAATTCTTGAGTAGCTGCAGATTTGGCTTCTCAAGAAGGGCTCAGCTCCATAAGAAAGTAAGTAAGCAAGCATGTTGGGCCGCGCCATAGCTCAAGCGGTTAGTCGCTGGCTCCTCACCGCGGCAGCCCGGGTTCGATCCCGGGGTCTGGTCAAGTGGGATTTGTGGTGGACAAAGTGGCCTTGGGGCAGGTTTTCTCCGAGTACTTCGGTTTCCTCTGCCAATCTTCATTCCACCAATTGCTCCACAATCACCCTCACCTATCATCTGGGGCTGGTACAATAGGCCAGAAGTGGCCGCAGTACAAGGGGCTTAGTCCCACCCCACTAGCAATAAAAAAAAGCAAGCAAGTTCCTAACCCATCTACATGGCTGCAAGTGTTGGAGTCGAGCCGTGAAGATGGAGGCACTTCACCTCCTATAAAACCTCAAATGTTACATAAAGTAACAAATCTGCCGTTACAGTAATTTGCTGAGCGCGGTTTTTTATGCCGTCGTTAGGACAGATTCTCTTCTTTCTAGGTGTCTAGCTAGGTTTTCTAAAACACTTCAATATTAGACGAGGCCAAGGTTCCAATCGGAGTGTAGCGCCAGCATGTGACAGTTTATGGAAGGACAGTGTATTTCTAGCTGCCAAATCTCTCCGTCCCTGATACCCCATATCGTGCTTAACCATGTCCGAACAATCGTCTAGTTCAAATAGACACATACAACTTAATGAAGCAAACGTGATCAGTGAAGGTGAGTGTCTTTCTGTTTGTTTCAAGAAGTACTGGGACTTATGACTGAGTATTCGGGAATGCTACAAACCATGACACTGTACAGGTCTGCAAATCATTCATCCAGTTCTTATGTTACGTGCTTACTTGCACGAAAATGTTTTCCGTTTTGGAGAAAACGGTGTTCTAGGGACCATCTGACCTCCTATCCAACTGGTACCAATGTCTTTCCGCAAGGATAAAGAGACTGAAGCCGACAACTCACCTCCATCTCTGCTCTCATATGTCTTCACGCCATGATGCTTACTTAACATTTTGAAGCATAAAATTGACTTAAACGATACTTAAAAATTCAGTTCCTAGCCGACAGAAGAAACAACGTGTCTCTATTACAATGACGAATCCACTGATACCTTTTAGGGACATAAGAGAATCATAAAAGTCTCATAAATTGGTCTTCCACTCCGTGCGCAGAAAGCAGAGTTCTTTGGTGTTAATGCTGGGGACATGTACAATAACAACTGTGTTCTAAAGGTTTAAGTACAGTGACAATTTCATTTGTAACTTTACCTTAAATGGGAGCTTTAAAAATACGGTTGCATGAACTTATGTAAGGACAATCTGTGATTGTGTATAAGATTTTCAACCACCGCCCAGTGTGACCGATAAAAGTCGTGTTTTTAATTTTTCATCCCTGACATGTTTCGGTCTAAACGACCATCTTCAGAAGGATATTATCAACATATATGGAAACTAATATCACCATGTCATAGATATAAATATTATATCTTTTAACTAATGCTAAGAAGTACATAGATTTGTTAAAAGAATCTAAAAATTATTACAAAGTAGTGTACAGTATTTGTTCTAATCTAGAACCAATTTGGTAATAATTTGTAGATATTTTAACAAATCACTGTACATTTTGTCATTAATTAAAATATATATTTGTATCTACCTTCCTTTGATACAACAAAGACTGCATAGAGAACGAGGCCTTCAACAATTCTTCGTTACCGCGGGAACATGTTTACCGAGCCGTTGCCTAGCAGCGATACGCATACAACTGATGGGACGGATTTATGAAGTGAGCAATTGAGATGGGCTCAGGTGCCATGATATAGAGACCAAGTTTCATAAATATTGGTTCAGGCAGTCAAAATTCGATAGAAGGGGTACACATACACACGGACAGCGCGGTAATATCATATTATTACTTTTATTTATTTTCGAAATGAAGGAAAGTAGGCTCAAAACGACTGGTTAAGGACTATACGGCCGGAATTCAGTTCCCAGCAGGGACAGGGATTATTCTCCGCTACCACTGTGCCCAGACAGCCTTTGGGGGGGTTTTATTGAAGGGGGTAAAGCAGCCGGAGCTTGTAACCGACTACTGTACAATATGAGGCATTGCTTACGAGTTGGAGTGCATAGACACAAGGGAAGCTGTGCATTTATACAATTTTACATGCTATACTCGTAAATATGTACAGATATGCGAACTGGAGACGTACATTTCCATGTAGCAGCTAGAACTGGTCTCGCATCCGCGTACAATTACTGTATCCTTCAAGAGAGTTGGTAGGCAGTCTGGTCTCTATGTCTGCAGCTTCATTTGTTACTTCTCAGCCATGATTAACAGTGCCGTACTGTTGCGGTTGTCAGTGGCGGACTGGCACCAGCCTTCCGTAATGATGTTTATATGGATCGGATCAGGGTTGCGCCGGTGAGGAAACACATTTGTTCTGACCATAACATTTTCCCAAGTTCTTTTTTTGGCGTTTTAACTCATTAAACCTTTAAAAGATAGTTACCGCCTCTTTGGTCTAGTGGTCGAGTTCCTGGCTTCAGATCCAGAAGTCCAGGGTTCAATTCCCGGAACTACCACACTTTCTGAGAAATAATGGGTCTGGAACGGGGTCCACTCAGCCTCGTGAGTATAAATGAGAAGTTATTTCAAGGAAATAGCGGCTCCGGTCTTGAAAAGCGAGATTAACGGCCGTGGGGATGCGTTGCGCTGACCACGCGACACCCTCTATCCGCTAAAGTTGCCACTAACTTCGCCGACAAACGGTGGTCTCTCGGTCGGTATAATTCGCTTGCGGACTACAGGCCACGGAGTTTGTTTTAATCCGTTGCGCTGACCACGCGACACCCTCTACCCGCTAAAGTTGCCACTAACTTCGCCGACAAACGGTGGTCTCTCGGTCGGTATAATTCGCTTGCGGACTACAGGCCACGGAGTTTGTTTTGTTTGGTAATTATATGTACCACCTGCATTAACATTTTGCCCATGAAATATATTCTCGGCTTTCATATGATTCTCATAATAAGCAGGTATTGTTCTTTGTAATGGGGAAGCAATGTAACATTTGTAGGTAAAGTGGATTAGTAACCTTGGCACTAGATGAAGTTGAGGGCTCAGCTTCACTCCCCGGGCACTGTCTCTGGGGAAACAGCCCACAGTACCTCTCGTATAGGAGATTGGATTGACCCTAAAGCAGGTGTTGACGTTGTGTAGAAGAGAAAAGTCTCTCCTATGCCGGGAATACTTACTTACTCATGGAGCTGAGCCCTTCTGGAGGAGCCGCCAATTCTGCAGCTACTCAAGAATTTCCCAGCATTTTATGGAACCCGAAAGTTCATTACCGTATTCACAAGAGCCCTCCACTGGTCCCTATCCTGAGCCAGATCAATCCAATCCATACCATCCCATCCTATCTCTCTAAGATCCATTTTAATATTGTCCACCCACCTACGCCTTGGTCTTCCCAGTGGTCTCTTTCCTCTTGGCTTTCCCACCAATATCCTATATGCATTCATCATCTCCCCCTTTGGTGCTACATTCGGGAATAAAGCCACAATTCTCGGGTTATGGAACCTGTAGCGTAGTCACTATGTCGAGTGAGATATCCCGGCTCCCGCGAGCAGTACCAATGTGAAATTACTCCCAGCATCAGACATTACCAATGTATTCTTCATGATGTGACTCATATCTTCTCGGTTTTTTCCTTCAAAACTTCATATTACATCATCCAGTCTGTCTTCCTCGGTCGCTGCTGAGTGGTTTCTTAAAATAAGCTGTACTGCAGAAGGCTGCGAGAATCGTCTTTGTACTGTAGGAGAAAGGTCTTTGAATCTCGGCAGGGAAAGGGCACCCTGACTATTGAAAGAGTTTCTTTATTTGGGTTCTCCCAGTGTAACTAAGTGTATTAACAACTGCCTCATTTAGCGAGATCCTTTTGGCACGTCCGCAACGAAAAGTTGTAAAAATTCGCATATTAGCTGTCTGTCAGCATGTAAGAACTCGGGAAACACTAAACGAATTTTCTTATAATTTTATACTGTGGTCCTGTGCTAATATTTGTTGACACAGTCTGATTTTTATTAAAATCAGACGGCAATAATGTGTAATTTACATGAAGACCTACGAGTATTCTTGCGTGCATCTCGGTTGTGAGAGTATTCTTGCGCGCATCTCGGTTGTGACTGATTAAATATTTACTGGAGCTCTATGGTCTAGCGGCCAGAGTTCCTCTCATCGGGAGAGAACAAGTTTCACATCCATACAGAAAGTCGGAGATAGAAGGTTGCTCCGAAACGTTAGTACGCATCTACAAAACTACACGACCTTACATCCCAAAAGATAACACTTTTTCTCGAACGTCATAACGAACTAGGAGACGAATACATAATTTGTACCTGTACAGAAGTAGACAAATGAGTCCAGACATACGGCATCTCTGTTGTATGGGTAGAGACGGGTGGAGATCCTTTCCCTTCGCAAATGGAACTGAATTTTAGAACAATTTCCACGCACGATAAATAAATGTCCACGGACAAAACACTTTCTAAAGAACATAAGAATGCGCACGGCGCCATCTTGATCATGGAGACTAATGTATGTGTTGCGTTGCACTTCTGTTTTTTTATGCTGATTAATGTCGACATGACGAGACTGAAAAGGTACTTAAAGTAGTGATAAACCTGCTTAATTTAATTTTCTAGATACCTTCAGGGCTAGCGGCCTCCGTAGTCTAGAGATAACGTTCCCACCTCATGACTCGTAGTACGCGGGTTCAAATACCCGGCGGAGGTCGTCGAATTTTTAAGGGCGGAAAAATTCAGGGAACAAGTCCTCGGGAGGGACTTTAAGCCTTGGGTCCTGTGACGTAGCTTTACGGCACGTAAAAGAACCTCATATCTCCAAAGGAGGTCACTGAGCCAAATTACGGACGTTTCCCGCCCAACAGCAGTCTCTAATACCTCTGGTAGATGGGGGAAGCATTATAGATACCTCTCAGCTAGTAGAGCCGGTCTCGCTGGCTGGGCGGGACTGATGGTAAGCACCAGTACCGGTAGGATATAGAGACTGGCAGAAATCATAGAGGGAAGCACAATGGACCAATACTGGTCTCAGTGCATGGGGAAACCCACCCGCTCCTATAACTAACTAACTACTTTCAGGGCTTATGCGAGTCTCTTTCAACATTATTTGAACCAGATAGAGTGGTTTCCATTTATTTACAGAGGATTTGAATGCATCCACGTCCCTTTTAAATCTTCAATGCGTGGTTTTATGTTTGGGGATAGTCCTTTACTTCCAAGTTTTTTATTGAATGGATAAAGTCATGTTCTATATGGAATCTTCATAACAACATCTGGACTCCATGCTAAACGAGGAATTTCTTGACAAGCTGAGCGACTGTCAGCAGTATCCTTACAGATAGTGAGTCTCGTTAGCGATTTATAACGAACCACTCCAGCTAGGGATGTGAAATTAGTCAAGGAGGTTGTACCTGTACTGTAGGTGAACATGGCCACGAAATTTACGTAATGTATTAACATGTTTCAGGTAGTGGAAATGTATGCAGAGGGATAAACTCGGTGATTTATAATTTTAGCAAACCTGTTTGTGTGGTTGTGTAAGCATTTAAATAAAGAAAAGTCGTCAGCAGATGCAGTTTTCGGAACTTGTCGGAATGTATGTAGGATAATTAGTTGAAGAATATCCCATTGATAGCGAGACAAAGATAATACCGAAATGAACCTGAAGAAGTCGACTGGACTAAATTGACCCAGGATATGACTGAGCTGTGGGCTTATTTGAACACGTTATTGAATCTTAGGAATTTTACAGTGTTGCATTTTTTTTGTAATTGTTACAAAAGGTTACTCTGCATTGTTTCAGATATCATATTTGTGTAATAATATATTTACTTCCACGAATGTTTCGGTCACATGACCATCATGAGGTGAAGAGAAGAGTGACACTATATAATTTTCACCCCATGACTGTCATGTGACCGAAATACGTAATGGAACCAATTGTGTCATTTGTGTGCGAATTAAGTTTGTGAGACGGTGTACAGAAACCCTTTCGAATCTTGAGAATGTAAGATGACTGCATGCAGCTGGCTCAGGACAAGTTCCTATGTCCAGCTTCTCCTAACGGTAATGAATGTCTGGGATTCTTAAAAGGTGTTGAATTTCCTGATGGAGTGAGGGATTCTCAGCTTTCAGACAAAGTAAAGTTATGTAAGATTTGAGGCTTTCACGGCGGCGACTATGAAGAAAGCATTCTTCTGGGATTTGGCACCGTGTATATGTGATGTTAACCGACGTTTCGGAGGAACGTATCGCCTCCATCTTCAGGGTAGAAGGTCTCTTCGCTTTCTTATATCTTTCCTTCTACCCTGAAGATGGAGGCGATACGTTCCTCCGAAACGTCGGTTAACACCAAATATACACGGTGCCAAATCCCACAAGACTGCTTTCTTCAAAGTAAAGTTAATTCCAAGAATAGCTCAGTGACATTCACCTTTCTTTAAAACATTTTAATTTTTATACTTTTTGTATTCATTGAGCTATTTCTCGTAAGTGTCATTTAGTAGGCATAGCTATCCAAATGGATTATCGCTCAATTTATAATTATAAATGAACTGGAAACATACGCCTTAATGATAAAGGCAACTAGGCCTTCTGCCTAACTACCACGCCATGAAGGTGTGCAGTGGACGTGGGAGTAAGTTCCACGTATTGTAGTCTAAAAGGTAAAGAAAAAACTGTCTCCGTGCTTAATTAGGCACCAAGCCATGAAGACGAGGAAGGGGTGTGGAGGTACAGCTTCACCTATCCTTAACCTTCGGCATTCGATAGAGATGAATGGTCGGCTACACACTCCAGGGCCGAACCTGAGCTCAAGAAGTTAGTTGCCTACTCCTCACCGTGGCCCGGGTTCCATCTCAGGTCGGATCATGTAGGATGTGAGGTGGAAAAATTGGCACTGGAGCAAGTTTTCTCCATGTAAATGCTTCGGTTTCCCTGTCATTTCTCATTTCACCAACTGCTATATATTATTCTATCTATCTACGCCTCTACAGCCCTCTGTTATGCCTTAAATTAAATTTTAAATTCGCTTAGTGGGGGGGGGGGTCGACTGGGTCCACCCGGCACGGCGGGCACTGACTGGCCTATTGTAGCCTCCCCCGGGTGATTATGATGATGGAGAATTTGGTGGAATGAAGATTGTCAGGGGAAACCGAAGTACTCGGAGAAAACGCGCCCCAGCGTCACTTTATCCACCAGAAATCTCACTTGACTAGACCCGGGATCGAACCCGAGCTGCCGCGGTGGGAAGCCAGCGACTAACCGCTCGAGCTATGGCGCGGCCTTTGTTGTGCCTTGGCCGCTTTTTCAGTTTTCTGATCTTTTACACGGTCAGTAAGACTTCCTGGACGGGGGATCAGCCCGTCGCAAGGCCGCTACTTGCACACAGGACAGCACAAATGCAGAATAAACGCAGAAACCCATGCCTCAGATGGGATTCGAACCCACGATCCCAGTGTTTGAGCAGGCGAAGAGAGTTCATGTCTTAGACCGCGCGGCCACTGTGACCGGCATCACCAATGCTATATAGACTTAATATTTACAGCGCCGTTAAATAACCAACTTAATCGCAATCCGACCGCTGTTTTTCCTAGAGGAAGAGGTCATGGCAACATGCAGACATCTTCCATTTACGCGGTATCTTTGCAACTTTTCGTTGTGTACGTGCAAGCCAGCCACTGCGTTAACATCGTGATACTGCGTTAAGTCGGATGGCGTTCGGAAGAGCAAAACTGAACTTGTTCCAGGGGACAATCTCATCTGCCACTTTATCTCAGTAAGCTAACTTTTGGCAGCGTCATAGCTCAAGCGGTTAGTCGTTGGCTTCCCACCGGGGCGGCCCGGGTTCGATCCCGGGGTCTGGTCAAGTGGGATTTGTGGTGGACAAAGTGGCGCTGGGGCCGGTTTTCTCCGAGTACTTCGGTTTTCCTGCCAATCTTCATTCCATCAAATTCTCCATCATCATAATCACCCGGGGCAGGTCACAATAGGCCAATCAGTGACCGCCGTGCCGAGTGGACCCAGTTTGACTCCACCCCCCACTCATCATCATCATCATCATCATCAGTAATCTGTCAGACGACAGGTCCACAGTCTCTTCCAAAACAATTCCTCCATTTAATGCGATCTAGAGCTTTCTCCTTCAAATGACAGTCCTCTGCTGTCCCCAAGGTCATCCAGCATCTTCTTACGTCTTCTTGTCACTTCTATCCGCCCCTCTATCTTTCCTTCGATAACTTCTTTTAGAAGGTAGTTTCTGCGTAAAACATGACCAATCCAATTAGCCTCCCGTTTTATTTCGTGTAGGATATTCCTCTGCTCACTGACTCTAATTAACACCCCCGCTAAGCGAATTAAAAAAAAATCTAACTTCTCTGGTCATGAAGTATTCGACTCTAATAGAGCCAGCAGATATCGCGATCGAGTGGACAGCATACTGAGAAGTTCTGAGTTCAAATCTCAGTCCAGACAGACCAAACGTTTCAGATGGAAACTACAGACTGCGACGAATTGACATTAAAAAGGTAAAGTTGTCCCTGTGCTTAACTAATTAAGCACTACGCCATGAAGGCGTATGGGGAAGTGGATGTATAGATCCATATTTCCTTGATCTCAGCACTAGCTGGAGGTGAGTTTTCAGCTTCACGCCCCTGTCGCTTTACCCCCGGGGAAAGATCCCCCGGTACCCATTGAATAGGAGATTGGGTTCACCCAAGTACCGGTCTGAATGATGTGGAGAAGAGAAAATTCTTTACTCTACCGGGACTCGAACTCCTACCCTTCGGTCGTCCAGCCCGTAGCCAGTCGTTATACCAATTCCTCGAATTAACACTAATTACAAATAAACGAGTTTTGGGATTTTCACGGCGGTAATAATTACAACTGAGTTTCCTGGGTTATGGAACAGTAGGTCTGTGCTTTTGTAGGCTACGGACGGTTCAGAGAGATCTACTGCCTCCATCTTCAGTCCGTTCAGTGTAAAGCAATGCCACGAACTCGCCGTACCTATCTGTTCCACCGCCAGTCAAGATACTGCGACCTCACATAATGGCCACGTAATGAGGTACGTTGTGTAACAAATGCCCCTCTCCGGTAGCTGATACGTGTTTCGACATTAAGTGTCTCCAATCTGACACTGGAATTCAGATAAGCGTATCGCACGCGACACCTGTCTCGATGAGCGATGTCTGGACGCCATGTAGTCTGAGGATTATCACCAACGTTTCGACATAATTCGCTGCCTCCATCTTCGGGGTCTATCAGTTCGAATCTCGGCCTGGACACGAAATATCCTGATATTTGAAGAATTTTACGCAGTTTCTCCAAGCACGAGTCGTAATAGTACTTCAAACCAGGCCCAAACCCCCTTCTTACATATCCAAATTTATTATTCACTGACCATCCTACTATTCGTCACTGTGAGTATAGTGTATGTGTCACCAATGTTGCTAAATAAAACAAATACCAGACCCTACTACTACTACTACTACTACTACTACTACTACAGACTCCGTGGTTTTAGTCCGCAAGCGAACTATACCGACCGAGCGACCACCGCTTGCCGGCGAAGTTAGTGCCAACTTTAGCGGATAGAGGGTGTCGCGTGGTCACCGCAACGGATCACGACGGCCGTTAATCTCGGTTTTCTAGGCCGCAGCCACTATTCCCTTGAAATAGCTCCTCAATTATCCTCACGAGGCTGAGTGGACCCCGTTCCAGACCCACCACTTCTCAGAAAATCTGGCAGCGCCGGGAATCAAACCAGGACCTCTGGATATGTAACGAGGAACTCTGACCACTATACCACAGAGGCGGTCCTACTACTACTACTACTACTACTACTACTACTACTACTACTAATAATAATAATAATAATAATAATATGTTTTCTGAACAGAATATTTAATCCAGTTCTTCAGTTAATATCGTCGCTGATTCATCAGCCAAATTTCCAGTTTCCGGGCGAGCACGAGTAAACATAACAAACAACAAAACAAATGACAGTTGACGTTCAGCTGCATGGCCAAATAATGTCGCTTGGATTAAAACGCAATTTACTAAAAATATCAACAGATTTACAAACGGCATCAGCATGAGATGCGCGTGTAGCAGAGGCAGTTACCGGAAAAGCTGATGACATCAAGGAAATGTGGCAACTGAAACGAGGCACAATCCGCGTTGTCTCACCAATGAACCAGAGGGCTTAGAACTTGAATACTTATCGTCCACAGTACAGAGAGTGCAGGCAGATTCTGAATAGACACAGTATATCAAAACTTTCATTAACGCCTTGCAATAACTAATGGTTACAGGCAAATGTACTGACAAAATCCGCATTCTTGTAGTGTCTTATCAGCCGGATAGCTCAGTCGGTATAGCAACTGGCTACGGTATGAGCGCCTGAGGGGGTGGGAGTTTGAGTACCGGTAGGGGCAAGAATCTTCTCTTCTCCACGTCGTCCAGACCACTTCTGAGGTCCACCCAGCCTCACATCCAATAGTTATCATGGGCTCTTTCCCCGGGAGTAAAGCTGCCGGAACGCGAAGCTGACCACTCACTTCTACCTAGTGCCGAGAGCAAGAAAACGTGGATCTATACTTCCATTTCCCCATACGCCTTCATGGCGTAGTGCTTAATTAGTTAAGCACAGGGACGTTACCTTTATAGTGCCTCTCGTTTTTGTACGAATGAAAGATAATAATAATAATATTCCTGAGGGGGTAAAGGGAGGCCGGCGCGTAAGGCTGACAACCTCACCGCCATCTATGAGCCCACTGTCTAGAAAATGTGGGAGCCTCGACCTCTCACACCCCTATGGGCCTCCACGGCCTGTTACAAAGACAGTTTTACCTTTTATTACTATTATTATTATTATTATTATTATTAAAGTAACAAACTCCATGGAGCTGCGTCCTTCTTGAGAAGCCGCCAGCTGCTCAGCCACTTAAGAACTTCCCAACGTTTTATGGTACTCCAAGGTTCATTACCGTGTTCACAAGAGCCTTCCATTGGTTCCTATCCTCAGTCACATGAATCCTTTCCATACTGCTCCATCCTGTATCTCTAGGATCCATTTTAATACTATCCTTACACTTACGTCTAGGATATGATGATAATAATTCGACTCAATTTGTGTTTATTTACGTGCAAACTTAACAGCACAGAGGCCAATTATAATAATATTAATAATAATTTCCTTCGACGCTGACAGCACCGTTAAACAAGTAACTGTCTCATTCTACTCATGTACGTTTCCCAGCTACAGCAGCCCTAAATCACTTACGAAATAAATCTCTCCGTGTTTAAAATAATTTATCCTGTGAAAAGGGCGCCACGTTGATTACCTCGTGCGACACTTTCATTTCGAATCTCGTGCCAGGAGCGGCACACGCGCGCGCGAGCCTTCCCACTGATGCGCGCCGTGATGGATGTTCACGGTCACAGCGTGCAATCCGTAGCGGTTTCGGTGCCAGACTCACATCCGAGTTTCGGACTCAGGTCCTTTTGGCTGGCTGTCTTGCGATATGTTAAGGTGACAACCGGAATGTGAACCCGTAACCTCGTGAGCATATGTGCTCTACCATCTGTTAACTGAAGGAGACACTCCATGCTGATGCTTTAAGTGAAAGAAGCTTTGGAGCATTTTCGCCCCGCTTCACGGCCAAGGACTATGGATTACGTAATACTTATGGCAGTGTCCCAATGTGTGAAACCTCTCAGCCACCTGTCCACAAACACAGCGCTCTTCTCGGCCATGTCATCAGCACTGCAATTGTTAGTAGCTCTCTTAGAACGGATTACACCAAACGAACCTGTGCCATGTAGATCATGTCCGTCCGGACATTTCATCTCGGAAATTACTCGGCTGATTTGGGTTAAATATGGTACGGGAGTTCTACAGTAATAACTGTGGACCAAATTTAATTTTGGCTTGTATCAGTCCAATATGCCGGTCGCGGTAGCCGAGCGGTCTAAGGCATGCACTGTCTTCGCTCGCTCGGAAGTCGGGATCGTGGGTTCGAATCCCACTCAGGGCATGGATGTTTGTGTGCGTTTTTTTTGTGTTTGTGTACAGGTAGAGGCCTTGCGACGAGCTGATCACTCGCCCAAGGAGTCCTACCGAATGTGTAAGATCTAGTAAACCGAAGTGAAACGGAAAGTTTCATGGAGGTAGGCCTAGGCCCAAATTGGGGCTGTAGCGCCACAGAAAAAAAAATCAGTCCAATATAACCCTCACTTTACATGATGCTCACATTAAAATTTTATCGATTTTCTCAAAAACGTGTCGCACTAAAAATCATATATGACATAAATCACAGATTTTCTTAAAAGCGCAGAGTATTTGTTTCACATAGTTTTCGTTTATCTATGACAAACACAGAAAAATGCAATGGAATAATTTAATTCGTTTATCAACTGGCAAACGATCTAAAGATGTAAATATTATTGCCTTTTGAAGTGTGACGCTGTGTAGTTTGGCAGATCGTTTTTTATGTTTCGAAGGAATTCCTGCTTCCATCTTCAAGGTAGAATAATAAGAGAAAGGCAGAGGAGTCCTGAGACATTGATTGACCTACCAGATTTCACGACATATTGTAAGACAGTCTTCACAGTTATCACTATAAAAACCTCAAATGTCACGCGAAGGTGTAATTTTGTGGACGTGTAGAAGACAAAATCCTCCTTCGTACAGATCTAATGCAGTATCACGCAGTATGCCGAAGTCTAACACAAAATGAAATTAATGAATGTGCATAACTTTCAAAAATACGTTGACAGTTCTTTGCTTTGAAGGGTCGAAAATGTTTCCGTAACCGACCTACAGACATTTGTTTGTTTGTATCCAACTAACTCACTGGAGCAGAGCCATTCTTGAGGAGATAACAGCCGTTAGATTGTCAAAAAAAAATTCTTGTCTCTGACAGAATCTGTTAAACTCAGAACCCGCAACTGGACCTTATTCTAAGCCAGATGAATCTACTCCACACATTTACACCACAGTTCTTACAACTGTGTTTTAACATTATTCCCTCTACTACGCCTAAGTCTTCTTTTCTATCATGATCCGATCAAGATTTTGTACGTATTTCTCATTTCCCTCAAGGATATTAAATGCCCCGCATATCTCAACTCCCTTGATTTTATTACCCTAATTATATCTGGTTGTTTTCGCTCGCTTGGAAACCGAGATCGTGGGTTCGAATCCCACTCAGGGCATGGATATTTAGTTTGTGTGTTCGTTTTTCTGTGTTTGTGTACGGGTAGAGGCCTTGCGACGAGCTGATCACCCGCCCAAGGAGTCCTACCGAATGTGTAAGATCTAGAAAAACCGAAGTGAACGGATGTTCATGGAGGTAGGCCAAGGCCAACTGGGGCTGTAGTGCCAAGAAAAAGAAATTATATCTGGTAATTTAAAGTTGTCCAATTAAGCACTACGCCATGAAGGCGTATGGAGAAATGGATGTAAAAGAGGTAAAGTTGTCCCTGTGCTTAACTAATTAAGCACTACGCTTATGGGCAAGACGTATGGGCAAGTGGATGTATAGATCCACATTTTCTTGACCTCGGCACTAGCTGGAGGTGAGTGGCCAGCTTCACGCCCCTGCCGCTTTACACTGGGGGAAAGAGCACCCGGTACTCATTGTATAGGAGGCTGGGTGGACCCCAGAGCCTGTCTGGACGTGGAGAAGTGAAAATTCTTGAACCTACGGGGACTTGAACTCCGAACTCTCGGTCGTCCAGCACGTAGCCAGTCGCTATACCGAATGCGCTATCCCGGCTCATGGAATAGATGTATACATTCATATTTTTTTACCTCGGCACTAATTGGAGGTGTGGTCAGGTTCACGCCCCGGCCGCTTTACCCCCTGGGAAAGAGCCAATGGTATCCATTGGATGGGAGGCTGGGTGACCCCAGAGCAAGTCTAGACGACGTGGAGAAAAGAAAATTCTTGCCCCTACCGGAACTCGAATTCTGACCCCTCGGTTGTCCAGCCCGTAGCCAGTCGCTATACCGACTGTGCTAACCCGGCTCATAATTATATCTGGCGAAGAGTGAAAATTATGAAGTTCCATGTTATGCAAGTTACTGCATTATCCTGTTGGGCCTACTTCCTGTCCCTCAGGTATCAACATTCTCCTCAGTACTCACTTCTAACAGGGGGCACGCGGTAGCATAGTTGGTTGAGGCACTATGCTACAAGCCGGAAGGTCGCGGGATTGAATCCCGATGAGGTCATTGGATTTTCTTCAATTTACCTAATCCTTCCAACCGCACTATGGCCCTGGGGTCGACTTAGCCTCTAACAGAAATGAGCACCAGGAATATTCTTGGGAGTAAAGGGCGGCCGGCCGGTCACGGTAGCCGAGCGGTCTAAGGCATGTACTGTCTTCGCTCGCTTGGAAACCGAGATCGTGGGTTCGAATCTCACTCAAAGCATGGATGTTTAGTTTGTGTGTGCGCGCTTTTCTGTGTTTGTGTACAGGTAGCTGATCACACGCCCAAGGGGTCCTACCGTGTGTGTCTAAGATCTAGAAAAACCGAAAGTGAACGGAGAAGTTCATGGAGGTAGGCCTAGGCCCACTGGGGCTGTAGTGCCAAGGGGGGGGGGGGGGGGAGGCGGCCGGCGCGTAAGACTGACAATCTCACCATCTGTGAGCCGATTGTCTAGAAAATGTGGGAGCCTCAACATCTCACAACCCTATGGGCCTCCACGGCCTGTTACAAGGATACCTTAATTTTTTTTATTCTCTTCTAATATACCCTCTCCCCTTTCAGTAAGGGACTAAGATTATAGCTTTGTCTGAACCCAAATCCCTTTGAAAAGTGTGTGGAGACGAAATGTCGTGATGTCAGATAGACCCGCGCTTGGGGTCCCGACTGCATGACGCCGCTCCACTTTGCGCCACTGAATGACAACCGTCGCTTTCGTGAGAAAATGTTAAGTGATGCCCAGTGGAAGCCATATCTAACAGCACACTTTATTTCTAAACGACAAAATCTCTCATCCGATCTGCAGGCGTCACCTATCCTCTCCTCCTACGTACCAAAACAACCATCAACTACTCGCATATGCTCCATTTGCGTCACCATTTGGCCCACTCTGCTCATTTGTGTGTGTCGGTTGATTCTCGCAATGAAACGGGGATTATTTCCCTATACAGTATTAAAGGTTCGTCTTCTTAATGGAGACGCCATATGTTTTCTACGAGGTAGGAACTGAATTTCAAATGTTATTTAGATGAACTTCACGCTTCAAAGAGTTACAGGGCTAACCGTGAAGAGATTTATAAAAGTTCCGCTTGTATACAAGATATAAGATTTGAGGTTTTCACGGAGGTGACTATGAAGAATACCGTCTTCTGGGATGTGGCGCCATGTAGATATTTTGTTAATCGACGTTTCGGAGGAACGAATGACCATCTTCAGGGTATAAGTCCGCGAGCGATGAACCAGCGTGAGGTGTCTGTAGACTACCTGTAGATTTATACCATGAAGACGGAAGCGATACGTTCCTCCGAAACGTAGGTTAATAAAATATCTACACAGCGTTACATCCTAGAAGACGGCATTCTTTGTATACAAGTAGTTCAACAATGTGGGCTACTTTGAGTTATGAGAATGATCTGAAATTAAATTTATGGGCGAGAATTGTCGTACTGCATACAGCAGAGAGGCAGTTATGTATCTTACAGTACTGGCCGCGTTATAGCTCAAGCGGTTAGTCGCTGGCTTCCCACCGCGACGGCCCGGGTTCGGGCCAGGGTCTGGTCAAGTGGGGTTTGTGGTGGACAGAGTGGCGCTGGGGCGGGTTTTCTCCGAGTACTTCGGTTTCCCCTGCCAATCTTCATTCCACCAAATTCTCCATCATCATAATCACCCGGGGCGGCTACAATAGGCCAATCAGTGGCCGCCGTGCCGAGTGGACCAAGTTTGACTCCAACCCGCACTAAGCGAAATGTATATTACATGTTTAAAAATCCGGAACCCGGCATTTTCCCAGAGAACGCATTTATGGCCTTCGTTTAGGTATCAGAATAAACACTGATTATATTTTAAAAGATCATTAGTCGACTGATCTGTGTAGCAGAGATGCTTGTGTTTCCTTGCAGTTAAGTTCCTCCGTATAACAAACAGTATACCTTACCCCTTTCCCTACCCAAAATGCACTGTGATCAAAAATGTGCATGCGGGTGTATCTATGTATATATGTGTCCATGCAGTGCTTCTCTCTGAGGGTACACATCTGTACGCAGTACCGGCACCATTCTTTGAAATAAAAACATTGAAATTCGTTATTTTAGAACTGTCCAGATCTGATTCAATAATTGAAAGGCGGACAAATGTGAGGGCGAGTCCAGGCATCTTGCAAGTATGCAAAGCACACAAACACAGAATAAACGCACACAGACATCCATGACTTCGGTGGGATCGAGCCCACGATCCCAGTGTTCGAGCGAGCGAAGACAGTACATGCCTTAGACCGCTCTGCTACCGTGACCGGCAGTGTATAACAATAATATATAAGAATTCAGTTCGTACCTCACAGGAAACAGATCCGAGCCCACGATCCCGGCTTTCGACCGAGCGAAGACAGTTCATGCCTTAGACCGCGCGGCCACCATGATCGGCGGAAACAGCCTATTACGTCTCCACTATAAAGACCAAACGGTTAATGCTGTTAGAGAAACATCTCTGTTTATTGTGAGAGTCATACGAAACACACAGATACACTCTGTGGGCAGAATGCAGTGTATTATTGTGTGGTAATGACTGAGCTTGAAAGGGTTAATTTGCTCATGATAGGGTCTTGTGGCATATTCACGAGAATAAAGGCTTTTGGAAAATGTGGCGAATCTCATGGCCGGCCGCGCGACCGTCAGATCCTGGAGCAGTAGCTCTACTGGGCTAGCAGAGTTACGGTTGAGGAACACAACAAGGCCGAACTAAAATTATTCAGAGGACCCGGTGCACGACTGATGGGGCTGATCGGAAACGGGAGTGGCTGTGTTGTGTACCACAGTCCCACCCACATTTAAAATACTTCCGACGTCACTGAGGAGAAAACAAGACACGAAACACGCACTGACGTCCACTGTGACGTTCTGCAGCTGGGTTCATCGTACGATTCCTGTGGTGTGTTGCGCCTGGAAGATGCCTGTATTCTGGGACGTAGCGCCGTGTTCCCTGGTAGAGAATTACGAACATTTCGGAGGAAGCTGCTGCCCCCAGAGGCTGCGTCACCGCGGCGGCCCGGGTTCGATCCCGGGTCTGGTCAAGTGGGATTTGTGGTGGACAAAGTGGCGCTGGGGCAGGTTTTCTCCGAGTACTTCGGTTTCCCCTCACGAGGCTGAGTGGACCCCGTTCAAGACCCACTATTCGAAAAATCTGGCAGCGTCGGGAATCGAACCCGGGACTTCTGGATCTGTTGTCAGGAACTCTGACCACTAGACCACAGAGGCGGTCGACGGTATATAATCTGGGCTATTCAAGGCGTAGCTAAGTAAACGACAGAAAACTAATATGCTCATTAAATTCTGCTATCGTCTGACCGAATGAATGTTCGATTGAATAGGAAGCTAATGAGATGAATAGAACAGCCATTTTTCTTCCGGAAAATGAAAGAGAACTGCTCGTATTTTGGTCTGCCGGTCACGGCGGTGTAGCGCGGTAAGCAGATCGCTTGAAAATTGGGTCGCGAGGCCGACTCTTTCTTGGGACATGGATGTATGTTGGCGGTGTGTGCAGGACAAACGTTAAGAGACGAGACTCTTGGGAGACCTAGGCGCAAACAGGTAAAGGTAAAGCTATCGCTGTAACCGGACATGGAGGCCCATAGGGTTTGTGAGACGTTGAGGGTCCCACGTTATCCAGACAATCAGCTCACAGATGGCGGTAAAGTTGTCAGTCTTACGCGCCGGCTGCCCTTTACCCCTCAAGAAGATTCCTGGTACTCATTTCTGTTAGAGGCTAAGTCGACCCCAGGGCCATAATGCGGCTGGAAGGATTAGGTAAACTAAAACATCCACCTTATCGGGACTCGAACTCGCGACCTTCCGGCTTGTAGTATAGTGCCTCAAACAATCACTCTACCGCGTACCCCCAGGCGCAAACAGGGGAGTAAGAACAAATGGAATCTTTAAATAGATAACATAGGAGGGTGGGTGTGGACTCGCTTAATCTGGCTCATGATAAGAGCCAATGGTGGACTCTTCCGAACACGGTAATGAACTTTCCGAGTTCATCGAAAGGCGGGGAATTTCATGACCAGCCGCACGACCATAAACTTAACGAGGAAGACTCAGCACCATGGAACAGCTGATTTATTTTACGATCAACAATAAAAGGAACATTTCGACCTGAACAAACTGGCTGATATTACTTGAAACTTTAGTTTATTAATAATTCCTGATATAAAATGCAATCAATATCCGTCGACTGATAACGGACGGACGCACCAGAAGCAGACACGTGGCACGTGACATCGACTGGCAGACCTTGTGCACCGACACAGCACTGGGCTAGATATCCGAGCTTCACGTCTTGTCGAGGTCTTTATGTTCATACCGGCTATGAGACCTCCCGTGTGCGTTCGAATCTCGTTCCCTGAGGGCAAAGATGCTGTGGCGTGAATTTGACCTCTCGCCTCTATCGAGTGAGGAGGTGTTGTTATATTTGCTTACATTTAAGATCATTTTTGGCAGAGTCGTCAGGGGGCAGGCGGTAGTGTAGTTCGTTGACTATGCTACAAATCGGAAGGTTGTGGGTTCGATTCCCAATGAGGGTACTGGATTTTTCAATTGATCGCACTATGATCCTGGGATCAACTCAGCCTCTAACAGAAATGAGTATCAGGAATCTTCCTGGGAGTAAAGGGCGGCCGGCGCGTAAGGCTGATAAACTTACCTCCATCTCTGAGCCGATTGTCTAGAAAATGTGGGAGCCTCGACGTCTCACAACCCTATGGGCCTCCACAGCCTGTTACAGGGATAGCTTTACCTTGATCCTTCTGTGTTGGAATGGCTGGGGTATGCAATTAGAACGAACCGACAATGGGGGACTAAGAGACTTTTTTAAAGTAAACCAGAAAGTATGACTGTATGAGGGGTAGGCCTTCTCGGCCCTTGCACCGCGACCTACAGTGGTCTATTGTGCTTAAACCAGAAAGTAGAAAACGGTTCGAAGGCCCAGAATGAGGGAAGATAAAAAAAAAAAGGATTTACGAAAGCTGAAAGCGAGGAGAAGGCGGAGAAGGCAAATAACAGAATAATGGTGATTTGTTGAAACGAAGGCCAAGGTTCCTTACGGACAACAGAACCAGGCAGCAAATACAATTCACATCAATACAGATGTAATGCTATTTAGAGAATTAAATGGTCAGCCATTTTGTTTCAGTATGGTGCATGTGACTCAGTTTTGTGCATTGTACATAAATGTCGTCATCCGTAGCCATAAACACATTCTGTGTTATTTTTTCTCTCTCTCTCTGTAAGTTCAACTGACAGTGAAATTTATTGCATCGTGGTTACTGTATGAGGCCCCACATCCGTGCCAAGTTTGGTTAAACTCATTTATTTCTGTGAGGCGACTCCCAAATGCCAGATAACAGCTCGCATACAAGGCACCTATCAGAAGATCCCTGCTAGCTGAAAGATGACGTCACAGTACGACTACTTTACAATAGCAAAAAAAGAAAAAAAAAGTAGAGAGTGCTGCGGGCTCTTGTGGATCACTCATGGAGCTGAGCCCTTCTTGACCAACTGTGCAGCTACTCTAGAGTTTCCCAGCATGTTATGGAACCCGAAGGTTCATTATCGTGTTCAGGAGAGGCCTCCAGTGGTCCCTATCATGAGCCAGATTAATCCAATCCATACCATCCCATCCTATCTAAGATCCATTTTATTATTGTCCACCCACCTACGCTTTGGTCTTCCCAGCGGTCTCTTTCCTTCTGTCTTTCCCATTGATATCCTACGTGCATTCATTTTCCCCCCCATTCATGCTACATGCCCTGCCCACCCCATCCTCCTTCAGTTGATCATTCCAGTTACAAGTTATGAAGCTCCTCATTATGCAGTTTTTTCCAACTTCCTGTCACTTCATCCCTCTTCGGTCCAAATATTCTTCTCAACACCCTGTTCTCAAACCCCTTCAGTCTATGTTCCTCCCTTAATGTCAGAGAACCAACCATACAGACGGGCTCTTGTGGATACCGTTATAGAACCTTCAGGCCCCATCAAAGGCAGTGACCGACTATCGCTTTCTCAAGTAGGGCGCTGGGTCATGAAGACTGGACGGACGGACGGATGGAAGGAAGGACAGACGGATGGATGGACGGACGGATGGACCCTGGGATGGACGGACGGACGGACGGACGGACGGACGGATGGATGGAAGGATGGATGGATGGATGGAAGGATGGACGGATGGATGGAAGGACGGACGGACGGATGGATGGTTGGACGGATGAAGGGATGGAAGGACGGACGGATGGATGGAAGGACGGACGGTCGGATGGATGGTAGGACGGATGGATGGACGGACAGACGGACGGATGGACAGTGGAAAGTTTTACTTCAAACGCCTTCTTTGCGCTTTGCATATATCAGTGCCGTTGATGTTCAATTATTGGAGACACTACACGAATCCATCCCTGCAAAGCTACGAACACCACAGATATCACACTCCATAGTGATGGCATCAGAAATTCTAATTCATGAACTAGTCATCGCTTGGAAGACGGAGGAGTAAATGAGAGAATAATATTAATCTTGACCTTAGTAACGTGTATTACGAACTTCTGGGTTGTGACGCCGTGTAGTTAGGCACCGAAACGTTGGTACCTTCCTACCAAACTTCAAGGATTCACATCCAAGTGTAAACGCCATTCTGAGGGATCCCTTGCTTAGTTCGAAACCAAGTTGTTATATAAGAATATTCACTCTATACTTGTTCTGAACAAGTTTCATGAAATGTTAGAAGCAAGCAGAATCGGGAGATGTAGGTTCTGTTTATTAGAAGCCATAAACTGCTCTAATTTGGAAATAAAGTTCGTTTTCTGACTCTGGGGTTTATGGCTTGTTTTCGAGGGTTAGCAAATTGTCGCCTTGAGCGATGCCCTTCATCACTGAGGGAAGGGAACAACAACCCTAGGGTTCACGCCACCCCTTTGTCCTTGAAGATGAGTCATGAAGGAGATTCCGGGAGGAAATGATGGCAAAGGACGTGGATGCTTGGAGTTCGGTACGTGCGTACCACAGACTATGGTGTGCAATACATCCGGTCAGCGGCTCCGATCCAAAGGAACACTCGGCCTTTCCAAATTACGTTCATCACTGCGAGTGGAATCTTTTACGTAAACAAAAACAAACTCCGTGGCTTTATTCCGCAAGTGAACTATACCGACCGAGCGGCCGCCGCTTGTCGGAGAAGTTAGTGCCAACTTTAGCGGATAGAGGGTGTCGCGTGGTCAGCACAAAAAATCCCCACGGCCGTTAATTTCGGTTTTCTAGACCGGACTTTTACGTAAACATTGTCGTTTATTCTAAATCAACCAATTCAATTACAGTCACAATTAGCTCGACGTTTCGTAATATCAGCATTAATTTGGGGTGTGAATAAACAGCAGTGTTCCTTTATTATTCAAATAAATATACACAAACGACAAACTGTTACTATTTCTAAGCACGAATTATTCGTAACTAATATAACCGTATACACTTCACATTCACGCTTCGATTCCTTTGTTTACACGACATCCAGGCGCATTTATTTGCCCTGAGAGCGCATGCGTACCGAGTGGCTCGACGGCAATCTCTGAACCTAATCTCCGCAGGTTAACTAAGTTAAGAAGGGAACGGTTAAACCAGAAGACTGTAATCTTCACAATAACCGCCGTGAGAATATGAAACCTCACGTAGGAAATCAGTTGTGAGATTGGGATATGGACGAAACGTCGTCAGGATGTCCCACGATTCATTACTTAACTATAAAATGCGTTGAACTGTGAGGTTCTGCGTGTTAGACGTACGTGCTTGGAAAAGCTGATAAAATCCACTATCTCGGGGGTCGAGCCTGGAACTTCTTAGTTACAAATTTGACATGCTGTGAGCTGAGACAACTATCGCATCGTTACAGAACGGAAGACATTAAGCCGTAAACGTCATCGTCTCGTAATTTCAGCAAAGGAACTTGATAAGCGTAGAGTGGAGCAGAAGTCGATTCACTTTCCAGGGAGGAGTGGTCTCTCAGAACAGCTGACACGCGAGCTGCAAACAAAAGCAAGTAAAGCCGAACATCCCATCCAGGCTGTGGTCTGGCTTTCACATTTGCGTCCTGCCTTGTTCGCAGCATGTTGCTATTGTTGTTGCGAATTAACTACATATATCAGAGTCCTTGAGAACTTCGCAGTCGCTCACCTGGTCAAGAAATATCGCTCCTTTTATGGAGCTCGAAGGTTTATTACCGCGTTCATATTGTTGTTATTGTTATCATCATCTTCGTCGCCGGTCATATTAATATAAAATGGACACACATTGTAATAGCATGGGCTCGATAAAGTGGGTATGCATACCCAATACTATTACAGGTATAATCAGGCATTCATGAAACGTACTGCTACATGGTACGTATACAGAAATCGCCTATTTTCCTATTGGTGGTGCCAAGTATTTCAGTTTCTAGTTCTCTACGTGAGTTACACTGGGGCACACGGTAGCGTAGTGGTTGAGGAGCTATGCTACAAGCCGGAAGGTCGCGGCTTCAAGTACCGATGAGGTCACTGGATTTCTTTCAGTTGACCTAATCCTTCCAGCCGCACTAGGCCCTGGGGTTTACTCGGCTTCTAACAGAAATGAGTACCAGGAATCATTAAATAATTTTCCTGGGGAGTAAAGCGCGGCCGGCGCGTAAGGCTGACAACCTTACCGCCATCTTTGAGCCGATTGTGTAGATAATGTGGGGGCCTCGACGTCTCACAACCCTATGGGTCTCCACGGCGTGTTAGAGGAATAGCTTTATTTTTTTTTCTTACGTGAGTTACACTAATTTTCTTAGGGCTTTCTTTACGACGTTGGAGCCGGGATAGCGCAGTCGGTATAGCGACTGGTTACGGGCTGCACGAAGGAGTCGGAGTTCGAGTCCCGGTAGGTTAAGAATTTTCTCTTCCCCACGTAGTCAAGACCGGCTCTGGGGCCCAAACAACCTCCTGTCCAATGGGTACCGGGGATAAACCGGCTGGGGCGTGAAGTTGACAACTCACCTCCAACTAGTGCAAAGGTCAGGAAAGTGTGGATCTATACATCCACTACCCCATACGCCTTCATGGCGTAGTGCCTAATTAAGCACAGGGACTTTACGGTGCTGTCAGTAGCGTAGACTAATTATATAACGCGGAATGATACAATTAATGAAGAGTGCATTTGACAGGGCGTGGAAGGAAGCGACCGTGGCCTACTCCGAGGTACTACCCTTGAGTTTGGAGGGTCTTAGGAAAACCATGCATACTCTCAGTCAGAAAAGTCGATCTGTGGGTCAATATCTGAACCCGGGACCTCAAGAACACAAAGTAGGAGATCTAACCATTCATCTAACATAAACATTCGTTTATGTATGTAAGGATTCTTCAACAATGCTTCGGGGTAAAGAGTGAAGATGAAAGTAGCGGGTTCCTCCGGTACGTCCATAACGATCTACCAGACTACACAGCGTCATATCTCAGAGAACAATAAACATTCTTAATTATAGGATATTGGTGGGAAAGCCAGAAGGAAAGAGACCACAGGGAAGACCACGGCGTAGGTGGGTGGACAATATTAGAATGGATCTTAGAGGGAGAGGATGGGATGGTATGGATTGGATAGATCTGGCTCATGATATGGACCAGTGGAGGGCTCTTGTGAACACGGTAATGAACCTTTGGGTTCCATGAAATGCTGGGAAATTCTTGAGTGCTGCAGAATTGGCGGCTCCTCCAGAAGGGCTCAGCTCCATTAGTAAGTAGGTAAGTAATTATTCGTAGTTTCCGCTATTTTACCGATTTTTCCCCAGTTCCTTCTACATCCTCTCCAGTTCTTCCTCCCACAGGGCGCTACAATATCGCAAGCAGTGCTGCTATAGAGTGATGAAAGCAGGGCGGTCCCTGCATTGTTAAACAGTTTATCGGATTCATTAGCAAGTGTTGCTCGTCCCGAACTTTTCCAGTCCATATTAATTCACGCCACGCCCCATTCCGTCACTTCTACTGCTGCAGTTTCGTAACATATGCAATATAGAGGTCACCTTTGTTGTATCATAATTCATAACGAGGTGGGGCGATTCATACCGTGGCTGGCTTTTGTTCTACTCGTCACAGCGCCTATCCCGTACTCGGAAGGGTTCTCAACGAATTTGATTATAAATTCTGTCATGACATTGGCAGTGGTTCAACGAGGCCTCGTTGGAAGTAAACAGTTCCCAGGTATACTCATCTCTGTACAATTCAATCATAATCATGCGGTGTCAGAGTGTGGCCGATTGAACGATGTATGTAATATTAATACTGTAGGTAGGTGATCCTCCAATAGTCTCACTGACGTTAGGTGTCCCCACTTTCATTAAGGTGAATGAGATTATGAAAAGCGCCGCACACCGGTCTGCGTCATGATGCTGACGAATCACGAATGAAGCAAGACTGCGTCTTTTGTCTCATGTCTTGATAGCTTGTCTTGACGCAGTTGGTGTGCAGCCGCCCTCACTGAGACTATGTAATGTGTCCTAATGTAATGAGCACAAAAAAAAACCGCGCAGACAGGTGACTATGAAGAATGCCGTCTTCTGGGATGTGAAGAGGTGTAGATCTTGTGTGAACCAACGTTTCGGAGGATGGAGGCGATATTTTCCTCCGAAAAGTCGGTTCACATAGGATCTACGCTGCGCCACATCCCAGAAGACGGCATTCTTCAAGTTTAAAGGAAAACTGTCGCCCAATAAAACGAAATGCAACTGCTGCCTGAATTTACAAGATCGAAGAGGGTTTCTTTTGCACTGAAGACAAAGGCAGCAGGTTCCCCTGAAAGCTTTGGTACCTATCCATCAAACTACACGGCTTCATATGAGTGAACGCGTAAGTTTAACATTCACAATCGTCTGAGTCTCACTACTCGAAGAATTACGACCTCGCATGAGGCTTGCTGGCTGCGTGCCCCGGGCATGATCCAGTGCGCCATTATAATGTACCTCCCTTGCTCTGTGCCGTTGGCCGGTAGAACAATGAGTAATCGATGCGACTGCCAGCAGGTTGTTTAAAAAGCCGAACAAAAAGCTACTGCACATAGCGTGTTGTGGTAACTACCTGACGTCACGTCCCGCGATCCGTACAATAGGGGATCAAGTGCTCAATTCTTTGTTCTGCGTGGGAAACAAGTACATATTTTCTGTTTGTTTCATTCTGTTGGAAACAGACACACACTTCGCCTGTCATTATGAAGACGTCAGTTATTTCTGCGCATGTGCGTCTCACCCTTATTCGGGGTCTCCGGATCGAATCGTAACTTATGTTCGAGATTTTTAACCGTCCTCCCTGTATTTTGCAAGGTTCTTCACTCCTTCCATAATCACTTCTTTTTTCACATATTTTAACGACTATTATATAGAGGTAAAGTTGTCCTTGCGCTTAATTAATTAAGCGGTATGTCATGAAGACATATGGGGGAGTGGAGGTATAGCTCCACCATTTGTGATCTCTGCGCTAGATGGAGATATGTGGTCGGCTCCACGCTCCGGTCGCTATAGAGAACAGAAAAAATCACCTCTGCCGGGAATCGAACCCTGGCCGTCCAGCCCGTCGCTATACCGACTCTTAATTAACTGTTATATATTAAATTAAATTTTAATAATTATTATATATGAAATTACACATATATATACGTATATACGTACATATTACTTGATTTTTCAAGAAATTCTTTGCTGATAGGGAACCCGAAGATTCATTCCAGCGTTCGCAGAAGTCCGCTATTGCGGGCACCTTATCCTCGGCCAATTGAATCTCGTAACTCATCAGAAATCCACTTTAATAGTATTCTCCAATCTATGTTAACATGCCCACATTGCCAGTCGCGGAGGTTTCGCGACCAAAATGTTATGACATTAGGAGGCTTCTCTTTGCGTAATTTTCTTCGTTTGTCCGTCACTTACTCTCCCTTAGAATCAAATATTCTGCTCGCCACCGTGTTCTTATGAATACACTCAGTATTTATTACCTATTTCAAGCGAGAGACCAAGTTTCAAACCCATACAAGAAATTGGTAAAATTGCAGTTTTGTGTTTTGTTTTAGGTTGGAGAGGGGAGGACAAGATAAATTCTGAACCGAATTTTTGCAGCAATTACGCGAATTTAATCTGTTGATGACATCCTCGTGAATACAGTTTCGATTTATTTATTACTATCCTTCTTGAATGTTTGTATTCTGCCACACTTGTTAAAGGTACATTAGCCGCCAGAAGTTACTATTATTATTATTATTATTATTATTATTATTATCATCATCATCATCATCATCATCATCGCTGTTGATTCTTCAGTTCTCACTGTGGTGAGTATGAAGAGTATGATCTGCTGGGCTCCACCTGAGACAGCCCGACGTTTCGGAGGAACATATCGCATGCATTTTCAGAGTCGACGAGTAAGCCAAACAAGCTCAACTTGATGCCCGTTTCTAATGGGTTTTGTTTAGCTTACTTAACGGCCTTGAAAACGGAAACATTGGGCTCTCTCCGCACTACACATCGGCGTTACAAACCCAGAAAACTCTTTATTTATAAGGATGTTAGTAAGAGTTCTCTGATGTTACAGCATGTGTTTCTTACAGTAGTCGCCTTGCTTTAAAGCCTTTTAATCACATCAATGGGATATTTTCACTGTTTGCCTTGATCTCCTGCTATGCCTAGTCATTTGGAACGATCAGCTGTTCATCCTCTGAATGATTGCGCACAACAGGCTACTGATAATGATGCTTAATTAGCTACAGCGAGGTGGGACTGCGGCCACTTCTGGCCTATTGTACGAGCCCCAGATGATAGGTGAGGGTGATTGTGGAGCAATTGGTGGAATCAAGATTGGCAGGGGAAACGGAAGTACTCGGAGGAAACCTGCCCCAACGCCACTTTGTCCACCACAAATCCCACTTGACCACACCCGGGAGGCCGCGGTGGGAAGCCAGCGACTTTCAATTATACTAATAATCAAGGCCGTTCCGTAGCTCAGGCGGTCAGTCGCCGGCTTCCCATTGCGGCGCCAGGGTTCGATACAAGATGCTGTCAGGTCGGATTTGAAGTGGACAGATGGAACTGGAGCAGGGTATCTCCGAGTACTTCCTACTTATTGCTCCATACTCATTTATCAGCAGCCACAGCTGGCACAACAGAGCCACTGGTGGCTGACGTGTCAAGTGGAATCAAGCCACGAATAAAAAGGGGGGGGCACGCGGTAGCGTAGTTGGTTGAGGCACTATATTACGAGAAGGAAGGTCGCGGGGTTCGAGTCCCGATGAGGTGGATTTACCTAATTCTTCCAGCTACACTATGGCCCTGGTGTCGACTCAGCCTCTAACAAAAATGAGTACCAGGAATCTTCCCTGGGGGTAAAGGGCGGCAGAAGCGTGAGGATGACAACCTAACTACCTATTGTCTAGATAATGTGGGACCCTAAACGTCTCACAACCCTAAAGGCCTCCATGGTCTGTTACAAAGACACCTTTATATGAATCAACATTCCCAGACCATACAGCCACAAGCCTGTGTCATAGAACAGTGGATCACCGCTGTGAACAATGATCTGTAAATACTGGCCATCTGGAATGCCACCCTCATCATATTTACTAGCTTATTTATGAAAGCTGTTAGTGTCTCAGACTATACAGCTGAATGACAGAGTGCTTAGTTAATGATTAATTAGGAAAAATGTGGAAGGCAGTGATTGTGGCCTTAATGTTTTTTTTTATTGCTAGTGGGGTGGGACTAAGTCCCTTGTACTGCAGCCACTTCTGGCCTATTGTACCAGCCCCAGATGATAGGTGAGGGTGATTGTGGAGCAATTGCTGAAATGAAGATTGGCAGGGGAAATCGAAGTACCTTTGATAGAACCTGCCCCAGCGCCACTTTGTCCACCACAAATCCCACTTGATCAGACCCGGGATCGAACCCGGCCGCCGCGGTGGGAAGCCAGCGACTAACCGCTTGAGCTGTAAGGTACTACTGTACATTATTGAACAATATTCTCATAGAGTTTTGATGTACCCATGAAACTGGTTAGCCCCATTAAAATGTGTTTAAATGAAACTTAAAGTCCGTACAGGCAAACATTTGTCTTATAACTCTCCTATCCAAAATGGTCTAAGACAAGGAGATGCTTTATCGCCATTACTTTTCAACTTTGCTTTGGAATATGCCATTATGAAGGTCCATGAAAATCAGGTGGGTCGGAAATTAAATGGGACACATCAGCTGTTGGTCTATGCCGATGATGTGAATCTACTGGGTGATAATGTAGATACCATAAAGAAAAACACACAGACTTTAACTGACGCAAGTAAAGAGGTTGGTCTAGAAGTAAGCACAGAGAGAACTAAGTATATGTTGCTGTCTCGTCACCAGAATGCAGGGCAAAATCATGACATGAAGATAGGAAACAGAAATTTTGAAAATGTGGCACAGTTCAGATATTTGGGAACAACGATAACAGATAACCTGATTCAGGAGGAAATTAAGAGGCGATTGAACTCGGATAATGCTTGCTACCATTCAGTCCAGAACCTTTTGTCTTCTCGTCTGTTGTCCAAAAACATAAAAATTAGAATATACAAAACTATAATCTTGCTGTGGTTCTGTATGGGAGTGAAACTTGGTTTCTGACTTTAAGGGTGGTACACAGATTGTGTTTGAGAACAGGGTGTTGAAGAGAATGTTTGGGCCGAAGAGGGATGAAGTGACAGGAGGTTTGAGAAAACTGCATAATGAGGAGCTTCATAACTTGTACTCTTCTCCAAGTATAATTAGAATGATGAAGTCACAGAGGATGAGATGGGCAGGGCATGTAGCACGAATGAGGGAGAAGAGAAAGCATATAGGATATTGTTGAAAGCCAGAAGGAAAGAGACCATTAGGAAGACTAAGATATAGGTGGGTGGATAATATTAAAATGGATCTTAGAGAGAGTGGATGGGGTGGTGTGGACTGGATCGATCGGGCTCAGGATAGAGACCAATGGAGGGCTCTTGAGAACACCGTAATGAACCTTTGGGTTCTGGGAAACTATCCTGGTATTTGTCTAGAGGGACTGAGGAATACAACAACAAAAATATATCAATATAGTCAATGTCATGGTCAAAACTGAAACACACACCTCCAGAATACAGATCCGAAGTATTATACGCATTTAAGTGAACTTGCTCAGTAAACTATAGAGTATACCGCTGCAATCCACTTTAAGGGCACAGCTTGCTTTGTTCTTTTCCACAAAGCATAGTTACGAAACAGGTGTGAATAAGTTGTTGTAACATCCTATCTTGAAGCTGATAAAGACTACACTCACCACCAGCACACCTTTGTTTGCAGACCTGTGCAACAGATGGCCTTGCAGTGCCTTAAATCCTCATTAAATTTTCCATTATTCAGCATTCTTTCTAACACAGACACCCATCCTGGAATGTTCTAGCACCCTCAGTTTCAGTCTTCCACCGTTACTACGAGTATATGAGTATATGAGTAACTATGGCTCAAAAGACAGCTGTGAGGATGAAATCTGTTCACTTACTGTAAAGGAAATGTCTTTACCTAATTCATGAAGCAGGATCACAGTGGTTTATTAATTTATTCTTCATTTATCTGATGCTTTTAGTTGCTCAGATTATGCAGTGTGGAATGACAGTATGATTACTGAATAATGAATTGGAAGAAGGGATGTTGATGAGACGTTGTCATTGCCTAATTTGAGGTAATATCTTAGCATCTGCCTGGATGAGCTGACAAGAACCTCAAGGATACCCTGTCAGAACACCCAGTTCTCCTAGCCAAGATCTGAGCTTAGGCCTACTGAAAAGAAAACAGGAATGCTCAACACTCACTTGCAGTGTTTGATATAACCACTAAATCCAGTGTGAAAATGCCACACATAATTCCTAAAATCTTCTCTGAACTTCTCCAATTCCAAAAAATATTTCTTAACAGTCTAACAATTGTTTGCCACAGTTTTCATAAAACTGTCAAATCTCTAATCACAGATTTGTCAAAAATATGGTTGTTGAAACATGGATCATCTAATGAGAAATCAAGACTGCAATGACAAATGCTGGATATCTGGTAACCTGTACAGTAACTGATTAATCCTTTGAAACCTCAACATCACCTAAATAATACATACTGTACATAAATTAAGTACCTGTTTCATAGAGAACACACTATATCTCCATGACAAAGACCAACCAGTTAATGTTCCTTGGGGAAATAATGGCTGTTTATTCTGAGGATCATATCACATATGCTCTTCGGGTAAAAGGTAAAGTTCCTGAACGTTAAAGTAGGTGATACATGCGATGACCACTGTGCTTTAAACGGTTTAACTACAACTTCAATAAGAGTATCTATTCAATAGTCCCTCCTAGAAGTGACAATTTATATTAGAGTTAATCTGTGAAGCCAAATTGGTACTAAAATAATGCATTCTGGAAACTGTACAGAAAGCCTCGGTTCTGAATTTTCATGGATAAACACACGCACTTCATACATGACACTCTTAACCACTGCGCTAAGCAGAGAAGAAAGTGGAACCTGGAGTGTGTCGGAGTATGACACTGGACTTTCTTTTGGAGGGTTTCAACCCTGATCCCTAGTCAGATGTCTGCTCATAGGCTGAACCTTTCGCCTCTACCAAAAAAGATAAATCTTTAGGAATGTGAAGAATACCACAAGAAACTTATTTCTCTCTTATGTCCCTAATTACCCAACAAGCGATGGGAAACCAACAGAACCAGAAACAAGACTTCAGATCCCCAAGATCTTTCATTCATTCAACTGGCTTAAAATAATAAGAAACAAAATGGTGCCTAACCATGTATCTCAAAACTGTCCTGTTTATTTCATTGCGCAAAATATCTCAAACTGTGCGCAGTGTGTTCAACAAGAACATATGAAAAATGTTTTAAACATAATCCCAGACTTATTTTAGTCATTGGGATATATGTATCAGTAAATATAAGACAAACATCATAAGCATAGTTTATTGAACTCATTCCCAGTCAATCATAAGTGGCATGTCACAGTACCTTGTTTGGCATCTTCCTCAGCAGCTTTGACACCACTTGCACCTGAAACATGATACCATTTCTGATTTAGGCCACTGTGCACAGAATTATGTGAGAAGAAACAGTATGAAATGGATTAAAAGTTAAACAAGAATAGTAAATTTGATATTTTCCTGTGTGCACAAGATAGAATTTATTTAATATCTGAAGACACAATTTTTTACAATATGATGACACATTCCCTACAAGCCATCTGAAATGCACATATTACTGTAACAACATTTCAAAATAAATTTTTGTTATATTACTATTAAAGTTGTTTGTTAGTTTAAATTAAAAATAATCGAACATTTTTAAATGTGTATAGACATACAAAATTTTCATGGTCCAGAACAAAAAATTAGCTTGTCTTGCCAATATAGTTTGCTGAAGAAAAATAATAAAGAATCAACATGCCTACTTGTGATCTACAAATAACACCAAAAGTCTTACAAGGCTAGGTATGATATACATGTATATGATAAGTCTACAAGTATCTTTATGTATGCCTGATAATAAGTTAAAATGAAGTCTCAAGTTATAACCAACTGATACAAGATCTACATGTTTCTGGTTGTCTTGACATTCCTGCACTATTAACAAGGTACAGAGGATTACACAGCATGTTATATTACTGAAGTGAAAACAAGTTAAGGAACATTTAATTAATGATGTATTAAGTATAAAATATCCTTCCTCTTCCTTTTTTTGACATTTTCACTTCTAAGTTTGTGTCGAACAACCATGCCCCTCCCTCTATCGCTGTCTCACAAAGCCCCTCCTCCCAATTCCTGATTTGTTCTTTCTTCCTTCCTTCCTTCCATCTGAATGACAGCTTTCTTAACCTACTGTTTCCATCTGGATCTTGGTCTTCCTCTTGGGCTTTCTCCTTTTATTTTCAAATTTGAAACTTCCTTTGTGATTATCTCTTCATTCATTCCACAGATGTGCCCATATCATCTTATTCTGTTATTCTATCTTTAAAATTTAGCTACCTTTAAATTATATTTTTTTCAGTTTTTATTCTCTTTCTTAATTTTTCCTTCTACTTATTTTAAATTTGTGTGTAGCATACTCATATCTATTATCACATTCCTGTAGATTCTAATTTTATATATCCTAAACAGTTGGGTGTAATGCAATTTCTTCCCTAGTTGACTTGCACAGATTTCAGCTTTAACATCAAAATATTAATTACAAATTTAGTTCCTGCCTCACATTAAACATTCTGCATCTCTATTACAGAGACCTAGCAGTTAGTGCTGTTAAGGGAAATAATAAGAGTTTGTTCTGAAAGTCTCATGAAATACATAAATACAATGTGTTGCCAGAATGTAGGAACTTTTAATGTTAAGGCACACAATATGTATATAATCAGTGTGCCACAACAGAGTTAAGATGGTGAAAATTACATGACTTCATCCTCTAGTGTTATCTTTCACTTCTTCACAAAATGCTTGCTAAAGTTGTGCACTTGACCATTCATGTCCCTCAACTGCCAAGGTTTTGATTATGTGGAACTATAATTCCATGTTCCATGTGTTTCTTCATGATGCTTTCGCATGGATACAACTTTACCTCTATTTGTGCTACAGCATAATAGTACATTGATACAGCTGAATGGTTAGCATGAAATCTTTATATTTAAATTATTCCAAAGTCAGTTCTAGGGTCAGTCCTCAGCTTGCCTTATTGGTTTAACTGAGTCCCTTCAAACACTGGGCAGTACCTTAAAACATGTTATGATTATTTCTTTAAATATCCTTAATTAATTAATTTTTATAGTCATCCTCACTCTGAGGTACATAATTGGTGCAGCTCAGAAAGCAGTGTTAAATAGTCCAAGAAACGAAAAGTACACTTCCCAGTTTGTTTTCCATCAGGAAGGAAGGCTAAATATTTCATAACATTCCAAGAAGAAGTCAGTGCTATTTTTACAGTGATGAATATCTGAATTCTGGTCTTGTGGTTTATGACACCATGTAATCTAGGTGTTTACAATGTTTACAGCCTCCAGGTAGAAACTGTTATTTTGATACCTGTAGTGGGTAACTGTCTTGTTTACAAGTAGGATTGTATTAGTAAACCCACTTGCTGAAAACAGGCAAGTCACAGATCTAGATAGATCCTGTGCTTATGAATGGTAACCACTATGCTGTTTACATTAACGTACTTGCCTTCTTCACCTGTATCTTGAAGATGGATGCAGTTATTTCCCTCTGAAATGTTAGATATTTTTTCCCCAGTATAACAGTGCTTGGATTTGATGCCCTCACAGTGGCGGAAATATAGATCGTGGTCTCTGGGTTATGTTACCCTGTTGTTTGGTGGGTGGTTATCAATGTTTCTGAGGCACCTGCTGCTTCCATCTTAAGGTGTAGTATAGCAAGTGGTTACTAATGTTCCAAAGGAACTTGCTGCCTCCAACTGCCATCACAGAAGATGGAACCAACAGGTTTCTCTGAAAAGTTGGTAACTACCTACTAAACTACATAAGAGTCATCCAGAGGCTCATAATCTAAGGAACACAGTTCGTAATCTCAAAGGCTAACCAATTCAAACTAAAGGTTATTTTGCATCAATGGTTCTTAACCCTTCATATTATGCACCTCTTCAGAACTTCTAAAATACCCATACTCTGTCTCCTCTCCAGAAGATTTTCATGTGTCTATGGATTATCATAAACCTTCATTGGTAATTCATTTATACAAATGAATATTACAGTTGAATAATACAGATGATAAGAAAGAGAAAGTTGCATAACAATGAAAATTAATGATTTTTTTGAAAACCTAAACACAATATGGTTAAATTATTATTTGTAACTGTTTATGCAAGGGCTGTCATTGCTCTTTTTTTTACCAATTAGTCAAATCTTGATTTGATCATAAAGTACAGTAAAGATTGCTCCCATTGTTCAAGCAGGTAACTGATTATTGTTCAGAACTCTTTGCTTCCCCTTTGAATCCTACAAATTTGTAGAAAACTGAGTACTGACATGGGAGGGATAACTTCCACTTGGTCCTTATGTTTGTAGGAGACATACGCCGAATTATGATGCAAAAGTATTATATATAGTCCCCACTACAGGTGCAATATTAAAGGCACTGGAATACATGTATTTGTGGTCATACAGACTGAACTACTTTTCCTAACTGGAGTGCCACAACATGAGTCCTTAAAACATTCAGAGCCAACGATTTGAAGATTACTATCTCCTGGGATGTAGTCTGGTAGAAAATTACCAACATTTTGGAGGAATATTCTGCTTTTATCTTCAGAGTAGGAGGAGGGATGGGGCAGAATTTTCCTCCAAAATATTGCTAACTTAGACTACACTGCATCACATTCTAGAAGACACTATCCTTCTTTCACTACCATGAGAACCATAACCATTAGTCTTACTCAGACATGTGCAGCTTGTACAATCTCTATGTTTCAGCCATTTTTAAAAAAGACAACAATTTATGGACCTTGGAAAAGTCAACAAAAGCATCTGATGATATCTAGAACATAGACCAGCTAATGCATGACTGCATGTACCGGTGCAGAAGAAACAATGAAACATGAACTACAACAAAATGTAACGTTATGATTGCAGGCAGTGGATGGGATTACAAGTGTGCAGAGACACCAGGTTCAACACAGCAAAGTTCATCCCGGTTCTGTATATCTGTCAGCATATATACCTTGTGAGAGACGTAAAGGGTTGCATCCCTCAGCAGCATGAACACCTTGCTCCACACCTGCTTGTTGGCCTCTCGCACCCACATCTGGCTCCCGATCACAGGACACTCGTCTGCTGATGTCACCAACACCTGCAACATCACAACTATCAGGTAAGAAATATCACTCTAATCAAGGTATCAAGATTATATCCACTGTTTCAGTCATATAAATGGAGGAACTGACAAGGTTCACAAATTCAGAAGTCTGCTCTACAGAACATTTGGGCACTTTAATCCAAACCCTAAATTCAATATATGACTTCACTGTAAGGCAGCAGATACTATAAATAAATAAAATGTTGCAACAATTCCTTATGCGATTAGGGATTCATTACAACATTAGGACAGTCCTGAAAACTAAACACACCCTTAGGAGTTTTCTCATGAGAACAAGGCCGAAGGAGATCTGCAACAGATGGCACACTGCATCTGTAGCATTTCTTGTCAATGTGGCAGAAGCTACACTGGTGAAATAGGCAGACTGCTAGCCCTGCGGCTTCGTGAACACAAGCACAATCTCAGGGAGGGTCTTCTAGAAAAATCAAAACTGGCCCAACACGTCTGTGAGGAAGGTCACAAAGTAGGGTGGGATGAAGCCAGGATTTTGGAAACTGAAAGTAACAACAGGTATAGGAAATATACAGAATTGGAGCATATGGCATATTTAATACATCTGATCAGCCAACAATTTTGGAAAATTTTCCCATATGGATTCTCCTTGTCACCGAAACTAGGAACTTAAAGGGAAGTTCAGTATGATTTGACAAGAATCCTCATGGATACATATATGATTTTAATTCCAGAATCCAATTTTTGTAAACTTTCCTATTATCTTCAATCAACAAAACCTCGGGTGCATCTATAATTGTAGTTACACTGACACAGACTGTCTGGTGGTCCCCATTTGCTCTTTTCAATGGACCCAACAAAGAAGGGGCCTTCCCTTTTTTGCCTGAGGACAAGAACAGATCCAGTTTCGGAAATGGTGTGTTCTTTAGATTACTGGATGATGGATAAGGTCCATAACCTCAGTAATCCCAAGTGATGAGTATAGGTTTCATAAAACTGTTTGATAACAAATTATTTATTGCAGTCACAGGGCCAAAACAGGGAACTCTTTGTTTTGTATTTTTACTAAGGAACCAACTGCAGTAAAGTCCTGGTTATCTGGCATCCAAGCATCTGGAATTCTCATGCAACCTACAAAAATTCCAGAAAAAATCTATACTTTATTTCAAGAATTTGCCATGACATACAGTGTCCGGCCACCACTAGTAGCACTGCCCATTGTCCTTCCTTATACATGTGACATTACAGCATAGACTAGTTGTATCTGTGACCTCATTACAGTATATATTCCAGGTGTTTTCAATCATCCATCTGTTATGTCACCTAAAGACTCCCACACAAGAACTAAAAAAAAGGTTGTTTTACTTTTTACCGGGTTTCTGTAAGAGTTTCTCTCATGTAACAAGCAGATGCATATAACACACCCCGATCCCCATACATGCCAGATAACAGTCAATGGGAACCACCAAAGTATTTCAATTTAAAAATATCCAACAATAATATTTTTCATTTTTGATGNTTGTTAAAAAATTCCTGAAGAGAATAAAAGACGTTACACAACAAATAATTTTTTAGCTTCTTTTTAAAAACATTAAAATTATTTACACTTTTTAGTTCAGTCGGTAGGCCATTAAATATTTTGGTTCCCATACCAATCACCCCTCTTTTGCAGCGCTCAGTATTGCAAAATTGAACATACAGATTGTGTTTATGAATAGTATTATAGCCATGTACGTCAGAATACTGGGTAGTATATATCCTATTTTTAATTTTAGTCATGTGAGAGCTATGGGCTCTTTTAGATATGGCAATGCACATGTAGATCCCATACAAGTGAGGAAACTTACTGTGTAGCTGAGATACTGTTACCTTCTCGAGAACAATTGTTGAATTAGTTATTCCGTTGGGAGTCATAATCGGAGTATCTGTTTTACACCCGCAAACCTAATGATTTACAGCAGAATTTAACCCAAGTTTCCCACCTTGATATTCACAATTATCTTACCACTCATTATGGTCTTCATAAGCACTGGTATAAATCTATAGAAACAGAACATGAGATATGAGGTTCTCGTGGTAGTAAGTAGTGTATTGAGATTAGAGCTTTCTTGAATATGATGCAATATACACATAGTCTGATACATTTCTCTGAAATATTGGTACTTATCTACACAGAATCATATTCCAGACAACTGTAATTTTAATATAAAAATAGAAATTTGTAAAAGGAACTAGTCCAGTTCATTACTACACTATTTTCTAGTGTCAGAATGAATAATTTGGATTAAATCATCATACTTTCGAAATGTACTCCTCAACGCTAACCTGCAGTTCAAGTTATAAAGGTGACTCTTGTCTCTGAGTGGTCTCACCTGTAGGGCATTTGGCTCAAGTACCTGGTCACAGGCAGATGGGTCCACCATGTCAGTGGGGAAGAATTGCTGGAACATGTCACAACCACATGAGATTTTCAGTGCAGTGAAGATTAAGACCACGGTCTTCTTGGATATGACACTGTGTAGTCTGGTAGGTGGGAATCTTTGTTTTAGAGTAACCAGTCACCTCCATTTCCAGAATCTGCATATTCTAGTCCAAAATAGAGGTAGCACGTTTTCTGAAACACTGGTTACTATATGGTGCCATAGCTCAAGGTGTTAGTCACTGGCTTCCCATGGCGGCGGCCCGGGTTCGACCCCGGGTCTGGTCAAGTGGGATTTGTGGTGGACAAAGTGGCGCTGGGGCAGGTTTTCTCCAAGTACTTCGGTTTCCCTTGCCAATGTTCATTCCACCAATTGCTCCACAATCACCCTCACCTACCATCTGGGGCTGGTACAATAGGCCAGAAGTGGCCGCAGTACAAGGGACTTAGTCCCACCCCACTAGCATTAAAAAAATATGGTGCCATATCCCAGAATCGCATAACCTAAATGTAACATTTACTCATACATTAAACCCATAAACATAGTGTTTGGTTTCTTCTTCAAGACATCTTCATAATATAAATACAAAATCTCTATATAAAAGTTGTTCTCCAGTAAACATATTAAGAGCAGGATGAAGAAAAAACTGCATGTTGATAAAATTTGTGTGCTATGCCAAATAATATCAGGTGACCAAATTAAGAAGTATAAGATGGGTGGATCACATAGAACGCAAGAGGAAGATAAGAAATTCATACATAATTTTAGCTGGAAAAAAATGGTCAGAAGACCTATGAATGAATGTGAAAATGATATTAAAATGGATCTTAGAGAAATGGGATGAGGGTGTGGACTTGATTTAATTTACCCATTATAGGATTCAATTATGGACTGTTGAAAAAACAGTAATAAGCCTTCATGTTTCATAAAAGGTAATGAATTTCTTGAGCTGTGTAATTATTACATCAGTTCTAAGTTCTGCATCATGGAGTTAGTTCAGTAACAAAGAAACTGACATTTATGTGAACATCACAAACGGGTTAAAAGAATTTAAAATGTATTTTTTTATATATTTAGCTTGGCAACTACTCTAGCCATGCCTATTAAAGCACATACTGTGTATTTTTATCATCACCATCAACTAATCATGGGGAATATAATAATGTACTTGGCTGAGGCACTATGCTACACGCCAGAAGGTCACAGATTCGATTCCTAGCAGATTTTACAATTGATTTAATCCTTCCAGTCGCACTATGGCCCTGGAATTGATTCAACCTCTAACAGAAATGATTACTATGAGTCTTCCTGGGCTTAAAGGGCGGCCAGTGCATAAGGCTGATAACATCCCCACCATCTGTGAGCCGATGATCTAGAAAATGTGGAGCCCTGATGTCTCACAACCCTATGGGCCTCCACAGACTATTACAGGGACAGCTTTACCCTTATTTTTTCAATTAACTAATCACCCCATTCATCTACACCACTATCCTCTTTTACAATCTCTAGTGAGTCATGTCATGTCATGTCATATCCATAATATTCTTGTTTGCTCATACTGAGGTCCTTTCAATGTAAACTATTCTACAAATAAGACAGTAGGCGACTGTTAGTTGCACATAAGCGAGGACTGTCATGTTGTGAGACCTGACACAATGAGCATCAGTCACGTTTTGATACCATCAGTATGTCCACTTTCTCTCAAAGCATTCACAACTTTAAATAACTCCTTTGTGAAAACGAACTGCACTATCCTTATAGTGTTCCTTACAGTGAAGGACCAAATACCCTAGCATCTTACTTTGTAATTTAATAACAGAACTCGTTTTTAGGGTATTTAATTACTTCAAGCTTGAGGTGGAGAATAGTGGGATGTACACACTTATGCCAAGCTACAAGAATTCAAATAAGATCTAAAAGTTCGTGACGATGGTATATTGCTACAAGTACGTGTATTATGTTTCTGGACTTTATCCATCATCTTGTCTTTTTTTAAAAAGCTGTCCTGTTTCTTTTTCAAAACATAACGTTTTGGAGACTGGATTCTGTCCTCGTCCTCAGGTAAAACCTACTCAGTGGGTACAATAGATAGAGCTAGCCCCTATCTCCCCTATCTATATTTATTGGACCCAACTGAGTAGGTTTTACCTAAGGACAGGGACAGAATCCAGTCTCTGAAACGTTGTCTTTTGAAAAAGACACAGGACGGATTTTTGAAAAATAGACGATGATGTACAAGAATTCAAATGATGAGCATGTAATGTCCAGCTCATGAGAAAGATCTTCAGTATTGCACCCTATCTCCCTTACCATGATAAACCAACACTCACATGGCATCATGTCTGAACCTTAACAGGTGTACCAGCAGTTCATCATAAACACATTTAGAAATTATTTCTTGTTCCATCAGGTTTCAAAATATAGTAATCACTTCAAGCTTCTTGGAACAACATGGTTGCGTAATTAGCACTCATATTCAGATGGTTCAAGATTCATTTCTCGACACTGAAAGTCGCCTATTTCAAGTAAAGGTATTCATGACTTTCCTCAGTCTTACCATGCAAATTCTGGGATAGAACTTTTGAAACGGATCATCACTGCTTTCCTTCACATCCTTTCATGATTCTGCCATTCTCCCATTCGATGCTCTATACACTAAGCAACTGGGGGAAGGTGAATGTTAATACACTCAACAACTAACATACCTGTGGACTGTGGAAGAATTCATACTTGCAGAAATCCTTGCGAAATATGAATCGCTTGTCTGTATGCTTCCCATTTGTCTCCATGTCATGGTAGACAGCCAGCACCTCCTCGTGGTCTTCCAGACTCCGCTCTGTAACATTGTCAAGCCGGTAACATATGACAGAATTCACTGCAGAACTTACCAGAGGACCAGACTAGTATTTCTTATTGTGAACTTCTGATTATGATACCATTTCAGAGAACTTCTACTTCAGAGGCAGAGGCAGCAGATTCTTCTGAAATATGTACAACACAAAATGGTGTCTTAATCCAGATGTCCACAATTTGAAGCTTTACCGCCATGAAAACCTCCAATCTCAGACTCAAATTTTTATGTGGTTAATGTACAGAGAATTTTCTAACATTGTTGACACATCTAACCCACGTAGCCCCGCTCCATCCAGTGAGAGTTGGTGTCTGGTGCACTTTAAGTTCAAGATTGATTGCTGGACCTGAGTTTTAACGAAAATTGAGAAAGATATGTGCGTAGAGGGACAGCATTTTGAGCACCTCCTGTGATCAGTGAATTGTAACTACTTCATTCTAACCGTTATCAGCCGTCAGGCATGCTGATTCATCGGCAAAATTCGTATGCGCCCTGCGGCAAGCAGTGCCCCAGTCGCCGTGGTACAGCCCACAAAGTAAAAATAATTCCTGTATATGCACTGGATTTAGCTGGCTCAACGTAAGCTGCAATGGCTAGAAAACACACAAACAGCTATGAGGTCACGGTAAGCAGTCCAACGGGTGGTGGGCACGAGGGCGCTTGAGATTTCCTCTTTTCTACCTACTATTTTCATTCTTCTTCAACCCCAAAGGCGTATTTCAACCAGTTCGAAGTGCTTAACGCTAATGCATGAGCTGGGATAGCTCAGTCGGTATAGTGAAGGGCTAGAGGCTGGATGGCTGGAGTTCAATTTCTGGCAGAGGGAAGAGGTTTTTCTCTTCCCCACAGCGTCCAAACCGGCCCTGGGGCCCATCAAGCCTCCTTATTAATAGGTATTGGAGGTTGTCCTAGGAGATAAAGCGCCTGGAGCGTGAAGCTGACCAATTAGCTCCATCTACTGCCGAGGACAAGAATGGTGGTGCTATGCCAGACGTCTTCATGGCGTGGTGCTCAAATAATTACGCACAGGGATAGCTTTACCTTATCGCTAACGCAGGTCAGGATTACCAACATCCGTGTATACAGAATGGCTAGACCACTGGAGGGGGATTAATGGAAGGACGCGGGATGGAAGATTCATGTAAATCCTTTCCATGGCCAGAGTGCAGATGCGGAATCTCCAGTGCTTAGTCAGGCTTTAAAGTTAAACACCCGGATTCTAAAGAAATAACGACAGCGAAACAAGCATATTACACAGGGAGCATTCGCCGTTGTCGCGCCCACGACATCTTCAAAGCGTCAAAACTGTCAGTCTTCATAACCCGCTAAGATATGTAGCGACCATTCAAAGTTGTCGGGACCAAATGACAACAAACGTTCAACCAAGTAACAAGCATGTGGAGTTAAGAGGTAAAAAGGTAAGGTAAAGCTATCCCTGTAACAGGCCGTGGAGGCCCACAGGGTTGTGAGACGTCGAGGCCCCCAGATTTTCTAGACAAGCCGCTCTCAGATGGTGGTGAGGCTGTCAGTCTTACACGCCGGGCATCCTTTATCCCCAAGATTCCTGGTACTCATTTCTGTTAGAGGCTGAGTCGACCTCAGGGCCATAGTGCGGCTGGAAGGATTAGGTCAATTGAAATAAACACAATGACCTCATAGGGAATGAACCCGCGATCATCCGGCCTGTACCATAGTGCCTCAACCAACTACGCTTCCGCGTGCATGTGGAGTTAGTCCTTTTATTTTGTTCACAGTTCATACTCTGTTTTAGTCTGGCCAAATCCAGTTGACAATTCTTTAGGCTTAACGTTTTCGCACTGTGGTCAATGCATTCCTTCACAGTCTGGAACTTGTTTAGTCCCTTGCGTTCATACCGTGGGCAGAGAAATACCGGCAGATGTGTTTACCAATCTAGGTTAAATTATGTCTTATCAGTTTCGAGACAGAATGACTTTTACAGCGCGTGTTTTAACTAAATAATCCGTTAAAGAATCAATCTGCGATTAATGCAGAAACTTGACTGACAAATCCTGTTTTTCAGGCGGAAATGCACTTCAATATCTCACTGCACACCAGACCGTGTAATATTGCTGTATGTTGCGAGTGTAGCGATGTGTGAAGATTGCCGAAACAGCAATAGCTTAACAAAGTAACAGCACGACAGGCTGGCGTGATAATAAAACAGGGTTGGGCAAAATCTCAACCGCTATTTCGCTGTCACACATCGAGAACTGATCATTGTGCAGAAATGCATTTGAATTGAAATGCTCATAACGAATTAGAAATGTCGAATTATGCAAGGGATGTGCTGGAACCGGTTCACACTGGTTCGAGCGAACCGATAGTCTATACTTAAATACTGTCTCATGTAGGGGTGACACATAGATGGGTTATGGATAGGATGATTGGCTTTATTGTACCCTACACATCCACAACTTGGGGACTACAGGTAGTTAGTTAGTCAGTTAGTTATTGGAGAGGGTGGGTTTCCCCATGCACTGAGACCAGTATTGGTCCATTGTGCTTCCCTCTATGATATTCTACCAGTCTCTATACCCTACCGAGATTTGTGCGTACCATCAGTCCCGACCGAGCCAGCGAGTTCGGCCTCTACTGGCTTGGTGGTATCTATAATGCTTCCCCCATCTATCAGAGGCGTTAGAGACTACTGTTGGGGGGGAAATGTCCTTTAAATTAGGTCAGTGACCTCCTTAGGAGATATGAGGTTCTTTTACGTGCCGTAAAGCTACGACACGGGACCCACGGCTTAAAGTCCCTCCCGGAGGACTTGTTCCCTGAATTTTTCCGCCCTTAAAAATTCCACGACCTCCGCCGGGTTTGAACCCGCGTACCACGAGTCATGAGGTGGGAACGTTACCTCTAGACTACGGAGGCCGTTTATCCATGGATAAGGACAAGACGACAGGTAACACAACGCTATCGCTGATCTACACACTTTACAATCCACCGCTTACACACGTACTAGGATTCTCAGTCTTCTCTAGTTGTATCCTGGCAACGGATTTATAAGACTCTCACTTCAGATCACATACGAATTCTTCTTTTCACAGCCCAATCCCTTTCTTGCCACTATTCTGCAACTGCCGATTCCAAAGACTCGACTCAATTCAATTCCTCTGCACCCCAGCTCATATTCCGGCGGGCTGGCGTCCCGAAACTCGGCTCGATTCAATTCCTCTGCACCCCAGCTCATATTCCGGCAGGCTGGTGTCCCGAAACTCGACTCCTCACTCCCGACTAATATGCTTTGTCTCCTCCAAGTCAAAGTCCAAGTCACATACACACTTGTTTTTGTGGGGCGCCCTCTCTGACGAGAGGACGGGTCTGCCTCTTGTATATGCTGCTGGCCCTTGCTAGCGCAGTCGGTTCTCCCGGCGGTAAATGTTAAGATCACGGTCTTCTCGGATATGACACCGTATATTTTGGCAGATAGTAGGCTTACAAATACTTTTGGAACGACTTACTACCTTTATTTACATGGCAGAATTTTTTCCCTGAATATGGAATCAGTAGGCTCCTTCGAAACATTGACCTGTGTAGCAGGCTATATTGCACCATATTTTACACCACAGTGATATTACTGTGAGTTAGCTTCATAAAATACATGAAGTGGACGCACTGTACGGAGTGTCTGCCCGTCTAAAACGCATGTTTCATCGCTGAAAATATTGAATGGGTTTCCATTACACTCCGTATTGACGTAGGTGTATATGTAGAGCTGCAGGGTGAATTTCATTCTGGTCCAATTGAAGCGTATTAAATCTAACAGGATTAATTATGTAGAAGTATTATGTACATGTGCAGTGAATTAAATTTTCATGGTAGCATATTAATTCAGTTTCCGGGACACCACGGGTGGTTATATTAAAATATCAAAAAGGGCAGGCAACGTTTCTTTTCATTGACAGTGCCACACAATGAAGATACATCCCCCCACACCCCCGGTTTCTTTAATGGTTAAAAGCGAAGGGCTCTACGAACTTGAACGAAACAAAGTTCTGTGGAACGTGTCTAGGCATAAGCAGAAAGGTTTATTCAGTTCGGTGGATTCGTTACACGGAAAAGTATTTTCCATTTCGAGCGCAAAAATATGCAAATGTTTACATTCATATTATAAGCATAACGCATTACGCTAGAGTTGCAATTGTCAGAACCAGAGACTGACATCAAATTTCCCAGACTGAAATCCATCAGATTACGGTACTAATTTTTGCAAGGAACTGAAACAGGTATCCGACACAAACCAGAGACAACCATGTCAACCCCTAGTGTGTATTTTATTGCTTGTGTAGTCTGTGGTCTAGTGGACAGAGTTCCTGGCTACAGATCCAGAGGTCCGTGTTCGATTTCCGGCGACATCAGATTTTCTGAGAAGTAGTGGGTCTGGAACGGTGTCCACTCAGCCTCGTGGGGATACTTGAGGCGCTACTTCAGGGAAATAACGGCTCCGGTATAGAAAACCGAAGTTAACGGCCGTGGGGATTCGTTGCACTGACCACGCGACACCCTCTATCCGGTATAGTTGGTACTAACTTCGCCGACAAGCGGAGGTCGCTCGGTCGGTATAGTTCGCTTGCGGACTAAAACCACGGAGTTTGTTTGCTTGTAGTGTGAAGGGAATAACGGCAAGTTTTAAATCGGCGCATCTCGTCCACGTTTGGAAAGTGCTAAGGATAAAATATTATCTTTAGAAGCTTGTTTTTACTTTTCTGTTCTTCCCCCAGGACGAAAGACCCGCTTAGGAAAACGACCTTTACTCGTGAGACTAGTTTCATGGGCTGCACTTTCATAACTGCGTTTACCTCAGGCACGAGAAGTGCTGAGTAATGAGCATTTTTAATACCGAACTTTCTATTCTAACGTTTATTCTTTATTTCTCTTGGAGCAAGATCGAGCCAGCAATGATAAGTATTTGCAAACGGCGTTCTGTTTCCTTTCATTTCTATTTAGTCTCCAGTGGTCTGCTGCTGATGCGCATGAACTGCAAAGGGTCATTACCAACAGTGTACCATGACCGAGCACAATTCTTAGCTTAACTACTTCTTGCGTCAGTCATACGCAGCGCGGCCGACGAAATTCAGCGGCAAATCCGAGTGATGTAATTTTGCATTTTGCTTCTTGTCTTGGGGGCCCATCGCAGTGGCCCCGCGGTCTAAGGCATGAACCGTCTTCGCCCGCTGAACATTGGGGTCCTCGGTTCGAATCCCACTCGAAGCATGGATGTGTGTAGGTAGCGGCTTTGCGATCCCCCGTCCAGGAGTCCTACTGACTGTGTATAGGATTAAGAAAGTGCAAAAGCGGCCAAGGTTCAAAGGGATGTACAGCCATAGAGAGAGAGAGAGAGATCACTAATGGGAGTCAGGATAGCTCAGTTGGCACGGGCTGGACGGCCTGGGTTAGATTCCTGGGAGTGCAAGGTTTCTCTTTTCTCCACAGCATCCAGACCAATTCTGGGGCCCACCTAGCCTCCTATCGAATGTGAACCGGGGGATCTTTGCCCGGGCCGTAAAGCGGCAGGGGTGTAAAGCTTACACTCATTTCCATCCAGTGCCCAGAGGTCAAGAAATGTGGAGCTATACCTCCACTCCCCCATATGTCTTCACAGCATAATGCTCAGCTAATTAAGCATAGACACACCTTTACCGTATAACTAAAAGTAAGAAATGCCTTTTAACATAAACGATGTAATTGATTTGACTACCTTTATATGTTTCGGCCCATATGGGCCATCTTCACCAGGCATGCATGCTTATTATTATTATCTTTATTAATACGAGTGTTGACATGTCAAACAGAAAAAAGAAAATCCATGTTCTTATTTTTATGTACGAGGCTGGTAAAACTGGGCCGAAGAGAGATGAAGTGACGGGAGGTTGGAGGAAACTGCATAATGAGGAGCTTCATAACTTGTACTCTTCTCCAAGTGAAATTCGAATGATCAAGTCAAGGAGGATGAGGTGGGCGGGGCATGTAGCACAAATGGGGGAGAAGATGAATGCATATAGGATATTGCTGGGAAAGTCACAAGGAAAGAACCAACTGGGAAGACCAAAGCGTACGTGGGTGGACAATATTAAAATGGATCTTAAAGAGATAGGATGGGATGGATTGGGTTGATCTGGCTCAGGATGGGGATCAGTGGAGGGCTTTTGTGAACAGGGTAATGAACCTTTGGGTTTCATAAAACTGCGGGAAATTCTTGAGTAGCTGCAGAATTGGCGGCTCAAGAAGGGCTCAGCTTCATTAGTAAGTACGTAAGGCTGGTAAAATACTAGAAACTTTCTTACCTTCCAGTTCAGGCGTTCTTTCCAAAGAAAAAAAACATTAAAAGAACTAAGTGTTTGTCCGTTCGTCTGTGCCCCAGTTTCAGCGACTAAACCATTACATCTTCTTTTAGTTCGATATTCGGATTTTCCACTGAAAGCTGTCGGACAGTTCCAATATTCTGCGATATTGACCCACAACAAAGTCTGCTTTACTTACAGCTCTAAACGGACAAACAGGCGGCGAGTAAACTTAATAAACTGGGAGCTTATGGGCTACACCCTCTCTAATCTTGTTCCATCTGACTCATGGTTTAGAAAGTTATTTTCTCTCTCACTTTCTTCTGAGCATTCCGTGGCTGCAGCAGGCCACGGCAAAACTTACCGTATACCATTCTCCTCTCCGACTTTTCTTTTGCAATGGCAAATCATGAACAAGTCTGGATAGGATTCTGGGGCAGGCATTTTTGAGGCGGTAACGAATCTTCAGTTTCCGTAATGGCATGGAAATGGTAACTTATTCAGTTGATGTGGTGTTGTGTATCATATCCGAACGGGACTGCATGCGAAGGCCTGCCAGAGTTAAATCCATTCGCTTGAAGGGGACAATGCAAACCAGACAGACAGCAAACTGTGGCAGCTCTATCCAGTTCACAGAGATTATTACGTAGCGCCTTGATGGAGGAGTTCCGTCTAAATTGCACTGCTAAATGTCAGGCTCTCACGGCAGTGACTGGGAAAATCACTGTCTTCTGGGATGTAACGCCGTGTAGACTGGTAGTTACCAACGTTTCGAAGGAAAATGTTACCTCTACTTTCTGGGTAGAAGGTTAACTTAACATGTTCCCTCCATCTTCAGGGTAGAGGAGTAAAGTTACTTATATACTCTGAAGATGGTGTCAGAAAGTTCATCCGAAACGCTGGTATCCAATAGATTAAACGGTATCGGATTCCAGAAGAGAGAAATTTTCAAATAATTATATATTTAAAAGAATCAGTTTCTACTATATAGGAAATATATGGCTACGATTAGCCGGCTAATGCTGCCTTAGAGAGAAAATACTATTTGTTCTGGGAATCATGTAAAACACATAGATACACTCCATGAGCAAAATGCTCTATGTTAAAGCGGATGGATTATACACTTACAAATTTAAAACGTTTACTAAGAGGATATAGGGGCATATAACGAGCAAAGAAAAACGGATAACGGATTTTAACCGCAGCATTTCAAGTAAAGTTATCACGAGTCAATGGCAGGATAATATTAAAGTGAACCGCAGAGGAAATGGGTGCGAAGTTGTGGATTGAATTGATTCAGGGCAGCGTATAATGATGGACTTCTGTAAAGGCGGCAATGAACCTTCAGGTGTCAAAAAGGGAGGGGAATTTCTGATCAGTCCAGGGAACATACGTCTCGAGAAGGACTTCTCTTCTTTAAGTTGCTTCTGAATGACAGATGTCCTTGAAGAGTTCTCTCTTCTGGTATATAACGCCATGTAGTCCGTCGAAAGTCGGCCGACGTTTCGAAGGAACATGTCGCCTCCATCTTCAGTGTCGAAGAATAAGCCAAGCAAGAAACCATTGTGAATCAGGTAGCAAGCAGAGCTTGTTTGACCCTGAAGATAGAAGCGATACGTCCTTCCGAAATGTCGGTCGACTTCAAACGGAGTACTCGGCGTTATATCACCAAAGACAGAAATCTTCACAACCATCGCTGTGGGAACCTCAAATCCTAGATAGCTGTTCTTGTATACAGTGCCAGAGTAAAGCTGTTCTGAGTAGAAAAACTGGAAATTGAAAGGAGTCAGCACGCCGAAAAGTCTTGCGCCTGCGCACATTTGTACATACCATAATCCTGCATTGATTCAGTTGTATCTCGAAACAAAAGTTCCTTGGCAGGAGAGGCTGGGCAACCGACATGAGAGTGGAAACGATTCTTTTTCTATGATAAGAATAGACTGTATAGTATATAAATCAAATGTAGGAGTCTACTGGCCGAATGGTACACTTATCGGAACCCAGTAAAAGGAAAATAAGGTCGGCGCCATCATTAAAGGGGTCATCACACAATCTTCATGCAAGAAGTCTTGATGCTGCAAAGTCGATTTCAATCAAATTTGGCACCCTTCCCAGAGGTAACTGCAGCATCTCACATATGGCATGCCTTGGCAACAAAACTTTGCTGGACCTCGTAATATACGTAATTCCCTGTTTTCTGTTACGCCACTGGCGATATAAAAGAGAAATGGTGAGTTTTGGAGAGAGAATCAAAATTTCCACCCGCCAGATGCATATGTTTCTGGCATCGATTCAGAATTAAAACATCACGTCAGGAAAAACATAATGTCATTCTATGTTTTCTAGTCGTCCTCAGCGGTTAACTCATGTTGGTTATGTATTTTCATTGTGAAAGCATCCACAATCCTACCAGGAAAGGCGCCGACGTTGCCCATATCTCAGAAGTTCGGCCTATACACGCAGTACTCAGAGTACGCAGCGGGAGGGAGGTTTTGATATCGAGACTTTTTTTTAAACAGAGATTTATAAAACTTCATCTTATTCGGAGACCAACAATCCTAAAAAGTTTCGTCATGGGTTCACTCGGTTTCTCCAGGCGTAAGTTTGGACTACTTTAAACTAAATCATGGGTGGCTTCCTTCTACATGGTTTCCAATTCACAAACTACAGACCCGTAAGATTTCATTCCTTTAGGCAGCGAATAGTCACGTTGCAACTCCCAATTGATTTCTCTTCTCAACCAAAATGTTGAATCAGATTTGAAATCCTCACAGCGGTGAGACTCAGGGATCCAACGTCGTGCAGATGGTATAACGAACGTTTCAGAGGAACCTGCTGCCTCTATCTTCAGGGTAGAAAGAGCCTTCTACCCTGAAGATGGAAGCAGCAATTCCAGTCTCATCATGTGTTGGCAGGAGCGACTAATAAAGAAGAACTCCCAATAATGTGCCACCGCGCAGGGTATGAGACAGTCGAAGCTCTTCACTGAAGGGCCCTCGGCAAAAACTGTCCAGGGACCTAGTGATTTCGAACAGGAAACAGTATATGCTGTACACTGAGACGGCACCTATGATATGGGCGTCTCAGGTATGAATGAATGTATGTGGGGCAGGCCTTCTCAGCCCTTGCACCGTGACCTACAGTGGTCTATTGTGCTTCCCCTTTTGATTATCCCCTCAGCAATTCTACGCTTCATTCGAAGTGCAGGATTTTGTACGTGGGGGCGACGAAATAGTCACTTGATTCCATAAAGTACTGACTCAAGTGACGTGATCTTAAATAAGCTAAGGCCTCACATTCACACAGGATATATGTGGCTGTTTCATTTTCTTCTTGACACCTCTCACAAGTGGGCCTATCACTTAGTCCCAGTCTGAAGAGGTGTCCTTTAAGGTGACAGTGTCCTGTAAGCAGTCCCACCACCTATGGCGTCTCAGGCAACGCTATTTGCAGGAAATGTGGACATGAGGTGGAGTCTTCCTGCCACACACTTGGTCAATGGCCACGTCTCGCTGAGCGCGGGATACAGATCTTCGGCTCTGCATGGGTGGAGCCGACAGATATTATTAGTAGGGCCTCAATCAATCATGTTCTGGTCCTCGTGTTGACATGGCTCTTTTGAAGGGCCGTAGTGAAAACGGATGCACAACGGACCCAGCCCTACTGCAAGTGCTTGAGGTGGCTAGAATTACTTCCTCGCCCCATTTCGCCACCCAGTACTCAAACGCTACGTGATCCGCCCATACTTCATAACCGCCTTTTCGGATACACGCAGTGTAATTTCGGGAGGCACCTGCTACCTCCATCTTCAAGGTAGAAGAACTCTGAACCTTAAATCGAGACATATTCCTCCGAGAACTCACATTCCAGAAGACACGATTGTAAGGGTGAGGACACACCAAGGAAACTAGCAACCGCAATTTCGGAGAATTATCGGCCTGAGTTGAACACATGTTACTGAATGGAGCAGTGCAAATTGAGGAAAATAAGTTGCCGTATCCTCAGTTTGCGCTGCTCCAATCAGTAACATGTATTCAACTCAGGCTGATAACAATTCTCTTCAAATTCAGGTTGCGTTGCGGTTGCCAGTTTTCTTGGTGTGCCCTTGCCCTAATACTCGATTCCATAAGAACCTGAAATCTCGTCGATTACGAGACACAAGCTATGCCGTCCATATCTCTCAGTATACAGTGGGGGGGGGGCGCTGAACCGGCTCTGCGTCAAGTACCATATTACTTCAGAGATTTGATTTGTGCTAGTGCCAAGTAACGCTTCTGACCTATGACCCCAATATCTTCTGTGCGTCATTCGTCCTTAATGCAACGTCTCACGTGTCTGTATCATAGGCCATATTCTTACCGAATGTCTTCACTGAACTCATCCCTCGCCAATCGCAGCTTCCGTTCGTGCCCAGTTTTGCGAACGCATCCGCGGTTTTTACTCCCTGTAAGGCTGGGGCCACACGAGCGCACGAAGTACGTCAGTTGCAAAGAACGTACTTTATGACAGACGTTGTTGAGGACACCACACAGTTGCAGAATGCGGTGCGTAGTATTTTGTCTGCAATGGAGCCAGAAGAAAGCGTAGCATTCGCCTCTCTTGTTTATTTCTACAACGGACGTCACGGCGTTCGTTACAACGGACGCATTTTGTGCCCTCGTGTGGCCCCAGCCTTAGAAGGCAAAGTTTCTCTGTTCTGAATGAAGCACCATACTGATAACGTATGGGGAAAGAAGTACAGCTCCATGCATCTTAACTTCGTGGCTAGGTGGTGGTGGGTAGTCAGTTTCACGCCACGGTCGCTTTATCCCTGGGGACAGCGGCCGGAGGGTAAACCTGATCTTTCGCTTTTCTCCAGGGATAAGACGGCTGAGACATGAAGTTGACCATCTCCCCGCCTCTTCATGATGTTTAGGAAAATTCTGGGAAGCATGCAAAACTCACAATACACTGTCTGGAAAACGACATACTTTTTAACGTTAACGCAGGTGGTACATACAGTTACCACTGTGCTTTAAAAGCTTAATACAGCGTTTTTTTTTTTTTGGCACTACAGCCCCAGTGGGCCTAGGCCTACCTCCATGAACTCCGTTCACTTCGGTTTTTCTAGATCTTACACATTCGGTAGGACTCCTTGGGCGGGTGATCAGCTCGTCGCAAGGCCTCTACCTGTACACAAACACAGAAAAACGCACACAAACATCCATGCCCTGAGTGGGATTCGAACCCACGATCCCGGCTTCCGAGCGAGCGAAGACAGTGCATGCCTTAGACCGCTCGGCTACCGTGACCGGCAGTGTATAAGAATAATATATAAGAATTCAGTTCGTACCTCACAGGAAACAGATCCGAACCCACGATCCCGGCTTCCGAGCGAGCGAAGACAGTGCATGCCTTAGACCGCTGAGCTACCGTGACCGGCTTAATACAGCGTTTACAATATTATATTTAAGCATCCTGTTGCACTCTATACGATATATGATATAAACTCCGTCCTAAGTGAAACAATTTATTGTAGGTCTTTCGTCTTGCTTTATTCTACGCTACATGTTTCGGCCGCAAACGGCCTTCATCAGGTGTATACACTCACGTAGCTGTTACACTGCACCCAGTTTAAAATTTAAAACCATGTCTTCCCAATTGTTCCCTTCGTCGTTGCTAACAGAATCTACTTCGCTGATATTTATCTGATTCGTACCTCTTGTTACCTACACACGTCAATTTTGACTTTCATGAACTGGCACTTTTGAAAATCTTCAGTTCCAATTTAAAAAAAAAATTCCTTTAACATTTTTTCTTCAAATTTAAAAATTTTTAAATTTAAAATTCTCAGGCTTACTCGCCCTATGTCTATAGTGCTACAGCGGCTACTTCTTTGTTTTCAGCACTGTACAGGTGTTATGCAGTGTAGGCTCCCTGTGTGCGTGCCGCGGTTTATCTTTACTACGTGTAGTGTAGAAGAAAGCAAGACGAAAGACCTACAATAAATTCTTAACTTACGACGGAGTTTATATCATATATTAATACAGCGTCTTGGGAATATGCCCTCAGGGAGCAGCACCGAGGCACAGCGATAATTTCGCTTTTTCACGTCATATCCCTGCATGTAGGCGATTGCTTCTTTTCTTATTGCTAGTGAGGTGGGACTAAGTCCCTTGTACTGCGGCCACTTCTGGCCCAGATGATAGGTGAGGGTGATTGTGGAACAATTGGTGGAATGAAGATTGGCAGGGGAAACCGAAGTACTCGGAGAAAACCTGCCCCAGCGCAACTCTGTCCACCATAAATCCCACTTGACCAGACCCAGGATCGAGGGGCGATTGCTTAGTCGATACAATAATGTTTCCGTTGTTTTCATAAACGAAGTTTTAAAGGTTAGCGAAGATGGTTATATCAGTAATGTTCAAGACATAGAAATACTTGCTTAGTTCATCATCACTGCTACTCCTCGCAGAATTAGCATGCGTGCCGGTTTACTGGACTTGGAATTAATGTGCTGTTGGGGCCGCAAAGAACTAGGACTCATGCTTTCCTCTGAAATTGCCGACCAACTGGCAAAATTGGAATCTGAAAGTCCCTTCATTGGATCTGAACAAGCTTGCGGCATTTCAGCAGGAACTGCCAACAAAGCTGTCACGGAATGGGCAAAAAGAGAGACCATAAAAATACTGGGAGTCCTTAACAGGACTCCAACAGGCAACGGGATTTCTACAAGGATCCTCTGTCAGAAGAATCATGGAATTGCCAAAACTAGACAGAAATCAGTTACGGTTGGTGACAGGATTACTCACAAGACACTGTTACCTGAAAGGACACATCTTTAAAATGGGATTAACAGATTATCCTATTTGCGAAAGGTGCTTAGAAAGAGATGAATCAGCCACACAAATCTTATGTGACTGTGAGGCTACAGCTTGTTTAAGATTTCACCACCGTATGGAGTCACGTGACTATCAAGACGCCCCAGTAAGTAAAATACTATACTTCATTCGAAGTACAGGATTGTTGAAAGGTTGAAATCGAGAGAGATTTACAGTAGATCACTGAAGGTCGCAGTGAAAGGGTCAGTCCAGGCATACCCCTTATGCGTTCATTTGTCTCTACTTCTCAGTACATTTGATTTGGTTCATCCTGGTCCGTCACACTAGCAATATAAAGGACACGAACCAAATTGGTACCAAAAATGTTAACATCTTTTTTAAACCACACATGTAAACAGACTAATTGTATAAATATTTTAATGTATTCATGCACGTCGCTGTAGTAGTTAAAGAATTCGATTTTATATTCGTGGCATTGTGATGATACTGTATGTAAAAGTAAAGTAAAGCCAAGCCTGTAACAGGCCGTGGAGGCCCATAGGGTTGTGAGACGTTGAGGCTCCCACATTTTCTAGACAATCGGCTCTCAGATGGCGGTGAGGTCAGCCTTACGCGCCGGCCACCCTTTACTCCCAGTGCCATAGTGCGGGTTTGAAGGATTAAGTAAACTGAAAAAATCCACCTCTTTGATCCCACGACCTTCCGGCTTGTGGCATAATGCCTCAATCAACTACGCTACCCCGTGTCCCCGATATTGTATGTACGTACTGATACCAAACAAACTGTAACAGTAGTTTCCGCCTGTATTGATATATCCTTCTGAAGATGGTCTCTAAGACCGAAACATGCCAAGGATAAGAGATTAAAAAGGAGAGAAAGAAAAAAACATTTTATCAGTCACACTGGACGGAGTTCAGTATATTCCTCAGAGTCTTCTGTTCCTATTGTAGCGCACCACAGCGGTACATTTTCATATCGCCGGGAGAGCACCAATTCTCAAGTGTGGTCAATCTGTCGGTTANCACTAAGAGTTCCCCTTTAATACTTTACGATGTTGCTAAAATTATGAAATGTCATTCAGATATTAAAAGTGACCATCAAATTATTAAAATGTCTCTAGTTTTGCATATGTTTCTTCTCACTTTACAACATATTTCGGCCGTACATGGACCTTTTCCTTTTGTTTTCGGGGACACCACTGCATTGTTCACTTTTATCGTCATTGTTTAGTTTTTATCTCACGACTAGAACTCTCTCCTTGTACTCTTTTGCGGCCATCGTAGTTTTTGCGTGTCGTGTTCCTCTCGTATATGTTAGTAGTGAGGTCTTAAGGCGCGCCCACATTACTCGTGCTCGTGTGACTCGCTATCCTCGCGAGTAATGTGGACGATATGACAAGTCACGAGACAAGCAAATTTTTTATTTAAAAACTATATAGCCAATAAATTAAAATACTGCTACAGCCTATATACACTACGAGTAAATATACGGATCCTCACGTGCCGAAGCCTGGTGAGCAACTGAAGTAGTGTGGACGAAGATTTACGAGCACAAGTAAGAGCCAGAGAGTCTCCCGACGAGCACAAGCCTGGCGAGCACGAGCACGAGTAATGTGGACGCGTCTTTACTGTATACAGGAATATAATATAATGTCGGTTAGGTCATTAGTTCTTCCCATACTCAGGTTGTCAGTTCATTTCCTTCACTAGCGTTGCCCCCGAATATTCATCGCTCCACCGTACGTCCTTTCTGACTGAAGACGTCACAGGAATTCCTATACAACCGGTTCTCCTCAACATTCACCTTACAATCATATCGGTTCTACGGCCGCAATAGCCTTCAAACTCATTGTCACAATGTCGAGTTAGTACTGACTGTGCCAAAATAACACAGTAAATGGGCTTCTATGATCTGACGCCGTGTAGTTTGATGTTTTGGAGAAACGTAATGACTTCATCTTCACTGTCCTCCGTACTTTGCTAGGTTATTCTTCGACCCCGAAAATGGAGGCATTACGTCGGTTTGAAACGTCGGTAAATGCCTACCAGACTACAAGGCGTCACATTCCATAGCCAGGATCGTAAGAGCCACACATTTCACACACTCCACGTGTTTCCTACTGATTCCCATGCGATCCACAGGCGGAAACCCTATGGCTTGAATTCGGGAGGTGTTCAGTTCGAAACTCAGCCAGGGAACCGACTACAATGACTGAGATTCCCGTGGTTTTCCTTCATCCAGACACATCTTCGAATAGTACCTCAGATTACACTACGACTGCTTCCTTCCACATTCTTTCCAATTCATCTGATCACTCAGCGCTGTATACTTACTTACTTATGGAGCTGAGCCCTTCTTGAAGAGCCGCCAAATCTGCAGCTACTCAAGAACTTTCTAGCATTTTATGGAATCCGAAGGTTCATTACGTTGTTCACAAGAGCCATCCACTGGTCCATATCCTGAGCCAGATCAACCCAATACAAACCATTCCACCCTGTCTCTCTAAGATCCATTTTAATATTTTCCACCCACCTACGCATGGACTTCCCTGTGGTCTCTTTCCTTCTGGCTTTCCCACCAATATCCTATATGCATTCATCTTCTCTCCCATTCGTGCTACATGCCCTGCCCATCTCATCCTCCTTGACTTGATGATTGTAATTATACTTGGAGAAGAGTACAAGTTATGAAGCTCCTCATTATGCAGTTTTCTCCAACCTCCTATCACTTGATCTCCTTTCGGTCCAAATATTCTCCTCTACACCCTGTTCTCAAACACCCTCAGTATAGTCTGAGTAAACTACAAAATATGTGGACAGAGCCAAAATTGCGGACTGCAGCCGCCCAACAGCAGTCACTAATACCTCCGGTAGATGGGGGAAGCATTATAGATACTTCTCAGCCAGTAGAGCCGGTCTCGCTGGCTAGGCGGGACTGATGGTAAGCACCAGTACCGGTAGGATATAGAGACTGGTAGAAATCATAGAGGGAAGCACAATGGACCACTACAGGTCTAAGTGCATGGGGAAACCCACCCTCTCTAATAACTAACTAACTAACTAACTAACTAAACTACAAAATATATGGACAGAGCACGAAATCTTGGATCACTTCGTTCTTGCCTGTATGTAATTACTGCAGCATGCAAGGGAGGGGGGTACACTGGAACTACGTCATCTATCGGGTTTATCGACACTGAATCAGACAGATTTGTCATAAAGCGGTGCTCACGCAGAATAAAATAATTATATGAATGAAAAACAAACCCTATAACAAAAAAGCAAACTCCGTGGCCTGTAGTCCGCAAGCGAACTATACCGATCGAGCCACCTCGCTTGTCGGTGAAGTTAGTGCCAACTTTTGCGGATAGAGATGTCGCATGGTCAGCGCAACGGATCCCCACGGCCGTTAATTTCGGTTTTCTAGACCGGTGCCGCTATTTCCTTGAAATAGCTCCTCAATTACCCTCAAGATGCTGAGTGGACCCCGTTCCAGACCCATTACTTCTCAGAAAATCTGGCAGCGCCGGAAATCGAACCCGGAACCTCTGGCTATGTAGCCAGGAACTCTGACCACCAGACCACAGAGGCAGACAAACAAACCCTATATTCGGCAATATTTCGAAATATGGATCAAACGGAGTTCAACGCATCGACAGTATGGAAAGAAACAGGTTTTCTAAACCATTAAAAAGATTAAAACTGCTTGGACCAAGGAACTGGAGGAGACCTTCAATGAATGAGGCCGAAAAGGGTCAACAAGTGCCCCAATTCCCTAACCCCTAGATGATGATGATGATGATGATGATGATGATGATGCCACTGGTGGTAGTGGCCACGACGATGATGATAATGATTTTTCTGCCCCTAAACTATTTCATGAATTTTAATTAAAATTGTATCGGAGGCCTACATGACCAGGGGCAATTCAATCATTGAGGAGACTGTAAAAGAATGGCAATCGATTCACGGTACAAAATAATGTCTTTCGTACGGAACGCCTGTCTGTGTCTGGCAACATTAATGTGATCACAGGGTACGGCTGTCTCCCCTCCTTGTATCGGTTCCTTACTATATGGGTCGACGAAGAGTCTCCAATCTGCTGTATCTTCGCAGAATCTTCCTTCTGATTTCTTGCCAGCTCTGTCTTCTGGCTCAGTATCTTGTTCTGAGTCATCCCATTGGTCTCCTTTTTTCAGATTTTAATTCTAGAGCCCTTCGCAGCGTCCTTTCCTGTCCAGTCTCTTTACACGGCCGTCACATTGCAACACATCTCATCTAACTCCTCAAATAAATCACGAATTCTCACTTCTCTAATATTTTACTTTATACTGAGCTGGGATAGCTCAGTCGGTATAGCGACTGGCTACAAGCTGGATGACTGAGAGATCGGAGTTCGAGTCCCGGTAGGGTCAAGAATTTTCTCTTCTCTACGTCGTCCAGACCGGCTCTGGGGTCCACCCAGCCTCATATCCCGGGGGTGAAGCGGCAGGGGCTTGAAGCTGACCACTCACCTCCAACTAGTGCCGGTGTCAAGAAAATGTGGATCTATACATCCACTCCCCTATACGCCTTCATGGCGCAGTGCTTAGTTAAGCGCAGGGACAACTTTACCTTTATTCCTTCGTGTTCTCCATGCGTATTTTTTTAAAATGTTCATGCCCATTGCTTGAACTTTTCTTCTGTTTCACGCTGTAAGGGGCCAAGTTTCGGCGTTATACGAGTATGTTAGTAAAAAAAAAAGTAAAGCTATCCCTGTAACAGGTCATGAAGGCCCATAGGGTTGTGAGACGTTGAGGGTCCCACATTTTCTAGACATTCGGCTCAAAGATGGCGGTAAGGGTGTCAGCCCTGCGCGCCGGCCGCGCTTTACTCCTCAGGAAAATTATTTAATTAATTCCTGGTACTCATTTCTGTTAGAGGCTGAGTAAACCCCAGGGGCTAGTGCGGCTGGAAGGATTAGGTCAACTGAAAAAAAATCCAATGACCTCATCGGGACTTGAACCCGCGACCTTCCGGCTTGTAACATAGCTCCTCACGTTATATGTTAGTATCTGTTTAATATATACTCTAAAGAGCGTTGTTTGCATTGTTTTGGTATCACTCTATTCCATCATATTCATTTTATAAGCTGTTTATAACAATTTTGTATGTTTATATTGATTTCTCTCTCGATTTTTCCTGATGTCCATTCCGAACAAAAGCAAATTAGTCTTTACACATTCGAATGGCAACCAATCACTCCCTTTTCTTTTGCCTTTTCTTTTATCATTTATTCCTTCCTGTGACTATATGGTACTATTTCCATCTTTCCTTATGTCTTGTAATGTGCGCAGAAAAGAGGACACTTCGGTGCTTAGTAACCACGAACAAAGAACAACAAACATGTACACGTGAACAGATCTTTTAAAAACACGAAAATTACACAGTAAATTTGGTGGCAAAAGGCCAGTGCCAACCTTCCCGCTGATGTTTTTCCGTCTTTCAAAATAAGTTCTGACAATTATATTAATATTTTTTATAGTATTAATTCTAATAATTTTTGTCGCTTACGTAAAATGTTGTTGAGAAAATAGGCTTCCGTTATCATCACCCAGCTTGGCCCGCGGAGGGTTCTGGGTTCTTGACCGTCAAGCAAAAATAGTTTGCTTCTCACTCGTCTGCAACTTCAGCGTTTCCATGCAGGAGCACTGTGATGGAAGACAGTTCTGGGAACAACTTGGTGTGTAAACACGATAACATCTCAGCTTTCATTGCTGCAAGACGCATGTCGGGGAACGTACGGTACATCTCACATTGGCTTGAGGCCTAGCGCTCATTTGGAATGCGGGCCTTTTCAGTACAAAAAATAAGAATGGTTGGAAAAGGGAAAGAATGAAATGAGTAAAGGATGAAAGGAGAAAGAAGGAAGAAATAAAGGAATCAGAAAATGCACTACATTTCAGAATAGGTGTTCAGCGCGAGTTGACAAAATGCGCCCATTGGCTTCGACACGTGTATTTGTTCGCACTCGAGAGCCAGTGAACGGATTTTGATGATGAAATTTAATTCTTGGAAGATTTACTAAATTACATGAATACATTTCAGTTTTAATAAAAATCAGATAGCAATAATGACCACGAAGACTTGAATGTGTCTCTACATACAACTCTACCATAACACACTATATCCGTTGGTAAGAAGAAAATATTTCCGGAAATGAAATGGTTCTCGGGGATAATTAAACCGAACAGAAAACGAGGCGCTGTTACTATATACGTAAATTTTCCATCGAACGTCGAGCTCAAGTGGGTAGGACTTCTACTGCGTGTTCATGAGGTCCGGGGTTCAAATCTTATGTGAAAAGCTGCTATCCTGACTCAAAATATTTCAGATTCTGTAAGATTTGAGGTTTTCACGGTAGTGACTATGAAAAATGCCGTGTTCTGGGATGTGGCGCAGTGTAGATATTTTGTTAACCGACGTTTCGGAGGAATGTATCGCCTCCATCTTCAAGGTGTAAGAAATCCGCGAGCAATGAACCAGCGTGAGCAGGTGTCTGTAGACTGAGTCAGCATCGTTAAATATATCATAAACAAATACCGTTTCTAAACTCATTTTATTTAGTACGTGTAAATTAAGTAGAGCTATCCCTTTAACAGGCCGTGGAGGCCAATAGGGTTGTGAGTCGTCGAGGCTTCCACATTTTCTCTAGACAATCGGCTTATAGATGGAGGTAAGGCTGTCAGCCTTACGCGCCGGTTATCCTTTTCACCCAAGAAGATTCCCGGTACTCATTTCTGTTCAAGGCTGAGTCGAACCCAATTGAAAACAAAATCCATCTCATCGGGACTCCAACCCGCGACCTTCCGGCTTGTAGCATAGTGCCTCTACCAACTACGCTACCGCGTGCCACCGTTTTATTTAGTTCTAATTTTAATATGAGTGATCATAAAAGAGAAGTTGGATTCTGAATAAGTCGTGAAGTATTATTATCCATGGTCCTATACTTTTGCCTCAAGATTTCTCTGGAATACGCACGCGCTGTGTCTCACTTTGTACGCGACCGGTTTCCTGGAGACCAGAAGCAAGGAGTTCTCAGAAGAACTAATCATGAGGATCCGCCATCTGCATGGCAAGGCAAACGCACAAACAGATCTCGCTGAATTCTCTGTAATACAGACGTCCAATTTAACCAATTAAATCACATCAAGAAGTTCTGGGAAGAACATCTACTTTAATTCGGTCGCTTCAGTGTGAGACTTGTGATTCTGACGGCAGTAAAAATGGAATGTGACGTCATACAGTCTAATGCAAAGGTACCACTGTTCTGGATGAACCTGCCATATTTAGGATAAAAGAGCTAACTTGTTGTTGTTTTTGTTGACGTTATTGGAGAGGGTGGGTTTCCCCATGCACTTAGACCAGATTTGGTCCATTGTGCGCCCCCCCTGTGATATTCTACCAGTCTCTATACCCTACCGGTACTGGTGCGTGTAATCAGTCCCGACTCAGCCAGCGAGTTCGGCCTCTACTGGCTCAGCGGTATCTCGATGCTTCCCTCATCTACCAGAGGCGTTAGAGACTACTGTTGGGCGGGAAATGTCCTGAATTTGGCTCAGAGGTCTTACGTGCCGTAAAGCTAGGACACGGGACCCACGGCTTAAAGTCCCTCCCGGAGGACTTGTTCCCTGAATTTTTCCGCCCTTAAAAATTCCACGACCTCCGCCGGGTTTGAACCCGCGTACCTTGAGTCACGAGGTGGGAACGTTACCCCTAGACTACGGAGGCCGCTATAAAAGAGCTAACTTCTACTCTGAAGACGCAGGCAGCAGGTTGCTCCGAAACGTTGGTACCTATCCACCAACCTACACGGCTTCACATCGCATAAGACTAATATGAATTTATGTGGCTCAGGAAAGGGTCCAGAGGTGGGCTCTTGTCAACATGGCAATGAATCGTCTGGCTTCTTAAGAGGGAGAAATGAAACTGAGTGACTGTAACCTGTTCAGGAAGGGCTCAACCTCACGTTGTTAGATTCTGTACATTATACACAAAACAATAATTTTGCTTGTTATTTTGTATCCATGTAAAATATATTTCTTACGCTGAATGCAGAACTTGACCGCCTCTGTGGTCTAGTGGTCAGAGTTCCTGGCTACAGATCCTAAGGTCCCGGCGCTACCAGATTTTCTGAGAAGTAGTGATTCTGGAACAGGGTCCACTCAGCCTCGTGAGGATAATTGAGGTGCTACTTCAAGGGAATAGAGGCTACGGTCTAGAAAACGGAAATTAATGGCCGTGAGGATTTGTTGCGCTGACCATGTGACACCCTCTATCCGCTAAAGTTGGAACTAACTTCGCCGACGTGCAGCGGTCGCTCGGTCGGTATAGTTCGCTTGCGGACTCAAGTAACAGAGTTTGTTTGTTTGTTTTTAAATATAGAACTCGTATTGCAAGTGTTTGAAACCAAAGCTTAACGCTGAACAGAGAATATACATTACAAATGTCTGGAGACTAAGTACTGAAGAAAATATTTGGACCTAAAGAAGATACAAGTGGACAATGTCCGTCATTACATACAAACCATAACATATTCTATAATATAAACCAAAAGGGACCCAGGCGTAGGTGGGTGGACAATATTAAAATGGATCTTAGAGAGATAGGGTGGGATGGTATGGATTGGATTGATCTGGCTAAGGTTAGGGACCAGCGGAGGGCTCTTGTGGACACGGTAATGAACCTTCGGATTCCATAAAATGCTGGGAAATTCTTGAGTAGCTGCAGATTTGGCTTCTTCTCAAGAAGGGCTCAGCTCCGTAAGTAAGCAAACCAAAAGGACGCTGAGACCTAGGAAGACCTTGGAAAATATGGCATAAATGTGTGAAATAGGACACGTTTCATGCCACATCATTTATAAAAAGATAAGTAGAGAAAAATACGAGGGAAAGGTAGAGTTGTCCAGTGAGGAACTCCGGCATGTATACAGGCCACCTTGGCGCAGTGAACCTGAAGAGGCTACAGTGAGTTGAGCCGGTAGATAGGTGAGAAATACAAGGATTTCACAGAGCCAGATAGTTGGGTAACATAACAGAGAACACTCACTTGTGGCCAAGGAGTTGGGACAGTAAAATTAAGACCGATCTTAGTGAAGCAGGTTGTCAGGATGCGAGAAGGATGGAAATGGCCCTGGATTATGTCCAGTTGTAGGTTTTGGTATGATCCGTGTTGAACTTCGGGATTCTGCTACCATAAAATGAGTTCTGCAACATATAACTTCAAAGTTGCGCACTAAAACTGAAGCCATGTTTGGAATCCACACAATTTCACTTGTCAAACTCCAATGGTTCAGCACTTACCGCCATCATATAGAAAGCTTATTACAGATTTCGCGCGGCCGCCATGTTACTGTCCTACATGGAAGCATCTAGATACCGCTGAGCCAGTAGAGGCCGAACTCGCTGGCTGAGTCGGGACTGATGGCACGCACCAGTATCGGTAGGGTATAGAGACTGGTAGAATATCACAGGGGGACGTACAATAGACCACTGGTCGCGGTGCATGGGGAAACCCACCCCCTTCAATAATAATAATAATACTGTCCTACATTCTAAAAAATTACACATAATTTTCGAATGTATATCAACATTCTACATTAATTAGCGCTATTAACGTGTCCACATTCAGAATTAGCACAGATGCTGTACTGGTATTAATGATTGGGGCCCCTAAGACCCCTAGGGGTGACACTCACCGAGTCCCAAATCAACCCACTGCTCCACAATGGTCCAGCTGGCGTCCTTGGCCACCCGGTTCTTCAGTGCCAAGAGATGACAAAGGTCGCTAGCCCGTAAGTTGCGTTCTACCACCACCAGCTGGCAGCTGCCGTCGTCATTGTGGAACATGAGTTCCTGCTGAACAAACAATGTGCAATTTCAGTATTAGCTAACTCTATCTGACAGAGGCCTCCTTAAGAAGTTAGCAATTGTTCTGCTGCTCAAGACATATTTCTGCTTCTGTGGACCCCAAGGGCTCCTTACTATGATCACATGAGTCCGCCACTGGGCTGTATCCTGAGCCAGTTGAATCCGCGCCATACCCTCCCTCTCTAGGCCTACTTCTTTAAGATCTATTAACANATATATATATATATATATATATCGGAAGCTGTCATACACGTGTACGGTTTATGTCATCAGAAAGGAAATCTCTTAAAGTATTTTTTTTCCATACCCGGCTTACGCTTATACGCCGCCACATTTTTGCCACCATCTTAGGAATCGCCTGGACAGAGAGATGGCTGGGATATGAATTGGCAGAGGTGGACCAATCACTTGGCCTCCTTGGTCGCCAGATTTAACCCCAGTGGATTTTTTCTTGTGCGATTATGTGAAGAACATTGTCTACCAGGTTAAGATCAACGAGCTTCAACACCTGAAAGCCCGCATAAAGGACGCTGTGGCTACGGTAACACCAAACATCCTCCAAGCCTGGATATTTGTCGTGCCACCAAGGGGGCCCACATTTAAATTTATTGAGAAAGTTATATACGCAAAAAAATAACTTTGATAGTTTCCATATGTAATGGTGTAACCCATTAATGTGTATAATAAATTCTTTCTGAGATAAAATGATTTTATTTTGGATACCATTCATCCGGACACCCTGTACTGACTGGGTTTTTTGGTGGTTCTTCCTCAGTCCCGCCATGTAAATGCCTCAAATTACGCCATGACTGTGCTTCCTTCCACACCATTATACACTTATCATCCTACCATTGGACAATACACGCCCATACCCTGGGCTGTTTACATTATAGTTAAACAAATCATATATAAAAGTGACTGTTTATATTATACAGTCTGTAGCACGTATCTTCCCACCCGACTGGCCAATCACAGCGCTGTAGTTGATACTGCGTCACACGGTAATCGAAAACAACCATTTCTCGTATCTAGCCCTTTCGTAAACATATTTATCTGAAAGAACTTACTGCTCTGACAAACACTACAAAGGAGACACGTTATGACACTCTGGCTGGTCACACAATTCTAGTTTTAAAAAATTTGACTTGTAAGAAAAAAATATAAAGCGGGTATAGACAATTTGATGTAATCTGATCTAAGTTAATTATTAAATCCAGTAGGCAGGTTACTTGAACTTGGATTTATTAGCAGCTGTAAGGCACAAGAGATCACTGTGGTCGCGGTGCAAGGTCCAAGAAGGCCCACTCCTTATACATTAGCAGATGGATCGATTTAATCTCGAAGAATATGATTTTATTTAGTCCCCATAGCAAGTGACTGCCTACTAGCTAGAAGTGCGGGGTTCGATTTTCTCCGCCATTATTTTTTCCGGTTCGAAGATGCAGCACAGAAGGTTAAAAGCGAAGAATAAAAGGACTTATTTAAAATATATGAAACTAGGCTTCACACATGAATGATGGAGCCGGCATAGCTCAGTCGGCATAGTGACTAGGCTACGGAATGAATAACCAAGGGGTTGGGATTTGATTCCCGGTAAGGGCAAGAGATTTTTCTCTTCTTCACAACGTCCAGACCAGACCTGGGACCCCCCCAGTCTCCTATAAATCGGGTACAGTGGAAAGTTTCCCCGGGGATAAAGCGGCTGGGGTGGGTGAAGCCGACAACTCACCTCTATTAGTGGCAAGGTTAAGAATAGTGGAGCTATATGTCCACTTCCCCATACGTTTTTATGGATTGGTGTTTACTGAATTTTTCTTTATTGCTAGTGGGGTGGGACTAAGTCCCTTGTACTGCGGCCACTTCTGGCCTACTGTACCAGCCCCAGGTGATAGGTGAGGGTGATTGTGGAGCAATTGGTGGAATGAAGATTGGCAGGGGAAACTGAAGTACTCGGAGAAAACCTACCCCAGCGCCACTTTCTCCACCACAAATCCCACTTGGCCAGACCTGGGATCGAACCCGGGCCGCCGCGGTGGAAAGCCAGCGACTAACCGCTTGAGCTATGGCGTGGCCTGTTTACTGAACTAAGCCAAGGGATAACTTTGCCTTTTATACACGAGATACTTACACAAACTTGTATAGGTCTTGAGTGTTGATGGACATATTTTTTAAGATGTTGGAATGTTTAGTTACTATGCACTCTGATAACACGGAAAAAATGACATCAGTGAAGAAGTCGGGGTGATAGCTGCTGCAGGCAATCAATTATTATGGGTCAAAATACGTTTAAGGCTGGTACTGTGAGAATACCAAAGATTAAACTACACAAAACACCGTTAAAACCTGTTGTGATGTACAGATGTGAAACATAGTCCACGATTGGACAGAATAAATTATGTTAAATACGAGAAACAGGAAACTTTTAAAGAAGGCACATGGAGCAGTAATTGAGTACGAGGTTCAGAAGTCGAACTAAGAATTGAGGAGAAGGTTGAAACGGGTTGGGCATGTAATTGCAATGAATTAACAAGGATGATAAATAACATGTTCTAAAGTTGTTAAAAGGAAGAAGAAAAGTAGAAGTCCCAGAATGAGACGAATGGATTAAAGAATGTTTTACGACTGATGAAAGTAAAGACAAAACGCAAATATTTGAGAAGAACCGACATTTGTCATAAGGAAGGCAAATGTTCTTGAACGGCTTGGGAAACAGCGGGTGAATTTGATTTGGTTCATCCTCGTCCGTCACACTAACAATTTTATAAAAGGTTAATAATTAATTCCGTCCATTGTGACTGATGGGAGTTTCTTTCCCTCCTTTTTAATATTTTATCCTTAATATGTTTCGGTCATATAGACCATCTTCAGAAGGATATCAATACAATTAGAAACCACTATTACAATATGTTTTGTGACTATTAATATATACATACAATTTGATTTGTTTCATTCTGTTCCGTGACACTAACAATTACAAAGACAAAAATAACACCGTCTAATGTGACTATTTAAGTTTTATCATTTGATGATAATTGATAATTTGATGATGATTTGATGATAAGGCTGACGAGACTTCAAATGATAAAACTTAAATAGTCATATTAGATGGTGTTATTTTTGTCTTTAATATACATACAATGTTATGATACAATGAGTACAAAATCTAATGTTTTTAACAACTACAACGGCTTGTACTTATACGTTAAAATATTTATAAATTACAATTGGTATGTTTAAAAAAATGATAAAATGTTTAAACCAAATTGGTTCGTGCCTTTTTATTTCTTCTCTTTGGAGGAAGCCAAGCGTCTACCGTCTTGAGATTCTGTTGTTTGGGGAATAGGATTCTTCAGTGTAGTCCTATGATGTTCGAGGCGCGCTGTGTTGTCTTTCTGAAGATGGTCTATAAGCCCGAAACATGTTTAGGATAAAATATTAAAAAGGAGGAAGAAAACTCCATGTCACACTGGACGGAATTAATTAACCTTTTATAAGCGAGTGAACTGCGTTTGCTCAGGCCGGCTGTGGAACTCAATCAGTGTCCTATGGAATGGGCAACGAGAGATCTTCCCCCCAAATTAAACTTGTCACAGAGCGCAGCTGACCACTCTCTTTCATCTAGTGTCGAGTTTAAGAACGTGCAAGCCATAGTACATCCCCCTATATATATATATACTCGTAATAACGTAGTGCATATTCACAGGGATATCGAATCGTCATTCGCGAGCCACAGACTGCTACACGGGTAGAAAATACGGAACGAACTTTTGAAACAACTTATCCTCGGTCAGTTTCACAAAATAATTTATGTCCCTCCCATTATTTGTTTCGAGAACGCCCCGATATACCTCTTTCTCTCTGGGCGCATCCTCATCTGGGCAAACCGACGCCAACTCCAGGAGACGCTCGTAGCCCGAACAGCTGCACTTCATCTTGTTGTAGCTTCCCCCGTCTGCAAGAACAAGCAACCGGAGTTACACGCGACTCCACGCCAAAACTTTCAGCGCAGTTGCTTCTTTGAGGCGGGATGTCGCAATAAACTGCGATGCAACACGACACACAAGAAACTATAAACCACATGGCCTAAGCCTGAAAGACACGATTTTCTGGAAACACACAGACGAGTAGTAAACTTCCACACACCGAGGAGAATAGGGACCAGAATAAAAGTAAGAACTACATATAAGTAGGAACCACAAAGATAGGGGACAATATTTCTTTTTATTGCTAGTGGGGTGGGACTAAGTCCCTTGTACTGCGGCTACTTCTGGCCTATTGTACCAGCCCCAGATGATAGGTGAGGGTGATTGTGGAGCAATTGGTGGAACGAAGATTGGCAGGGGAAACCAAAGTACTCGGAGAAAACCTGTCCCAGCGCCACTTTGCCCACCACAAATCCCACCTGACCAGACCCGGGATCGAACCCGGACCGCCGCGGTAGGAAGCCAGCGACTAACAGCTTGAGCTATGGCGCGGCTCTAGGGACAATAAGAACACCATCAAAATTAGAACGGCACAGCTTTAAACGGTGATTGTGCAAATAAAAGCAGTAGTCAAAGGGACTTAAATGTTGTATTTAGATTGTGGTTTTCTGGCTTAAAGAACCGGTAGGTGGTTACTAATGATATGCAGCTGTCATTTCAGGGCCTCACAATGAACCGCTTACAAGATTGAACGGTATCATGACCCAGAAGACCACATCTAAACCTTCACCGCCCTAGAGAACTCAAATCTCGCTAAAATATTGTGATTTTCAGTTCAATGCCAAGACTTACATAACTTGTCTGGGGAAGTCTTACAGTCGTGTGCAAGCACAGAAATTGAAAATTTGTATAAGGTGACGTTTCCACGGTGGCAATGATTCAGGGTTGACAGTATGTTCCTCCTAAACATTTGTATGCGCCTACCAGACTACATGGTGTCACAATCACAAAGACCAAAAGATCGTAAATAATCACCCAAGGTATTAAGCAAATATTTATAGGTAAAAGTAAAAAAAAGTAAAGCTTTCCCTGTAACAGGCCGTGGATGCCCATAGGGTTGTGAGATGATGAGGTTCCCACATTTTCTGGACAATCGGCTGATAGATGGCGGTGAGGTTGTCAGCCTTACGCGCCTGCCGCCCTTTACCCCCAAGAATATTCCTGGTACTCATTTCTGTTAGAGGCTGAGTCGACCCCAGGGCCATAGTGCGGCTGGAAGGATTAGGTAAATTAAAAAAAAATCCAATTGCCTCATCGGGATTCGATCCCGCGACCTTCCGGCTTGTAGAATAGTGCCCCAATATTTACAGGTATAAATCAAAATTGTCAGAACCGCTATCGAGAAAAGCGACGTTTTGCTTTTCGGACATATTAAGGGTCCATATTATTGGAGTTCGAGTGTTTATATTCAGCGGGAACCAGCCTGGGATAAATAGATTCTTGATTAAGAAATATAAGTGAAATCCATCCTCTCGTTCAGTCGCTAGCGAGGGACACATACTGACAGACGGCTTTCCACAAAACCTTTTTTGGTTTTTCGACCAGGAAGCTGAAAGCGTGTAAATCCGTCAAAATCTCGACATACATGTTTTCTTTTCTCACTATCACATGCCCTCTAAGGAGTGAAGGGGTAAAAGTGACACCCGCCTGTGAAAAAACCTATCATGCACAGTCTACAACATCCATTGTACTACAGGCAGTTGTGACATGAAGGACGGCCACAAAGTAAATTTGTCTGTACCGTGGAGTGATTCATTAAACCTTCAATACACACAGTAATGTCAGTGTAAAGACTCCTCAACTACGAGGGTATGAATGAATGTACAAGGGGTGGGCCTTCTCGGCCCTTGCAAAGTCAATAAATAAGTTACAAATGGATATAGAACTTAAACAAATAAGAGTACTGATTTGAAAAATGCTTTCATTTCTCAACACAATCTCCCTGTACAATGAGGTACTTGTCCCATCGTTTCAGAAGCCCCTGAAAACCAGCAGCATAAAATTCTTTGGGTTGCTGTAGGAACCTGGCGGTGACTTCCCTTTCTACAGCTCCATCGTCGGGAAAATGTTCAGCCGAAAGATGATGTGACAATTCGGGCTAGCATATCGTGTCCTTCATCGTGGTAGCTATTGAGATGCTGTAATGACAGACCCATTCTTTGCATTTTGTGTTGTGGGGTCAGCATGCGTGGCACCCGTCGTGCACAGACTTTGTGAAAACCTAACCTGTCATGCATTATTAGATAGGCTATGCCGTGTGAACAACCAATAGCAGTGGCTATAGTGTGTATAGTTACCCTTCTGTAGGGAAGTCACCGCCTGGTTCTGACAGCAGCCCAAAGAATTTTATGCTGCTGGTTTTCAGGGGCTTCTGAAACGATGGGAAAGTGCCTATGCTGAGAAATAAAAGCATTTTCCAAATCACTACTCTTATTTGTTTAAGTTCTATATTCATTTGTAACTTACTTATTGACTCACCCAAGTATCTAACTACTCCACCTCCATGTAGACGAAAACACGCCCTGAGAAGAGTTTCATCCCCTGTCCATAGAAGCCAATGCCTTGTTCCTTGAGCCACTGTTTCACTGACGTGTCCTTATCAGTTTTGGCTCCCTTTCGGTCAATACAATACTGCCGTGAAAGGGGTCAAGTCTGATTTCTTTCAAGTTTTTCATAATTCGTATATTTTTCCTATTCTGGGATTTATGTATAAGGGAGTGTCATTAAATAAATTTACACAAGGTAAAGCAGCTCAAGTTAAGCATCATGCCTTCGGTGGAATAGAGGTATAGCTCCAGCCGTTCTTAACCTCTGCTTTAGATGGATATAATTGACCAACATCACTCTCCCGCCGTATTACCTCTGTGAAAAGAATCCGCGATACCCAATGGATAGGAAGAAACTGCCAGAAATCGAACCTTAATTTCCAGGTCTCCTAGTCAGTAGCCTACTCACTTTTCCGACAGGTCCATTAATATCTGTTGACAGGTTTAGTAACAGGTTCGCATAGCTTACCATATTTAGAGAAAATGATTCATAGATGAAAGGCCAGACCACCGATAGTCGGACGACATGCCCTTAATTCGCTCTACGTCTAAAGAACGCCTAACTTTTTTTATGTGTTATTCGGGATACGACATTAGAAAAGTGTGTAAGTGAGACGAGGCTCGAACTTGGCAGAACCTGCTTATCCTTCAGAAACTGACAAACACTGAGATATTTCTGGGCCCCCATAACCTCGATGGACACTACTCCCTACTTAGCGCCCACACCCTCAGATGTTATTTCTGCACGGACCTCCTTCGTGGGTGTCTTACGTCTGTCACTGTGTACGTAGTAGTACACTGAATGCACTTGAGTCTGGTCACAAGGACGAGAAACAGTTGTCGTGACACAATTTGTCTGGAAAAATAATGTCACCTTGGAACACTCAAACACTTCCTAAAGTGACTGCCTGGCTACTTAATGACAGAACATCGGTCACGATAGTTGTTCGATGTATCTGATTATTTAACAACAAAATAATACAGAAACTGAAGTCACGGAAAGCTGAAAGTGATTAATTACATCAGATTTTCATTCGAACCTCGACAGAAGTTAACATTTTTACTGACTTTCCACAGTTCTTCCAAGGAAATACCTGCCAACAGTTTGTTAAACAAGTTAGGAAAACTACAATTCTGGCGCGTTCACGCTGTTATGTCTCTAGATTTCAAAATTGGGAATTCCAGCTCTTGATGTGTTCTTACAAATAATACAAAATAGGAGGAACGACCGAGCCCTGGCAAAATCAGCCCAACGTTTCTCGGTGCATAAAAATCACTTTCAGCTATTTCGAATATCGCAAGACTTACGGAAAGCGTCATGGGCTGTGTTTCTTTTCTTCTCCCCCCCCCAAAAAAATTTTTTTTTGTTCGACACATTTTCCCTTTCATATATGCATTTTGCGGGTTATATGCAAGTTACTCTCGGCATGCCTGAAGAAACGCATGTAGTCTTCACAGTGTGTGTTATTGCTGTTCCATTTTAACCCAAACGGGAATGTAGCCACAAATTTTAGTAAATGGTAAATTATGCGGATTACAGTGGCCGCGCAGTCTAAGGCATGAACTGTCTTCACTCGCTTGAACGCTTGGATCGTGAGTTCGAATCCCACTCGAGGCATTGACATCCGTGTACGTTTATTCTGGGTTTGTGTTGTTCTGTTTGTAGGTAGCGGCCATGTGACGGGCTGATCCCCCGTCCAAGGAGTCCTACCGACTGTGTATAGGATTAAGGAACAAAAAAGCGGCAAAGGTCGAAAAAAGGGCTGTAGAGCCATAGACAAATAAAGGTACATTATCCTTGTAATTAATTATATAATTAAGAAATATTCCATGAAGGCATATAAGGGAGTGAAGGTATGGCTCCACTATTCTTAACCTTGGTGCTAGATGGAGATGAGTGGTCTGATTCACGGCCCTGCCGCTCTACTCTTGGGGCCCATAGGATGGGATGTATGGATTGGATAGATCTGGCTCAGGGTAGGGACCAGTGGAGGGCTCTTGTGAACACGGTGATGAACCTTCGGGTTCCATAAAATTCTGGGAAATTCTTGAGTAGCTGCAGAATTGGCGGCTCCTCAAGAAGGGCTCAGCTTCATGAGTAAGTAAGTAAGTAAGTAAGTAAGTAGTTCAGTGGTGTAAATGTGTTAATCATGTATTGCCTGATAATGGCTTTAATAGCCGAAATATGTAGCCGAGCCAATCTTGACCTTGATACTGTTGTGATGGATTTTAATAAAGAAATTGTATTTTTCTATATCGTTCACATCGGACTGAGGAATCTATCACACCGTGGTGTGGGGAGTTTTGTTTGTTTGTTTGTTTGTTTGTTTATCCCTTGCCCATACATGCAGTCGTCACGCTGTTACAATCATCATTTCACTTTTGTTTACACCCAGTCATTAGTTTTGGCCTTCATGTGCTTCTGGCACTGGAACATCGTCTAGGGGGCCAAAACTGATGACGACGTGGCCACGGCGGCGAAAGAGTGTTTCAAAGAACAGGGCACTGACTTCTACGGACAGGGAACAGAAACAGATCGGAAATGTACACATACAGTAACAATGCAGGCACCTTTCCTCCCTCCTGTTTATCTAAAAAAAAGTGTAAAAAAGTTAAAAGTTATCCCTGTGCTTACCTAATTAAGCACTACGTCATGAAGGCGTATGGAGGACTGGTCGTACAGATCCAGACAGTAATGAGTATAAAATACGTATATTTCATTTTTCCCTGTAACGTTTGTTGGAAATATTCTTTGCTGCTGTAAATATTTTGCGAGTTATGATCCAAATGCGCGCAGAATCGCGTGTAGGTCTTCGTGTTCTCTGTCCGCTATTGTTGCTTGATGTTAACCAAAACTGGAAAGTTTCAACAAATTTTAGCGGAACTCCCAATATCAAATTTCAAGAACATCCGTCAGGCGGTTCCCGAGTTTGAACACATGGACATACGAAACAGACAGGCAGAGACAGGCGACAAAGGGAACCCGGTGAAACTAAGGCGCATTTTAGCCAACTTCTCGTTGCGAATAGGCTAGACACCCTCACCCGAAGATGTGTCTCAAGTCTCCACGGGGACTGACTGACTTACTCATGGAGCTGAGCCCTTCTTGAGGAGAAGCCAAATCTGCAGCTACTCAAGAATTTCCCAGCATTTTATGGAACACGAAGGTTCTTTTCCGTGTTCACAAGAACTCTCCACTGGTCCCTATCCTAAGCCAGATAAATTCAATCCATACCACCCCATCCTATCTCAGTCCACCCACCTACGTCTTGATCTTCCCAGTGGTCTCTTTCCTTCTTGCTTGCCCACCAATATCCTATATGCATTTCTCGTCTCCCCCCCTTCGTGCTAAATTCCCTGCCCACCGTATCCTCTCTGACTTGATCATTCTAATTGTACTTGGAGAAGCGTACAAGTTATGAAGCTCCTCATTATGCAGTTTTCTCCAACCTCCTGTCACTTCATCTCTCTTCGGTCCAAATATTCTCCTCAACACCCTGTTCTCAAACACCCCCAGTCTGTGTTCCTCCCTTAATGTCAGAGACCAAGTTTCACTCCCATACAGAACCACAGGCAAAATTATAGTTTTGTATATTCTAATTCTCCACGGGGACAAGTGCAGAAAGTAGTCCACAAGAGACGTAGCCTCCTCTCAACATCAAAGATTCAGTGAATCACATCAAGACAAAGGCCCCCTCGTGGCCCAGTTACATAACAGTACGGTTCATACTCTCGTCCTTTCCAATCACCAGGGTGACTCTGTATCCACACACACTGTAACCTAAAACACCAACTGTTGGAATGCAGTTTACATCGTTCGGTCGAAATTACAGGAAAATATCGCCAACTGACCAAGCACGATCATTTTTATTTATATGTGGCTTATTTAACGACACTGCAGTCATGGACAGTCATGGGTCGCGCGAGGGGGAGGCACGCGGTAGAGTAGTTGGTTGAGGTATTATGTTACAAGCCGGCAGGTCGCGGGATCGAATCCCGAATGAGGTGGATTTTTTCAATTTACCTAATCCTTCCAGTCGCACTATGGCCCTGGGGTCGACTCAGCCTCTAACAGAAATGAGTACCAGGAATATTCTTGGGGATAAAGGGCGGCCGGTGCGTAAGGCTGACAACCTTGCCGCCATATGTGAGCCGACTGTCTAGAAAATGTGGGAGCCTCGACGTCTCACAACCCTATGGGCCTTCACAGACTGTTACAGGAATACCTTTACTTACTTACCTGGGTCCTGCGGGACTCGGAAGCAAGAATGATTCTGCGTCCGAGAGCGAGCAGTAATTTACCCGACCGACGCTTTAGTAGCTTAGATTATCCAGCGTCGAACTCGTTTAGTCACTGGTACTTTTGCATATGCATGACTGGCAAATTCCATATTACGACTCCAAGTCACCCGAAACAACTGTTTTGCACCTGAGCTTTATTGCCAAGCAGCAAGCATTGGTTACATCGGTACGGCCAGAAGTAGGAGCCGTGGCCGCCCTCGTGGAGAGGGCCGAAACTGGGGGCTCTAAAATTACTGGTGAACTAATTTTAATTCAATAAATCCACATTAAATTGGTAACAAACATAGAATTACTGTCCGGTATTTTCAAGAGTCCCGGGCGATCGAAAAAGTCCAAAAACCTTGTAATTCTGTGTTATACACCATCGTCAGAACCCTTTAGAATCTACTGGAAATAAACAATTCCTTCTAGTGTTCTTAAAAGTATTCATGAGTTCTCCACACTCACTCTGCCTGCCCTACGTTGTAGAATCTAATGTGAAATCACTACTGAAAGCAATAAAACATACAAATGCGCCAATACAGACGTCTGTTTCTACGCAGAACAGACTTGCTTCGTCATTAATCGCAGACTTCTAGGCCGGAACTGCGGATTTTCTGACGCAGAGACTTGTTGCGCGAGAACGCAGTTTGGCAGATGGCATCAAGCGAGTTGGAAGCGCTCATTCTTCAAATGCCGCCCACAGAAACCAGTGATACATGTCCGCGATGCTTACACAGATTCTGTACCGTACATACAAACCAATAACGCAATCTAAGAAAACAAAATTACAACCAGAGAGGAGACTGTTGGCTTGGTAACGCATTATGACGTACACATGAGAGCTGCAAGAAGTTATCCAGGGGAGATACCCAGTTTCAAGACGGGATGACCAGAAAATTCGCTTGTAACCTTAAATTAAATCGTTTAATATTATCTAGGAGGGGCGGATAGAAGTGACCAGAAGACGAGAAAGAAGACGTAAGAAGATGCTGGATGACCTTGGGGACAGAAGAGGATATTTTCATTTGAAGGAGAAAGCTCTAGATCGCATTAAGTGGAGGAACTGTTTCGGAAGAGACTGTGGACCTGTCGTCTTGACAGATTACTGATGAATGAATGAATATTATCTAATTTTGTAAATTTGCAATATTTCGTATATTTCTTTCCTTTCTCCAATTTCAGTCTTTTCAAATATCCAGGGGGGGGGGGAAGATGACTAGTTTGCCACCCTGCTCCCCCATAACAGGACCCATGGACATACCCTTGTTCAACCCATTCACATTAATTAATCTTCAACACAGGAATTCATTCACTGAGGCCTGTCATTTGTTTGTAATGAAACTGGGGAGACTGTAGGGCTATACAGTGAATTAATGTGTCCCTCTTCAGAACCACGTACGCAGTGTGTTGAGACATGTCATATCATAGAGCGTATTACGTATATCATAACCCAATGTACGTGATCGCAATACAAATTAGCCGTCAGAATATCGTGCTACACGAGCATGCGCTCTGACTTTGTTCCTCAGACTACCCAGCAGTTCCTCAAAGTATTCTGCGCGTATTTTGTCTGCAACCTCAGTTTAATTCTTTTTCCCTGTCTTATATATTACTTTCCGGATACAGTTTCAGGAGGCACAATATATAAAGAATTCATATAAACTAAAACCAGTGACGCTGAAACATACGTTTTTATGTTAAATTCTTGTTTTCAAATTTTATTTCCCCTCTAAGGGGAGCCATTTCAAGGAAATAGTGGCTGCGGCCTATAAAACCGGAATTAACGGCCGTGGGGATTCCCCGGGGGCACGCGGTAGCACTATGCTACAAGCCGGAAGGTTGCGGGATCGAATCCCGATGAGGTCACTGGATTTTTTCAATTGATATAATCCTTCCAGCCGCACTATGGCCCTGGGGTCGATTCAGCCTCTAACAGAAACGAGTACCAGGAATGTTCTTGGAATCTTCTTGGGCGTAAAGGGCGGCCGGCGCAAGGCTGACAACCTTACCGCCATCTATGAGCCGACTGTCTAGAAAATATGGGACCTCAACATCTCACAACCCTATGGGCCTCCACGGCCTGTTGCAGGGATACCTTTACTTACTTTACTTCGGCTTCCCCTGCCAATCTTCATTCCACCAATTGCTCCACAATCACCCTCGCCTATCATCTGGGGCTCGTACAATAGGCCAGAAGTGGCCGCAGTACAAGGGACTTAGTCCCACACCAGTAGCAATAAAAAATTAAGTACATATAATTTTTATTACATTTCGCTCGTTATTCTAGAGGCTACAGAAATTTTACGCCAACCTGTTTCCGCTAAATCTCGATTCATTTTAGGCAGGTTTTACTGCTAATCTCCCTTCATTAGTCTTCTCAGAGTTCTCTCTGAATTAAACCCTCCTGCACCTACAAACACTGCTAAGTATCTTCAGTGCTGCTAATTAATTCAACTCGAATTTTATGAAAACAACACTTCATGTAACAACCGTAAATGAGGCATGCGACTTATATGCTGAAATTCAAGGAATCAACTTTCATTCCAAAAGCCAGAATGTCCCTACAGAACGCGATGAACGGTGAATATTTCACAGACTGCTGCTTTGCACGCAACAGTGAAAACGCAGGATATGCGATGCCGCGGTCGTTCTCGTCTTCCCCACAGAGTACATTTGTGTGTCACAATGAACAACGATTATAACCCCAAAACAGAATCAACTTGTTCGTTTTCGTAACAGAGACGCACTGTGTTTTGTGAAGCATGAACTGAATTTTGAAATATTATAGGTGAACTGACAACCAACCCCAGTCAAAATAAAGATAGACCAAAAACAACTGGAGAATGTGAAATGTTTTATATATTTGGGTAGCTTGTTAACAGATGATGGAAGGTGTACTAGTGAAATTAAATCCAGGATTGCCATGGCAAAAGCTGCATTTAGCAAGAAGAAGAATCTTTTTACCAGCAAATTGGACTTAAATTTGAGGAAGAAACTAGTGAAATGCTACATTTGGAGCATAGCTCTGTATGGGGCTGAAACATGGACACTTAGGGCAGTAGATCAGAAACATCTGGAAAGTTTCGAAATGTGGTGTTGGAGAAGGATGAAGAAGATCAGTTGGACCGATTATGTGAGAAATGAAGAAGTGTTAATTAGAGTCAGTGAGCAGAGGAATATCCTACACGAAATAAGAAAACGGAAGGCTAATTGGATTGGTCATGTTATACGCAGAAACTGCCTTCTAAAAGAAGTTATCGAAGGAAAGATAGAGGGGCGGATAGAAGTGACAAGAAGACGAGGAAGAAGACGTAAGAAGATGCTGGATGACCTTGGGGACAGAAGAGGATACTGTCATTTGAAGGAGAAAGCTCTAGATCGCATTAAGTTGAGGAATTGTTTTGGAAGAGACTGTGGACCTGTCTTCTGACAGATTACTGATGATGATGATGATGATGATGATGATGATGATAGGTGAACTCTGAGGGCATGGATAGCGACTAGCTCACGGGCTGCAGGACCGAGTCTACATGTATGTTAAGATTCGTCCAGACTGGTTCCGAGGCCCACTCGGCCTCCTATCCAATAGGTACCGGGGGCTCTTTCCCCAGGTGTAAAGCGGCCGAGGCGTGAAGCTAACCATTCACCTCCATCTATTGCTGAGGTCAAGAACACGTGGATATATACATCCGCTCCCCCATACGCCTTCATGGTGTAGTGCTTTATTAGTTAAGGACAGAGACAACTTTACGTTTTTACCTAATAAGTGAATTTCGGGCTTCAAAGGATTGGGGGGTCAGATACTTTCTGCTGTATCGGTTAAGATGCAGACTACAAAACAAGGGTCTAATTATGCTCTTAGAGACAGACGCGTCAGTTTCGGTCTCAAAAAGTCACTTAGTGCTTTATTGCAGGCGGGAAGCAAGTTCTCATTGCATGGTGCACTCAATTGAAATGGAACCATCCTTCACTGGATTTGACAGCAGGGTACGTAATAGGCTTGGTACTGATAAGCGATATCTATATTGCGTGGGCGATTCGGTCTATTGTTCCTCTTTATCTCACTGTATTTCGGTAAGTGGAGTAGTCAAACCGGTTCTGTCCAAAGATTAGGAGAAAACGGTGATAATGCAAAGATAGAAAATAAATCCTTTGCAAATGTAGCAGAGTTCAAGCACTTTATAAAAACAGAAATAAATCAAGACATTAAAAAAGAAGTTACGAGCAGATTAAATTCAGGAAATACTACCATTCAGCTCAAAATATTATCACGTGTTAGTGACTGGACAACATGATTTGGAATGATAATTGGATTTACTGGACGTTTATGACTCGTAACTACGTAATGACTATAACAGCATGAATAATTTTCACGCTCTATAAATCGCTATAACTACAACACCAAGTTTTCTGTTTGATATTCTGCCGTCATTAGACGTTGCTAGGTAGTGGCTGCTAACAATGGCGAATCCCACGGCCAACCACGAACTGCCACACAGCTCACTTGCAACTCACGAACTAACTGCGGCCTCCGATCTTCTACTGACTAACTCATCACGTTTGTCCTCGCTATATAGCATCAGCGCTGACCACGCAGAAAACACCGCTTCTAACAGTTCTCCTATTATTTCGTTTTGATTCGTGTTTACAGCGCCGTTGCTTAGTACTGGCCGTACCTTCTTGTTCCACTATTCCGGCTTTCATTCGTCATGTGTCAAAATATTGTCTTGGCGTCCCGACCCAAGGGAAGGCCGCAGATTGAGGGTGTTTGAGGACAAAGTGTTGAGGGGAACAGTTATACTTGGAGCCCAGAAATATGAAGGAACTGAAGGATGTAGGAAATTATACAAGTATAATGTGACGCCGGAGAGGTTCATGGAGGTAGACCTAGGCCCACTGGGGCTGTAATGCCAAGTGGAAAAAATAATGTGAAGCTTGATTATACGGTAAAAAGGGTAAAGTTGTCCCTGTGCTTAATTACCTAAGAGCTATGCCATGAAGACTTATGGGGGTATGAATTTATAGCTCTATCATTATATTCTTAGAATATTAGAAGGAGAATTTTGGGGTGAATTAGGACATAGTATTAGAATGGATCAGACAAGGGTGATTAATAGAACTGTTGACAGCAAGCCAGAAGAAGACGAAGAAAAATGTTACGGCCCAGATTGAAACGGCTGGGAGATACAGAGGATGATCTACGAGAGCCTAAATAAAGAGATGAGGCTAAAGCCAAATAATACAGAAGAACTGACATCTACTGTCAAGATGGCCAACAAGCAGGTAACTACTATTAGGGTAATCGAATTGAGAAAGCTCAAACGAACAGGTTATTTAGCGCGCATGACGAACACGAGAACTGCATACCAAATATTGATAAGGAATCCTCAAAGGAAGAGACCGTATGAGAAGCGTAGACGTAAATGGGATTATAATATTAAAACAAATCTTAAAGAAACAGAGAATCAAAGTGTTTCCAGAGTTCAGCACTTGTAAATATGATAATGAGAATGAAGAAAGTCGTCTTCTGGGATCTGGCGCCGTGTATTCGTGGTTTTAACCGACGTTTAGGAGGAACATATCGCCTCCATCTTCAGGGTAGTAGAACTGGGTTACGAATACAAATAGCGGTAGCTGCAATGATTGGGAAGTGAAAAGCGCTGAAGATGGAGGCGATATGTTCCTCCGAAACGTCGGTTAAAACCAAGAATACACGGCGCCAGATCCCAGAAGACGACTTTCTTCATAGTAATCGCCGTGAAAACCTCAAAACTTACATGATAATGAGAAGTTCGATGTCTTGATCAGTTGAACGACCATCAGCTTCCCAAAAATGATTAAATCATGATCTCAGGATGTTATGCCACTTAACCTTTATGAACTTTGACGAGAAGTAAAGTGGTACAGCTATGCGATGGGAGAATGCTACGAACTTATTGCACAGATAAGAGTGACCTTGCAGTGCGCGTGCGTGACAATGTCCCACTGAAATTTTGGGATCGCGAGTTCAAATACCGTTCAGGGTTTATGAAAAGGCCCCTCTTTATAAGGACTAATGGTCGCCAAAGGAGTCTTACCAAGCGTCCCACATCTTTCAGACAAGGAACGGGTTGCTGTGCGGGTCAGGGCAGCGGAGAAGGCAGAGAGATATAAAAAGGGAAATAGGAGGCAAAGATATTTACAGAAAGCAGATCAAAGAGGGGAATTAGAAGGAGAATAAGAGAAAACGGATAAGGACGAGGGAAGAAAATGGGGCAAACGACAAAAAGTGGAGGAAGATGAAGTAGGAGAAGAACGACAAGATAAATTAGAACGGATGAAATAATTTGGCAGGAGAGTAAGAAGAGAGTAACAGAACAAAAATAACCTCTTCTTATGACGCCTCAATTCCTGTTAGACGAAGAAACAACATACCATGATAACGGGCTGCTCCTCATGAACCGAGGCTGAAATACTTAAGAATTCGTCGTTTCAGAATTAAGTCTGAATCGGTACAGGTCACATGGGCCAAACTTCATATTGTAGTCTACTAGGCTGTGACACCGTGTAGTCTTGTGGGTGGATACCAAAGTTTCGGAGTAACATACTGTCTCCATCTTCAGGTCCGAAGTCACTTTTAAAAGTCACCGCCATTAAAACCTCAAAACTTCTTTATTTATACTTACAAGTATATAATTAGTTATGTGCCTACAGACTGGAAATCCCAAGACTTCCGTTGGCGTGCATGCCAACTAATTATACCTGTGTCAGTCACATGGACATTTCAACGGTACCCAGCGCTTACATTCTGGGTGGGAATTCCACGCCGGTGTTTCTTCCAACATGGCCAGAGGCCGTTCACAGTGGCCGGGCTGTCTAAAGAATGAACCGTCTTCGGCCTCTGGAACACTGGGATTGTGGATTCGAATCCCACTTGAGGCACGGATATTTGTCTACGTTTATATTGTTCTGTGTGTAGGTAGCGGCCTTGCGACGGGCTGATCCCCCGTCCAAGGAGCCCTACCGACTGTATATAGACTAAGAAACTGAAAAGCGGTCAAGGTCCCCAAGGGCTGTAGAGTCATAGATAGTTGGAAAGACGGATGAAGATCACAGGCAGTATGTTGCTGGTAGTTCAGGTTAGAAAGCAAAATGTATCAATCTGTCTACCTACATAAAGCCGGGTAGCTCTGTTAGCGTAGTGACTAGGATGTTAGGCTGCGGGCTGGACCGGCGACGCTCCAGATTTCTCAATTCGCCGCCGCGTCCAGAGCAGCCCTGAGTCCTACCCAGCCTTCTATCCGATGAGTACTAACGGTTCTTTAGGTCGCGCCACAGCTCAAGCGGTTAGTCGCTGGCTTCCCACCGCGGCGGTCCGAGTTCGATCCCGGGTCTGGTCAAGTGGGATTTGTGGTGGACAAAGTGGCGCTGGGGCCTGTTTTCTCCGAGTACTTCGGTTTCCCCTGCCAATCTTCATTCCACCAAATTCTCCATCATCATAATCGCCCGGGGCAGGTACAATACGCCAATCAGTGGCCGCCGTGCTGAGTGGACCCAATTGGACTCCATCCCCCCAATAAGCGAATTTAAAAAAAAAAAAAGGTTCTTTAACTGGAGGCGTGACGCTAACCTTTCATATCCACTTCGTGATGAAGTGTACGAAAGACTGGAGCTATACCTCCACAAGAAGGCTAAGGCTCGTAGCGGGCCGCAGTGCCGTTCTATACTTGTCGAGGCCGCGCCATAGCTCAAGCGGTTAGTCGCCGACTTCCCACTGCGGCGACCCGGGTTCGAGCCAAGGTCAGGTCATGAGGGATTTGTGATGGACGAAATGGCACTGGGGCAGGTTTTCTCCAAGTACTACAGTTTCCCATACCAATCGCTCCAGAATCACCATCATCTATCATCTGGGGCTTGTACAATAGTCCAATAGCGGCCGCAGTACCAAACGGACTCAGCCTCATCACACTAAGAATAACAAAATAATAATAATAATAATGCCTACTTGTCGACTTAACCACCTGGATACAAACTTTCTGCATGTACTTAGGAACGCTCTCATCTTGATCTAAGTTCAAGCTTTGGTTACAAAGGGAATATCAGGCACGTGTCTGAACTCGAGATAAGGAGAAGAGATCTGACGGCCGCCAGTTTGCCAGTGATTACGTATCCGCCACAAGGGTGTTCCCGCCGCAGAAACGAATTTTTCCATATCGCAGGTCAGGCTGGGCAGAGGTGAAGAAGGTCGAAAAATTAATAAATGAAGTCAAGTTTTTACTCGTTTGTGGAAAGTGACGTGACACTATTACGTCAACTGAATGTTCCAGAAATAGCTATCTCAATTAGAAAGTTGAGGAGTTGAATGTACGAACGGTTAACCATTTAAAACACGAATTTCGAGTAGGTAATAGGGAGCTTCATAACTTGTACACTTCGCCAAGTATAATTATTATGAGCAAGTCAAAGAGGATGAGATTGGCAGGGATCGTAGCACGAATGGGCGAAAAGATAATGTATATAGGATATTGGTGGCAAAGCCAGAAGGAAAGAGACCACTAGGAAAACCAAGACGTAGGTGGGTGTACAATATTAAAATGGATCATAGTGAGATACGATGGGATAATGTGGACTGGATCGATCTGGCTCAGGATAGCGATCAGTGGAGGGCTCTTGTGAAGACGGTGATGAACCTTCGGGTTCCATAAATTTTAAGAAATTGTTGAGTAGCTGCACAGTTGGCGGTTTCTCAAGAAAGGCTCAGAACGATGAAGTTAGTAGATACGGATCTATCTAGAAATTCAGTTCCTACCTCACAGGAAACGCACAGCGTCTCCATTACGAAGGTCTCTCCATTAACGCCGTTTAGGGAAACGGTCTCTGTTTCTCTTTTCCCGAAATCATACGAAATACATAAATACATTCTGACGGAAAGAGCAGATATATCTAGTGCTACACTTGCAAGCACAAGTACAGTACGTACCGACCGTGCGTGTGGGTTCGTTGCCTCACGCATCGCACCCATCTCTTGCGACACACGTGACCCCACAGACAGGTGTTTCATTACGGTAATTCCGTGTGACTCAACACACACACAGACACACACGGATGTGACGCCCAACTGTAAGGTGTAAACAACAGGAAAACAACACGTAATATAGATACGCGTGACAATAAACAGAACTATAATTTATGAAGCAAGCTAGCTGAACCGGTAATGCTTCTGATATATTCGGTGAGGGGGGGGAGGGTCGGCTCAAATATCGCTCGAGGTATCGACTCTCCTGACTAAGGAATTTCGTGGTTTTCCTCAGCGCCTCAAATTAGGCCACGCCCACTTCTTTTTCAATTCCATATTCAGCATCATCCTATGATATGACGCTATGGGTCTAGCCTGAGTTAACTGACAACATCGTTACATAAATTAGAAATTGTACATATATATACATAAATATTGGAGCCGGGATAGCGACGGGCTATGAACTGGATGGTCCAGGTTTGATTCCCGGGGTTCAGACCGACTATGGGGCTCGCCCAGCCTCCTATACAATGGGTACCGGTGGCCCTTTCCTCGGGGGGAAAGCGGTAGGGCCGTGAAGCTGACCACTGACCTCCATCTAGTGCCGAGGTCAAGGAAGGCGGAGCCATACCTCCACTCCCCCATATCTTCGTGGCATAGTGCTTAGGTAATTAAGCACAAGGATAACTTTACCTTTATGTATATTATAATAGACCGCCTGGCTACAGACCCAGAGGTCCCGGGTTCGATTCCCGGCGTTACCAGATTTTCTGAGAAGTTGTGGGTCTGGAACGAGGGCCAATCAGCATCGTGAGGATAACTTAGGAGCTATTTCAAGGAAATAGCGACTGTGGTCTAGAAGACCGATATGCGTTGGATGCGTGCTCGACTGTTTTCCCGGTTAGGGAACACGCAGAATCTGAAAAGAACGGAAAAATGGCGCCGTACGTTCGCACAGTTACAAATCTAATGAACCACCCACGAACGCGTGTACGTCCTCCTCATATGGGATATCTGTGAATATGCCTGTAGCTCGAGAATAGCTTCTTTAGTGCACCGTTGAAATTTCAAAGTAGAATTGTTGATAGCAAAAGAAAACTTCAACAAAAATACATGGACTCACTAACTTGAAACTCTCTGGCAAGATAGAAACATTTACAAAAAATATTAAATTTGACAGAATAATAATATGCAAAAGCAAAGATGACATCTAGGGCAAATGTTTTCGGGAAACAGACTGAAGCATACCTTCCACTGCTGCTATCTTCTGCTCTTATTCGCGGCTACTTGTTAACATTAACATAACGGTGGAAGTGTACGTCTTAGCTGCATGTAAATAACATTACCTAATGCCCAGATAGAAAACTATATATACATTTCTATAACAGTGATTTTGACCCCTGCCTAGGGAATTATTTTCTTAAAAATATTGTGACATGTGGGCCGTTTCTAGGAAACGGATGGGCAAACAGGTCGCCACGGAGACATTGATTCCTGGGAGCCAACCGATTACGGAACACGGTTTCCATGGATACGGATACTTAAAATTGTAAACATCTAGGAAACCAAGCCGTTGGATGGAAAATAACACACAGTTTCCGGGGCAAAACATTCGTGAAGAGCAGTATTGGAACACTTGGAGGCAGTGATCTCTGTTCGGTTCTCTGGTAGTTACAAAAGGGAGTTGATTCGAGCATTCGAGTCAACCCGTGTGGAGGCGAAGTCGACTACCTCCACCGTGACCCTGCGAGTCGCAGGAGGCGACGTAAAGGGAAGCCCCAAATCTAAGACAGTAATATATGGTCGCGAGTCCCTTGCAAGGGCCAGCAGCATATACAAAAGACAGACCGGTCCTCTCGTCAGAGAGGGCGCCCCACAAAAACAAGACCATACCTGTCAAAGAGTAATAAATATCTGGTCATGTGCCACAGATGGGGCTCGAAACTAAGACTTACTGACCGACTGACCGTCAGTCCCAATGTGACTTTGACATTCGAGTCAGTCAGAGACCGAGAGTAGTGAGAGATTCGTTAGACAGACGCCGTTCAGAAGGAGTTCAATGTGTGAGCCGTTACAATAGGCTGTAACTGTAAAGTGCCAAGAAATCCAATCATCAAATCCAGAACACGTCATTATTAGTCACGCTAACCCAGGACACGTGACAATATGGTTCTAGCGCCATGCTGGTGAGGCAACTTCTCTGGCAATTGCGTAAGGCTGGAAATCTAAGTACCGAGTTGGCAGGCGGTTCTCTTTCTGTTCTTCGGCTTTTTTATATGATTGGGCAAATGTGGACAAAGGAACGGAAGGGGTTGGCAGAAAACTGGTGTCTTTAAAACAAGGCTAAATGATATAGGGCCGTGCTTGTAGGGGAACCTTACAGGTCTGACCCCCTTTCTAGTCCCCGTCTGAAACGGCGAACTACATTGAAAACAGCTGGAAAGGAACGCTTTGGCAGGTTCATAGTGGTTACCTGCTTCGACATTTAAAAACTATACATTCTGCACACAAACTGTATCCATATTTCATTTGATTCTCACAGCAAACAGGACTCAGTAGTCGTCAAACAGTCCGCTTACTTCATCTTTGAAAATAAATACCTTTCCTGAGAACTCTGTTCCGAAAGGGGGAACGCGGTAGTGTAGTTGGTTGATGCACTATGCTACAAGCCGGAAGGTCGCAGGTTCAAGTCACGATGAGGCGGATTTTTTTCAATTGACCTAATCCTTCCAGCCGCACTATGGCCCTGGGGTCGACTCAGCCTTAAACAGAAATGAGCACCAGGAATATTCCTGGGGGTTAAGAACGGCCGGCGCGTAAGGCTGACAACCTTACTGCCATCTGTGAGCCGATTGTCTAGAAAATGTTGGGAGCCTCAACATCTCACACCCCTATGGGTCTCCACGGCTTGTTACAGAGATAGCTTTATCTTTACTTTTACTCTGTTCTTAAAAAACTGTAAGATATGTTCCCCCCTCAGAATAAGACCATGTTTCATAAGCATAAAAGAACTGTCAAAATTAAACCTAATGTATTGTATATCCTAATATTTAGTGTTTTGAAAAGTAAACACGACGATAAGGGCAGTAAACACATACGTTTCAAAATATGACGGTTTTATATAATGTTTCCAAACTTGAAACGCTTTGTTAACATCGTGTCCCTCCAGATATTAGATGCCTCCTTTGGCCCTACTCTATAAATATGGAATACTCATTCTCTGGCCTACAATTTCGTTCCAGGAGAAGTAAATATTTCAGAGGCACCTGCGTAGTTCTGACCCAGTTCTATGATACCTTCAGCTTTAAGCTCACCTTCGGACATTTCCCTAGCTTCCTATACTAGACCGACTGACTTTACACGTAAACAAGGGGTTGTGTTGGTGGTACAAATGTGTCCCTGCAATATTTAATCCGATGGAGGGATTCTCAACCGGCAGTAAACGAAAGAGCCGTTTAAAGTGTCAAGTCGATACATTTTACGGGCGATAAATATTGAACTGGGACTTCTTCGTGTCATTCAGTTCAGGAACCTGTATCTTCTTGCGCGCTGCCTAAAAACGTATAGAACAATAAACATGCCTTTTGCTTTCACGGGTCTGACAACTGGTCTCTCACATTAAGGGGAAAACAGACTGATTATGTTTGAGAAAAGAAAAATGAAGATAATATTTGGACCTACGAAGGGGGAATAGGGGGTATGCGGTAGCGTATTTGGTTGAGACACTATGCTACAAGCTGGAAGGTCGCGGGATCGAATACCGATGAGGTGGATTTTTTCAATTTACCTAGTCCTTCCAGCCGCACTATGGCCCTGCGGTTGTCTCAGCCTCTTGACAGAAATGAGTACCAGGAATATTCCTGGGGGTAAAGGGCGGCCGACGCGTAAGGCTCACAACCTCACCGCCATCTGTGAGCCGATTGTCTAGAAATGTGGGAGCCTCGACGTCTCACAGCCCTATGGGCTTCCACGGCCTGTTACAGGGATACCTTTAACTTCTTTACCTTTTTACGGAGGGGGACAAAAGGGAGGCTGGAGAAAGTTGCACAATGAACTCCACAGTTTATACTCTTCACCAAGTATTACCAAGGTGATGAAATCAAGGTTGGTGAGCTCTACATGGCATGAGTATGAGAATGCATGTAGAATTTTAGTCTGAAAATCTAAGAGAAGAGACCGGCTGGAAATCTTAGCCGAAGATGGAAGGAACATAATTAAATTTGCCTTAAGTACTGTAAGGGTGTGGACTACATTCATCTGGCTTAGGACGAGGGCCAGTGGTGGGCTCTTATGAATGCCTCTGCCAAATAAATCCTCTAAGACAGCAACACTGCTTAGTGCGTACAATTATTCTGTCAAGTGTTTTAGTACAAATCTGCCTATATTTCTATAATTTGTAAAGTTACAGAGATATAGCATTTCTGACAAAGTTTATTCTTCACAACATGAAATTCAAATTTCAAAGGACGTTATGCCAGTTCTTAACAATTTTCACATTTCATTCGATGCTGAGCAGCATCTAGAGATATACAATGCTGCTAACTTATCGACCAATCATGCAACACTTCCCATACCTTGAGAGAATGTCGCAAACGGATCCTTAAAGAGGTCAACAACGACTCAGTTAAGTCTCACTTGGCACTAAATACCATCTGCAGTTGATAGATCCTTATTAAATGACTACTACATCAGTCATACACAAAACAATTCCACTTAAAACAAGCACACACATATTTAGAATACAGTGATGGAATGAAATATATGGTACTCTTGAGTTATAAATCAACAGCCACCTACACATTCTGACTTCAGTTGCGTGATGTCTGAAGGCTTCACTATGCCAAAGAAGTGGAGCTCGAAAATGGGGCCCAATTGCTGGGGAAAGAGCTGACAGCTGCATAACCCGTCCGTACTTTTGGATGCAGATTACTGCAGCTCACTATCAGGAACTAGCGCTCTTGCAAGCCCCTCTGTTGACGTGCCAATAAAGAATCAGGTGACATCCATCACATATCTGCCCTTGCATTTAAAACTGTCAAGCCACATTAATCAATCATGCAACGCTGATAAGGAGTACCTCGTCCTCTGAAGTGGGTGGCCACGAACGCGGTTCAATTACCGACTAAAACAGAGATATCTCTCTTTTGCCACGCCCCCAGACCTCCTCTTAGGCCTGCTGTGTCCTTACACTGAACAATGCAGATTCGGTCTCCGAGGGTCAAGCGGCTGGAGCATCAGAATATTTACCTCCACGTCGACTTCACGCCTTCATGGCGCGGTGGTTAGACACAGAGGCGTTATACTGATAAGGATCTCTTTGTCCTCCATATATAAATGCTTCTGAACAGCATGAAGTGAGCTATAATTATTTTTTTTCAATATTTCAACTCTGCACCTTACTCTTAGATTCTCTGAAGACAACAAACGAAGGCTGAACTCCATAGCGCAGGGCAGATTTGAAAAACTGATAACATTTCAACTGGCCTGGAAATTCTCTTCCATTTATGGAACCCGGAGGTCCACTGCCGCATACACAAAAGCACGACCCTTGGAACCTACTCTGGCCATCATCAATCCAGTCCACACTCCCATATCTTACTTAGAGAAAAAAAAAAATATTTTAATATCAATCTGGTATCTTGGTTTCTCGAGTGATATCCTTCCTGAAACTTTCCCGATAAAAATTCCGTGATGTTCGAAGGCCTCACTCTACCATTTAAGATGAAAATAAATATGGGAATATGTAATACAGTAGGCAAATTTGAGATTCTTATAAATTCTTACAGTCATATAATACTAGTTTTCTTTTTGTTTATTTCTTAAGTAACTAAGAAGATTAAACTCTAGACTAGTTATTCTGGAGGTGCCATTTTCGAATCTGTCAAATGGGATTAGGCACGTTGGAACAGAAGGCCTATACATGCAGCCTAGTTGTATCTCCGTGTTAGGGCAAGGGCATGCGAAGGAAACTGGCAACCGCAACGCAACTGCAATTTCCAAGAATTGTTATCAGCCTGAGTTGAACACATGTTACTGAATGGAGAAGCGCATATTGAGGAAACTGCATTGCCGTTTCCTCAATATGCGCGGCTCCATTCAGTAACGTGTGTTCAACTCAGGCTGATAACAATTCTTGTAAATTGCAGTTGCGTTGCGGTTGCCAGTTTCCTTGATATGCCCTCGCCCTTAGGAACTTTTAGCAACTCTGATCGGTGGAGTCTTAGGGCATGAATTTGAATCCTTATTAGTTGAGTGAAATTACAGAAGCCTCTGGTAACTTGGGGATACTGAGGGAGTTAGGCACCGTCGTTTTCTCAGACCCACACTGCGCAGTAAATGCGTCACTGAAAACTTTTCACAGATTTTGTAACATACCTTTCTAAGAAAACTATTATAAAGCATTTTTTATGGTTCATAAAAAGGCATTTCAGCAAAGCATATAACCAGTAACACGGAAATTCCCCTTAAAAGAATACTTACAAACAATTTAAGCGTACAATTATGTTGGATCTCAGACTCTTACGGCAGTGACTATGAAAAGTATTATATTTCGGGGTGTAATGCCGTGTAGTCCGGTAGAAGTTCAATGACGTTTCGGAGTAACGTACTGTCTCCATCTTTTGGCGGAGGAGTAAGCCAAGTAAAAAATTGGCCCTCTGCGTGCCTTCTGCTTCTTGTTAGTTGGCTTACTTTTCAACCCTGAAAATGGAGGCAGTACGCTACTCCGAAACATCGGTAAACTTCTATCAGATTACACAGCGTTACATCTGAGAAAACAGTACTTTTTACGTACAATTAGATTTAGCACGTTTTTCGTGATATTTAATATTTGCATGAACATTAAGTACTGGCCACCACAGAAATAGCCTCATGTCTTTGAATACCTTGAAACCCGAAATTCGTATAAATAATATTTGAAAATTCGGCTCCTAGCTAACAGAAAACACAATGCTTTTCCATTGCAAAGACCAGCCGATTAATACTGCTTGGGGAAATAGTCGCTCTTCATTCTCAGAATTACGAAACACGCTCTGCTGGCAAAATCCAGGGTTTTCTAATATTCCAATGCACATGCTTATTCTGTATAATAACCACCTTGCTTCAAAAAGAGTAAATCAGACATCGCATCCCTCACTGCGTGCAGTCTGGCGAGAAGGCGAGTTGGCCAAGTGATGAAATTAACACGCGACTTGACTAATTGTCTCTTAGCAATAAACAAACACACGTGTTCCTTCCACGATCGGGTCCGGTCAGATCTGCCGAAACCGGGAACGTTACAACCGTAATCACTTTCTTAAAATTAACAAAACTGTTTAAAAATGATGGGATGAAAACAAGAGTTAACGACAATTTTCATTATGTAACTTATACGTCATTATCTGAAGGAAGACACGTTCAAAGCCAAATCTCTGCAGAAAATGACAGCACTTCGAAATATTGCATCATAAGAGTATGCCAAGGATAACATATAAAAAAAGGTATAAAATATATTATTTTGCGTCATTTAGATAATAAAACTTTCTTTATAAGTCCCTACTAAATACACGTTTTCCTTTTAGATCCATGCTAAATCTACATGGGCCGTGAAACATACGATATTACCATTTAACAGAGCAACAAATCGAAAATGTCAAGTAGAAATAACGCCGTTACCTACTGTTAGTTTGAGGACGGTACGTGACTTACCACCGAAGTGCTGTAATATATGCAGACCGCAAATGTCCATGCCCTCTCATCACAGTGTCAGCATACCTTACCACTACACTTCCTCACCCCGTCTGTAGCACACCGTGCACTATACTGCGTAGAACTCGGCCACCTCAGCAGCACCAGCTGTGACGTCATGTGACCCGTGACGTCAAGGAATATGCGTGCCACAACTTTCATTGAGACGTAGCGTCAGACCGTCATTTTTCCACGTAATGAATTGTCGTGTTGTCTTTGCGATCAAGGTATAATGACAGTGGCCATAGCATCCCGGTAACAAGGCCACAGTCTGAGAATGTACGTTCGACAAGCACACCTCCTTTCGCTCAGTGATTAATGCAGCAATGTTGTAGATAAACAGCGTTTGTATAGAATCTGAATACTTGTAAATCATCTCAGACAATGGTTGCATTGACCCTTCAGACCCTGACCCCATCCTGACCTTTTTATTTTTCCTTGGCACTAAAGCCCCAGTGGGCCTAGGCCTACCTCCATGAACGTCTCCGTTCACTTCGGTTTTTCTCGATCTTACACATTCGGTAGGACTCCTTGGGCGGGTGATCAGCTCGTCGTAAGGCCTCTACCTGTACACAAACACAGAAAAACGCACACACACACAAACTAAACATCCATGCCCTGAGTGGGATTCGAACCATGCCCTCAGTGGGATTCGAACCCACGATCCCGGTTTCCAAGCGAGCGAAGACAGTGCATGCTCGGCTACTGTGACCGGCAGTGTGTAAGAATAATATATAAGAATTCAGTTCGTACCTCACAGGAAACAGATCCGAACCCACGATCCCGGTTTCCAATGAGCGAAGACAGTACATGCCTTAGACCGCTCAGCTACCGTGACCGGCCATCTTGACCTTTACATAAGACGAATATAATTATTTCGGAACGAAGTTAGGACGTTAGGACGAGTAATGCAACAATCCCGGCGCTTTTGTTGGTACGGCATCTAGATTTTCAGTTCTTGAATGCTAACTTTTGAACAGATTTGAGGTTCATACCACGGCGAAGATTTTTATGGTCTTCTGGAATGTGACACCATACGTGGTTTGGTAGATAAACAACGTTTCGGGAGAACGTACTGACGCCATCTTGAATTAACCTTTTCTACTTATGATTTTCGTGGTACATAACAAAGGGGATTTTCATGTTGTAACATTTTGTAAAACGAAAACTTGTGGGCTGATTTTGCCTGCCCCCGCTACTAGCAAGAGAGCGTCAACAGCGTTCACGGACTGAATATGTAGAGACAACAGAATTGTTGGGTCATGTGTGTATTCCGTAACTTTTCACGTATGAAATTTGAAATCCTGCAAAGTTAAATTTGTTTGCGTGTTCTGTTATCTCTGTTGTTCCTATTAAGACTGCGCTTATTCTACATGAGATATTACTGCTTGGGGTCCAAGAAATGTCATTGTTTAGTTTTAGTTCCTGATATTTTCAAATTGTATGTGTCCTCTACAATATTTCATTCATAACTAACTGTCTTCAGAGTTGGCCTGGCTAGGTCATCAACAAATACTGAGTTAAAACAAAATTACTCGTATAATTCGTAAAATCATCTGAAAGAATTACAATACTCAGTAATACCTTCAATATTTGTTTAACCTTTCAGGCATACATTAGCAGTTTATAGAGCAAAGTTCATCTAAAGAATATTTAAAAAGTCGGATGTTATTGCCAAGAAATCACACAACATCTCCTTTACAAAGCTCAGCTGGTTAATGATGTTTACGAACAAAAGTTGTTTTCTGTTCTGAGAATCAGATGAACCCCACAGAGAAACCCTATGAGTGAATAGTACTTATATTTAACTTTAAAGAAAGCAGTACACGTAATTAGTTATCATTGCTCTTGTAAAAGGGTTAATTAAAATGGCCGATATAATGCCTACTCCTCTGACCCATCACTGTACTTTTTGTGTGACTCTTCTGCCCCGAAGCTGGAAGCAGTACGTTCCTCCGAAACTTTGATGACTGTCTACCAGAGTACATGGCGACATATTCCAGATGACATAAATCTTAATTCTGTTTCTTACAACCATGATCCGACCTTTGTTATAATCCTCAAAGTATTAATTTTCAAGTTTTCATCCTTCTGAGAAAGAACATTGATGTAGAACCTTCTATTTGCTTCTGCCGCTGCCCATACTCCTGAGTGATGAGACACGAATATTCATGGTGTGGTAGATAATCAGTCCACGAAGGAACAATTATCTAATGAAATTCATCATAATTCGGCAATTCTTACCTGGGCTTGTCGTAGATTTGTGTGCCCTATTCTGTGCCTCTAGCCGGTCACGGTAGCCGAGCGGTCTAAGGCATGGACTGTCTTCGCCCTCTTGGAAACCGGGATCATGGGTTCGAATCCCACTCAGGGCATGGATGTTTGTGTGCGTTTTTCTGTGTCTGTGTACAGGTAGAGGCCTTGCGACGAGCTGATCACCCGCCCAAGGAGTCCTACCGAATGTGTAAGATCCAGAAGAACCGAAGTGAACGGAGAGGTTCATGAAGGTAGGCCTAGGCCCACTGGGGCTGTAGTGCCAAGGAAAAAAAAAATACTGTGTCTCTAACAGAAATGAGTACCAGGAATTAACTGAATAATTTTCCTGGTGAGTAAAGCGCGGCCGGCGCGTAAGGCTGACAGAGACCGCCTCTGTGGTCTAGTGGTCAGAGTTCCTGGCTACAGGTCGAGAGGTAGTGGTTTTGATTCCCGGCGATACCAGATTTTCTGAGAAGAAGTGGGTCTGGAACGGAGTCCACTCAGCCTTGTGAGGATAATTGACGAGAATACTTGAATGGAAAAGCAGCGGCTCCGGTCTAGAAATTCGAAATTAACGGCCGTTGGGATTCGTTGCGCTGACCACGCTACACCCTCTGTCCACTAAAGTTTTTCTCTAACTTCGCTGATAAGCGGCGGTCGCTCGATCGGCATAGTTCTCTTGCGGTCTAAAGCCACGGAGTTAGTTATGTATTTGTGTGGAGAGCGATAGTTGAAAACTGTGGTCGAAGTCTCTGGAAATAGAATGAGCTAATCCAGACTGGTGTAGTGTTTGCGTAAACGCAATGCATTATCCCTGCAGATCAGAACCGCAACGGTCCACGAATGTCGGAGAAAATGTGGGCACGCCCAAGAAATCCGCTAGACTTCTTTTCACGCGTTCACTTAATTTAATCTCTAACTGTGCTGTGTTATTCCATTCACAAAACAATGATATCGGGGATCGAGCCTTGTTCTCAGGACACATATAGGGTAATACGTACAACAATAAAGTCAAAACACATACTTCGTCTGCGGGCACGCGGTAGCGTAGTAGGTTGAGGCACTATGCTACAAGCGGAAAGGTCGCGGTTTCTATTCCCGATGAGGTCAATGGATTCTTTCAATTTACCTAATCCTTCCAGCCACAGTATGACCCTGCGGTCGACTCAGCCTCTAACAGAAATGAGTACCGGGAACCTTCGTGGTGGTAAAGGGCAGCCGGCGCGTAAGGCTGACAACCTCACCGCCATCTGTGAGCCGATTGTTTAGCGAAAATGTGAAAGCCTCAATATCTCACAACCATACGGGCCTTCACGGCCTGTTAACAGGGATGGCTGTACCTTCTTTTATCGGACTCATACTTGTTTTAAAAGTCGTGATCGAAATTATAACAAGGTTCAATAATCCATAATCGTAACGAACTGTAATGATTAGTAAGCTAAATGAGGTATCAAAGCGTTGAAATAAATAATAAAAACTCCCGTCATAATGCATTTTCAAACTGGGGAATTATAAAGCACGGTGTTCCACAAGGATCAATTTTAGGTCCCTTACTTTTTCTTCTCTACATAAATGATCTATCTAAAACCATCAACAATAAATCTAAACCAATTCTATATGCAGATGACACTAGTATAATATTTAAGAACTCTAAATTTGAAAACTTTAAAAATGACATAAATATTGTATTTGAATCCTTAAACAGATGGTTCGAAGCCAATTTACTCGCATTAAATTTTGATAAAACCCATTACATATCATTCACAACTAAAAACAACCACCAAATTGATCTGGACATCAGTTATGCCAACAAATTAATCTGTAAAGTACTTGATACAAAATTCCTTGGAATACATGTAGACAGTACACTGTCTTGGAAAATACATATTGAACAAATTATACCTAAATTAAATGCAGCTTGCTATGCGATGAGATCAATTAAGCCTTTTATGTCACAGGAAACATTGAAGATGGTTTACCATGCCTACTTTCATTCTATTATGAACTATGGATTAATATTTTGGGGGAACTCTTCACATAGTGTAATAATTTTTAAAATACAAAAGAATATAATTAGAATCATTACAGGATGTAGAAGTAGAGATTCATGTAGAGAATTATTTAAGAAATTAAAAATTCTACCTCTTCAATCGCAATACATATTATCGCTTCTCTTATTTGTTGTTTACAACAAAGATAAATTCAAATTAAATTCTGATGTCTATAACATGAATACTAGACAAAAATATAACTTCCACCTACCCTCATCAACTTTATCAGTATATCAAAAAGGAGTCTACTTTACTGGCATAAAAGTGTTCAACAATCTGCCACAAAGTATTAAAAACTTGGGCAATGATACTAAAAAGTTTAAATCAGAGTTAAAGAATTATCTACATGCTCATTCCTTCTACTCTTTAGATGAATACTTCAATGTAAATAGAGAATGATGTAAAATTAAGTTATATTAATTTTTAAGCTAAAATTGCCTGTACTTATGTATGTAACCTTTTGACTTGTTCTGTATCCAAAGGTACTAACCTGCTTAGGATTTATAGAATGTAAATAAATTCAATTCAATTCAATTTAACTTTACTGCCTCTCACTGCACCGATTGTTATACTCACTGAAATGGACTGAAGTGACACTGGATATGATGAATGAATGTGTGAGGGGTAGGCCTTCTCGGCCCCTGAACCGCGACCTACAGTGGTCTATTGTGCTTCACTGGATATGACGATGCAATGGCAAGGTTTTTGTGATTAATTCAGATGAACGTTTGTATTCAGACAGTGACCTCCTAGAATTTGTAAATGACAGTTTCCTCTTCAGCGATGATTATACGAATACATTAGTTTGCTGTAAACGATATTTCATTAAGGAATACAAGTACAGTGTACGAATTTTCTGTTACTTGTAACCGATGCCAGCTACTGTACACAATGATTTTCTTAAACCTTGAAATGAAGTGACTATGTATTTTCCTTCCCTGTTAATCAGAGGTTCTTGTATCCCTTACGTTCATGTGGAAACAGTGATTTTATTTCTGAATGGAATAGAAATTTCTGTAAGGAGAGGTAAAACGTAAAGTTGACACATGAGGGAGTGGAGATAAAGCTCCACCATTCTTGACCTCACCACTAGATTGACGTGAGTGGTCAGCTTCACGTCCCGGCCGTTTTTTTTCCGGCACCAATTGGAAAAGAGACTGGTGGGCCCCAGAACCGTACTGGATCACTCTGGAAGCCTAGCCGGTCAGCCCGTAGCCCGTCGCTGTACCGACTGAGATATCACGACCGATCCCGACTATACCGACTCCGTACGTGAATGAAGGGGCGTGAACAACACAAGGTTAAAGTTGTCCCCGTGGTTCTATACCATGAAGACGTACGGAGTAGACGAAATCTGTTAGTTCCTGACAAACAGCAAATCTTTAGGACATCAAAAAGGATAATATTAAATTTCGTGTGTGAAATATATTGTTTTGCTAGTAACAGAGCGTATTTATATTTTTGTGTTCTGTGAAGAAATGTGACAGGACGAAAAGCATTATCCCTGGCCACATGGATTATTAGACTATTGCTGGCGGCCGTTACATTGACTAACGAAATCGTAAGAAATGAACCGATAAGAAATATCGATATTTATTGATGGCGTGAAGTGATGTGTTTGGGTTTGTGAGGGTAGGTCTTCATTGAGATTGAGTGCAAATATATATAAACATGTTGTGTAGAAGTTGTAATGTGTTGTTCAGAGTGCAGTGTACATCGAAATTGAATATCATGAGGAGCACAGCAAAGCAGTCTGCGACAGGTAATCGCTTACAAATGTCCGCGTGCAAGTAGTTGGTTTGCATGTGAATAGCATTAGTGTAAACTCCTTTCTTGTACCGCCTGTTTTGATATTTATCTTCATTCTCTCTAATTGTTGGCTTATTCACCCTGAAGAAATTTAGTAGTTACTACAACCATTCTATAACTTGTCACTTCAGTTAATCGAACTATACCTAACCTCAAAATATAATCTCAGTACCCGCTACAGGTTATGGCAGTTGTTTAATTCCTGTTACTGATTGGCATATTTGTTTTCAGAGGAGAGAGATCCTGCACCAATATTTTTTAATTCAAATGTTCAGCAGCTCCTTAAGAAATTGACACGTGTGGACTTGAATAAAGTTTTCCGTACGAAAAATTATGGAGTACCTTTAAGAGCACCAGAATACAAGTTCTTGACAACAGAAGAACTGGATGAGGTAATTAATCTGTTAAATTATTTTATTATGCATAGTATGTATGCTGGAGTCAGAATAGTTCAGTCAGTATAGTGACTGGCTACGGGCTGGAGGACAAAGGGGTCGGGGTTTAAGTTCTGGTAGGTTCAAGAATTTTCTCCACGTCATCCATGCCGGTTCTGGGGTCCGCCCAGCCTCCTATCCAAAGGGTACCTGGGTCTGTTTCCCGGGGGCTAAAGTGGCTGGCTGGGGCATGTAGCTGCCCATTCACCTCCAGCTCCTACAAAGGACAAGAAGACGTGGATCTATACATCCTCTCCCCTATACATCTTCATTGCGTAGTGCTTAATTAGTTAAGCACAGGGACAACTTTACCTTTGTATAGTATGTATGCTGATATTGTTTAAACAATGAAGATCCTCAGGAAAGATATAAACAGGGTGTTTCTTTAATGTAAATCATGTGTGAAGTCAAACTGACAACCTTTCCTTCGAGAAACAGCTGTTTTCTGCTGACTTTTGCTTTAATTTATACTTATAATTTTCCTCTTCTTTGGACAAAATTACATATGTGAACATAATACAAAACCAAAATTATTAGCAGGGTCATAATATAAACTCATTTGTTAATAAGTCATTTGAGAATATTTCACAATTTAAGTATGTGGGGAAAACAGTGACAGGAATGTTGTTTATAACAATGTTAGGAGAAGCATAAATTCTGAAAATGCATATTATTAATTTCTGAAATGGTTCTCACCCCATTTACCTTCCAGAATGCTTATAATTAGGGCTTATGAAACAACAGGTTTTCTAGTAGTTTTGTGTGAGTGTGAAAATTCATCTGTTGCTCTGAGAAAGGAACATAAATTACAAATGTCTGAAAACAAACTGGTCAGGAAAATATTTGCATCTACAGAGGATGAAATAAATGGCCACTTGAAGATACTGCACAATGAAGAATTGATGATATATACAGGCCACCTGGTATTGTTAACTAACATCAAGGGGCAGAGTCACTGAGAAGCTAATTAATTGCTCAGCTGGCTTGGAAAAGTCTCTACTTTGTACGAACACAGAAGTTGATTTCTATGTTCACTGATTCTTATCCTGAACCAGATGAATCAACTCATGTACTCATATCCTAGTACTTGTATTATTGAGATAGCAAAATGTAGGAACCCTTGCATAAGGTCAGAAATTTAGCTGGAATGGTAGGATACAAGGAATGATTACAGAACTTTGATGGAAACGTCAGTTGGAAAATGGCCGTATGGAAGTCCAAGACGTTTGGAAGATAATATTAAAAAGGATTTCGTGTAAATAGTTTGGGAAGTAGGATGGAAAATGGACGGAACTGATTTAGAATCATGTCCAGTAGCAATTATGATATAAGCAGTGTTTAACCTTTAGCTTTTGTTACTGTGGTGTTATTTACTTAGATTGTTGCTGAATTATTATTTGATTGGCACCAATGTGCATATTTCTCCTTATGTAGGCTATGAAGAATGCAGAAAAGAAAGCAGAGAGGAAGTTACAGATGCCACCAGTGGTGAAGGTGCGAACTGAAGAACCTGAAGTCCTATCATATGATTGTGAACTCCAGGACCATTCAGAAACAAAATTTGTCTTCACTGACATTTCATTTGGTTTTTCTGACAGGGTAAGATCTCTTAAACTGTTGCTTAAAACATGTGTAGTAAATTTAAATGATATTTAAAAATGTTTTCACTTTTAAAATTATAGTGACTGCTACTAGATTTATCATTCTCAATTTATCCTTTCATTTGTGCTGAGACTTCTTTATCAAAATTTTCTCATCTTGGGTTGCCCTAACTTCTAAAACTGTGAAGCATAAAGTTCCAGTGAATTGAAGAATTTTTAATGTACATTGCCAAATGCCTCTGTGATGTATATACATATTATTTTAAAGGAACGGATGATAGTTGTTCGTGATGTGAATGGAACATTGCGGAAAGCAACGCCTGATGAGAGGCATCGCATGAATGAGACATACTTTCCCCGTTCAGGAAGAAAATTAAGAATGCCTCACATGTTTGAGAAGGAGTACTTAAAGGTAAAAGTTTGGTATAGTGCAGAGAAATGATTTTGATGTGATTAGAATAATTGACAAATTAATATAACTGTACACATGAAGATTAAACATGTTTAGAAATGTGGCATTAAATGTTATTGTAAGTAATAGAATCACCTTGGTAATGGTGCAGAATTTTTAAGTTTATGTTTTCAAAAGAAACTATAAATTGTTGAGTCCCACATGGTTTACTTGTTTGAAAGGAAAGAGGATATTTTCAGGGACAATCACATTTTTCTGTAACTCCCATACAACTTGGAAACTGAGTTCATGAAAACATGTAAGAGGATTATGTCTCTAGATAACTTGTAAATTACTGTGATCTTTATATTAAGCATGGGGCAGGTCAGATGATTGAAATTTCAGCACTTTCAGTTATAAGCACATCAGTTTATGACATTGCAGTTGTTGCTAAACTGAAATTTTGTTATGCAGGTAGATTACAAATATGTCTGAACATTCTGTCTGAAATATGTCAGAGATGAGGTCATTAGAGTAGTAATTATGAAGATTACTGTTCCCTGAGATGTGATGCCATGTAGTCTGATAGATATTTACTAGTGTCTTGGAGGAACCTGCTGCCTCCATCCACAGGGTAGAAGTGTAAGCTGTGTAGAGAAGTGGTCAGTGATATAGAGAAAGGTAGTCAAGGACTGAGGCTAAGAGCAAAACAGTAGGAGCAGTCTAAAAGAAATGGGATCTCAGCACTGAAAATTGTTGCTTTGTGGTAGGAAAAGATTAAGATAAAAACAGTGGGAAGGTTGTAAACTAAATGGAAACTTGTGACAATATTAAATTTAAGCATCCTGTTGCACTCNTTTACCTCTCTTCCTATCTACATGTCCCAATTCTTTTAAGTGTCACAAGTTTCCGATATATGATATAAACTCCGTCTTAAGTGCAACAATTTATCATAGGTCTTTCGTCTTGCTTTCTTCTACACTACATGTTTCAGCCGCAAGACGAAAGACCTATAATAAATTGTTGCACTTAAGACGGAGTTTATATCATATATCGGAAACTTGTGACACTTAAAAGAATTGGGACATGTAGATAGGAAGAGAGGTAAAATGTAAAGAAGGTGAAGAAAAAGACGATATATAACATAACAGAAAACAAAAATAAAATAATCTGACAGAAATGAAACAAAGAATGAAAATGGGGAGTGAAAACTTAGAATTCAGAATAGAAGCATTGTATGCTGGAAATAAATTTATTTAAGAGCTCTTCAAGGGATTGGTTGCAAAATACTTCTGAGTTATCAGGTGGAACCACCCTGATTTAATTCTTGTCTGCTTAGCGGCTACTAGACCAAGGGAATTATGAGTTCGTACTTGATCGAGCATGCCTGCAGTTTGAGCCAGATGACCCCACATACCAGGACGTCACAGCAACAACATATGAAGCAGTTGAGAGAGCTCAGCACTATAATTCCTTGCGGTCTACACGGCACTTTGGTCCATTCGCTTTTCACTTGGCATGGAACAAGTCAATTGATAGTCTGCTGCTCGACTTGATTGAGACAGACAGGTACGGTACAGAGCTTTGCTTCAGAGGTACTAGGCCCTCTTACTTACTCATGGAGCTGAGCCCTTCTGGAGGAGCCGCCAATTCTGCAGCCACTCAAGAATTTCCCAGCATTTTATGGAACCTGAAGGTTCATTACCATATTCACAAGAGCCCTCCACTGGTCCCTATCCTGAGCCAGATCAATCCAATCAATACCGTCCCATCCTATCTCTCTAAGATCCATTATAATATTGTCCATCTTCCCAGTAATCTCTTTCCTTCTGGCTTTCCCACCAATACTCTATACGCATTCCTTGTCTCCCCCAAAATAAATTTGCATAGTGGGGGGTGGAGACCAGCTGGGTCCACTCGGCACGTTGGCCACTCTTTGGCCTATTGTACCTGCCCCGGGTGATTATGATGATGGAGAATTTGGTGGAATGAAGATTGTAAGGGGAAACCGAAGTTCTCAGAGAAAACCTGCCCCAGCGCCACTTTGTCTGCCACAAATCCCCCTTGACAAGATCCAGGCCGCTGTGGTGGAAGCCAGCGACTGACCACTTGAGCTCTGGCGTGACCTTGACCCTCAGGCTTACTTATCCTTTCCATGGGGTGAGTATGCTTCAGAAAAATGTGTGTGGAGTTAAAGTTCTGGATTCTTACAAATCTACATTTGAGATCTGTTGTTACATAATCAAGTCAGCACTTCTTATAAGTCATTTGCAACAAACTGCTTCTCAGGAAGCTTTGCTGTTATATGAAGTGCAACATTTTTCTGATAAGCAAGGTCCCAGTTACAATATATCAACAAAAATCATTATTACTTTTGGACATTATCCATCGTATTGTCTCTATCTAAAAATAATCATGTTTATTTTACAAAACCCAACGTTTCGGAGACTGGATTGTGTCTCTGTCTTCAGGTAAAACCTACTCAGTTGGGTCCAATCGATAGAGTTAGTCCCTATCTCCGAACCATATTATCCATGTCAGGAGTATACATGTATTTACCAGCTATTGAGCAAGTATGCCGAAGTGGTAATGCTTCTGGCTTGTATTTGGAAGGTGTCCAGTTTGAATCTCAACCAGGACATTGATTATTTTAACAGATTTTTTGTGGTGTTCTAAAGTCTATCCAGACAGTGTCAGGATATTATCTTAATTACACCTCAACTAATTCCTTCCACATTCTTTCTAGTCTATTGTTCAGTTATCATCCTACAATTTCACACTTTATAATGTGCACCACTGATAGCTTTCGTAAGTAAACCTTACATAAGTTAATCATGTGGCAGGCACCTTGGTCAAGAATTTTTTTTATCGCTAGTGGGGTGGGAGTAACTCCCTTGTACTGTAGCCACTTCTGGCCTGTTGTACCGGCCCCAGATGATACGCTAGGGTGATTGTGGAGCAATTGGTGGAATGAAGATTGGCAGGGGAAACTGAAGTATTCGGAGAAAACCTGCCCCAACGTCACTTTGTCCACCACAAATCCCACTTGACCAGACCCAGAATCGAACCCGGGCCGCCGCTGTGGGAGCCAGCGACTAACCGCTTGAGCTATGGTGCAGCCTTGGTCAAGCATACATTGGAAATGGAATCAGAACAGGGATGGGTGGGCTGTAAGAGGAATCTGAAACATTTTCTTAGGTCATAGTGTTGAGAATTCTAAGCCAAGGGAACTTTGAGGAGACATATTGGTGTGTGTGTGTGTGACAGTATTTTGCTTGCTTCGGTCTATGAATTTTCACATATATGGTATAATATTGCTAATGAGAAAAACATTTTCTTGATTGACATTTTTCTACCTGGATGGAGAAATTTAAAGTCCTCAGCATATGTTTGGCACATTTTTTTAGGCTTGATGAAGCTGTATCCCTTATCCAGCTTTATCACATTGTCAACCCTGAAGCAAAATCTGTGAGTTCCCATTTTGAGCCTGGATTGGAGCATTCATTCATTCAGGTAAATTTATTTCTGATTAACTATTCTGATGCCTTAATGTTTATTAATGTTATATATTACTATGCAGGTAATAAAATCTCATCAAATTGGGAAATTATAGACAGAATCAATATAATTAGGATATTTTACTATATTATTAGATTGTCGTGAACCAAGATGTTGGTGGGTCGACTGAATTACGTTGGCCGAGTGGTAGCATAATAATTTAGTGATGATGATTGTCAGTTGGCTGCCTGAGCATATATTCCAACCACAAAGAGCAAATACTACAGAATATAGAGCATTTATTGAACTGTGTGTATATTACATACAAGCCCTGGCGGACATAAGCCTGGTCAGCCTTCTCCTAGCAACAACCCAGACAAAAATGCACCCTTCAACTTTTCTCTTGTTCTTAAAAACTAATCTAAACTAAGGTTGCAGCCCAATATCTCGAGACATGAACCCCTCATATCAAGTTACACCAGCATGAGCTGAAGGGTAGTTCCCAGACGAAATACTCCAGGACTCCACTGATTTATGAAAATGGCAGCGGTAGATATAACATTTTTAAGTGGAAACAGGTCAACCTTTTGACACGCTATAGATTTTAGTGGAGGGCATGACCCCAGACATCAGACTCAGGGTTCCTAAAACTACAGGGGTGGTACAACACTTTGCAACAAGATATATCATTAGGAATTTATAACTTGTAGAAAATATCATCACCATTATTATTTAGCTGTCCAGGAGTCAAGAGTCCTGTTGATCCATTCTGGCCGCATTTGCCTAGTAGTCTCTTCCGAGAGCTTCCTGTTTATAGACCCATGCAGTTTGTAAGATTTCAGTAGGTTTGTATGTCGGGTATTTTGCATTCTCTCAACTTGTTGAATCCATTTGGTTTTGTACATCAAAAGTTTATCCAGTATGGGTTATATTTACAATTCTGTTGTATGTATCCATTTCTTTTATATTCCATCCAGTTGTGTTGTGCCATTTATCTCATAAGTTTGATTTCAGCAGCTGTAATTCTGATTTTGTTTTTTGTTTCTGTAGTTCAGCTTTCACCCCTGTATAAAAATGTTGGCAAAGCTAGGGTATTATAAATTATTTTGGTGTGTTTATGGACTTTATATGGCTCAACAGTAATGAACTTCAACATAAATGTGAAGTAGTCAGAAAAATTTAAGATAAATAAAGCAATATCTTTTACTTGTCTATTTTGAAACATGGACATGGACGGGAGAGATGCACCACATTTGTTGTAATAAAAAAATGACTAGAATCCAAAACAGTGACATGTTAAAGTGGAAACACTGTATGTATAAAGGTTGGTGACCTTCAGGCTACAGTGTTATGCACATAGTAAGGTTCCTTTCAGTGCATAAAAGTGAAGGTGTCAAATAGGTGACTACTGGGGAGACCAGGAAGTAGGCGGAGAAATCAAGTGAGGGTGGATACACAGAAGAAAGTAAGGATAGACTGGGTATAGATACAAGAGGAGTGCTTGTGAAAGCAGAGAAGAGAATGGAGAAGGTGTTGTTATGAGGTTGCTTACACTGGCAGAAAGCATATGAATTATTTATTTCTGTAAAGTATACATGAACACCCAGATTTGTTAAATTCAAGACATTTTCTGTAATCGAGCCTGAAAATCCAGAATTATCTTTGCCACAGATAGGGTCTCAGTTGTGAGTAACTTAAGCATTCTCATGGCCAGTGTTCCCAAGTCATCCATGCAATATCATGAGATTCAACAGTATGAGAGATTTGCTTTTTTCATGATGGTGATGTGTTGCTGTACAGTTTGGTAGATGGGTACCAATGTTTTGTAATAACCTACTGCCACTCTCTTCATGGTAAAAGATGGTGGCAGCATGTTCCTCTGAAACATTGGTACCAGTCTACCAGACTGCACGAAGACTGTAATTTTGATGAGAACATGAGAGTATTTTGAATCTTTTGTGGCAGGCATATGTGGAGTCAGACTCAAAGAAGAGGAGTGTACTGGAGTTGGCCCTGCAGGCAAATGTAGAGCTGCACAAACAAAGAGCAGAGGTGGAGGCAGGGGTCCGTAGAGCACATGGCCACACATAGAGACCAAATGGACAGACATGCAGGGTAATCAGAAAAACATGAACAAATATTTGGTTCTAGTGAGACCTGTAGCAAACGGTTTTGTAAGATGGTCACAGGGGCTATCATGTCAAGTACTTTTGTCCTTTTCCATGCTCTGAATAAGATATCTGTCACAAACTGTGGCTGCTTCCACTCTGAAACAAGTTATTTTTTAATGAATAAAAAGTAAACTCTTCTTCTATCTCATACCAACTAAAGCCAGTAATGGCTTGTCATTAAAAGAAATTACATATTAGTACTGAACTATACAAAGGGAGGGTCTTAATTTTCAAAATGAATCTCAGCAAAGAAAGGCTTCATGAAGTTACGTCTTGACTTACTGATAGATATTATTTCATGTTCATTTTTACCATTGCCAAACAGTTAAGTTTAAGTTTAATGACATTAGTATCCAGAATTCTCAGGAGTTACACCGTTCACAGATTAATTTAGTGCAGAAAGTTAATTTTCCTATTCTGTGACCTTCTAAGTGCAAAGTCAGGGAAGATGAAGCCCTCTGCTTAAAGATCAGAAATGTGATAATGTGCTGCCTGAACAGCGACATCACACACTCCTGGGATTGGTAAGATTAGCCTGGGCAGTGGTGGAATGAGTAGCAGGGAAAACTGAAGACCCCTGAGTAAACCTGCTGTTTCACGTCATACACCAGGAGTCTCACGTGAAGTTACCCAGGATTGAACTCAGCTCAGCAGTTTGAAGTGATGATATGGCCAATTTTAAAACTAATAGCACGTTTTGTTGCAGTTGTAGGACACAGATGAATGATAGATATAAACACATAAATTCCTTTAGTAGGAAAACTTTGTTCATTGTCATTAATGCATCATGGACAAATTTTGGTAGTTAGACACAACTGCACTATAAGAAATGCTCAGATTGCAGTTTTCTGAGTTGTGACATCATGTAGTTTTGCAGATGGATACCAGTGTTTGTAGGAACCTGCTCTGAATATGGATAAAGTTTTTTTGAGAAATGGGCTTATCTGTTTGCACCTACTATTTATCTTTGTTCAGTAGAAAGTCATCAGATGTGTTATGAAGTAATGTGAGTTGAAATTTGGAATGACAGATTAGCAAACCAATTCATTACATGAGTATCATGCTGGACATTGTTTGAAGCATTTTTGATATACACACTATTTTGGAAACTGGATATTTCCATGATCAGGTGTAAGGTGGAAAAGATCCTGCTCAGTTTGGTGCTTAGAAAGAGCTAGTCTCAATCACCGGACATTGGTAGCCTCTCATGTTTATGAATACTGTACAACATTTGCAGTTGCCTCAGCATCAATAAATAAACAAAATTCCTTAATTATCCTTCATAACCATCGTCCACATTTATCCTGTAAATGTAATAACAAGAGTTGATGGAATACATAACCAAAAAGTGGAGATGTGTTTGTGGGTACTGCTAAATTCTTTGTGTATTTAATAGTGCTTTCAGTTAGCACAGATTGTATGGTGTTTAATGATGCTGTTAGTGAACAATGAATTGGAAAGGATGTGCAAGTAAATGGCAATGGTCAATTTGGAGTTTGCTGGGAAGGCTAAAACCTCAATCAGGATAGTCTCCAGGCTCCCGGGGCACTTTTTAAGCGGCCTCCATAATCTAGGGGTAATGTTCCCACCTCGTGACTCAAGGTACGCGGGTTAAAACTTGGCGGAGGTCGTGGAATTTTTAAGGGCGGAAAAATTCAGGGAACAAGTCCTCCGGGAGGGACTTCAAGCCATGTCCCCCGTGTCGTAGATTTACGGCACGTAAAAGATCATGTCTCTAGGAGACCTCTGAGCAAAATTAGGCAAAAGTTTCCTGCTCAAGTAGTTTCCAATTCCTCCGGTAGATGGGGAAGTATCGGGGACCACTGCCAGAGAGGGCCGACCTCGCTGGCAGAACGGGGCTGATAGCGAGCAGCAGTACTGGAAGGGCATGGCAACTAGTAGAATAATTAAAGGGGGATGCACAATAGATCAACAACTGGTCGCAGTGCATGGGGAAACTCACCCCCTCCAAAATAATAATAATAATAGTCTCCAGGCTGTAATTAAGCTGGACCTCTGAATATGAATCTTGCATGCTACACAGTTGATCACAATTTTCAGGTAGCACCACTATATAGTAAATACACTTCACATTCATGAAGAATATTAAGATCTGGAGAAGATGGGGGAAGCATTGTAGACAAAGGTTTCATTTATTGAAACTGAAATATTTATTTCATTTGTGTTAAACAATAGTAGTACATCATATATTCTGATATAAAACTTATATAAAATATCTTTTGTATAACATTTAAAATCAAAATACTTTCTTGCATTTTCTTTGATGTTTGCTAACAGCTTGCTTGTGTCAGGATAGCTTCCATTTGCCCTGGTAAGGTTTGTGAACTCCGTTTGAATGACGTACATCCGTAATATGACTAGTTACATTGTAATCTTTGGCAATGTCAATACTCTGGAATACAAACAGTGTAAGTGAACAAAATAAGCATGTGGGAGCATTATGTGAAATTTGCATATACTGTAAAAGAAATCATTACATCAAGGATATTCAGATAAACTGCATGTTTAAAATTCACAGAAGAAATAAAATAAAAAACATTAGAGAATAATCAACTTGGAAAAGTGTAATATTTTATTAACTCTGAAAATGAGAATAGTTCAAAGATTTTCTTAGTTGAATAGTAAAATTTCATCAATTTGAAAATGAAAAAGAATCCTATAAGAAATTAAAGAGAACCTGTAAAGGAAGTTTTTTAACCAGATATCAGATATTTAGAATTGGAAAATGTCAGAAAAAATTAAGGGTATGTTGTAGGAAACATTACAGCAAAACTTCCATTTAATGTTTCTCATTTAATCTCAATGTCATATTTCTTCCTTAATTTAAGAATATCTTCATTTTAGTGCTAAAATCCACTACCCCTTAAAGAAACATTAAATAGGGATTTTACTGCACTTCCCATTTTTATACATGGAACAGAAATGTTTACATGAGCCACAATACTGACTACAAGCAGTTAGATCAAGTTTTGCAAAGCATTAATGAATAAAGAAGATTTGAAGAAAACCAACAGGATCTTAGATGAGGTGTCAAGAAATGCCAGTGAAATTGTGGAATAGAGTGGTAAAGACATGTGTTACACATGGATCTTAATAGGATTCTTTTGAGAGCACATGACAGTCACTGATTAATGACCCACTTTCCTTACTCTGTGACCAGGCAAGTACCAGGACAGAGATGAAGGTGTAGACATGTAGACCGAGGATGTGATCATGTGCTGTCTGGACAAAGCTATGGCCACCTCAGGGAGCAATGATAGACAAGTACGTAGCAGTGACAGAATGATCGCTAGGGGAAAACCAAATAAAATCTGCCTCAGTGCTGCTTCACCACAAATCTCTCATAAAGTCACTTAGGACTGAATCCAACTTTGTAATGAGAAGCCAGCACCAAAACAAAATTAAGTAGGGAAAAAGTGGGTCCAAAAACAAGAGGGGTGCTTGTAGGAAGACAGACTTTGGTACAGGAGAGTTCACCAATGTACATGTACCAGGACGAAATGATGTATAGGATTCATGGTGGGATTTCATTCATATATTCAGCAATATACTGGTGGTAAACCTGATACTCACTTTGTGAGGTACCATCCAGTCAAGGAAGCGCAGCATTAGATGGGCAAGACTGATAATGAGCAGGAAGGGAAGCACTCCACTTGCCATATATCTGCGAAGCTGTGATCCCAACGTCTTGCTCTTTTCACCAGCTACCCGATGATACACGGTCTCTGTTCGACTTGCTACATCCATCCAGTTGTATAGTAATGCCACACGGTGATGGCAGTCCCATGGAGGCACCACATTACCTGAACGCAGGTTGGCAAGTGCTGTCTCTAGACCTAGCAACAGAGCTGTGACAAACCAGGGATCAAATGAAAATTCATGATCCATGATAACATTCCAGTAAGGTGGCTGAAAAACTGATTTATGGAACAAATTATATAACAATTATATATTACAAGCATTAATTAACATACCATTAAAATCTGCAAGTTTTATTTTAAAGTTCTGATACAGCAAATATTTAACAATTTACAAGGAAAAATATATATCTGAGATGAAATATGATATGTATACTGCTATTAGTTTTGCATATTTATATCTGCAATAAATGTTGTAGCATAGTTGGTTGGTTCAGGAAGGTCATGGGTTCAAGTCCCGATGAGGTGGATTTTTTTCAATTGACCTAATCCTTCCAGCCACACTATGGCCCTGGGGTCAACTCAGCCTCTAACAGAAATGAGTACCAGGAATATTTCTGGGGGTAAAGGGCAGTTCGTGCATAAGGCTGACAACCTTACCACCATCTGTGAGCTGACTGTCTAGATAATGTGGGACTCTCAATGTCTCAGAACCCTATAGGCCTGCATGACCTGTTACAGGGATAGCTGTACCTTCTTTTTTCCTGCTAATAAACATCAGTATCAATGAAGTATGTAAAATAGCAACAGATACTAATGGAAAATGACTGTACTCCAAAACAGGAAGTTTTCATTACATTTGTGGATAAGTGATAAGTAATTACTTCTACTCCATGTTATTCCATTCACATTCTAGTAAAATTTCTGTCTGTTTTTTATATCACTTACATGGAACGTTTGGCTCAGTCAGGTAGATCAAGTCTGATGGCAGAACCTCAGGGATGCCCCCTACCTTGGTACTGACTACCTGAAGTCTGTAATACAAGACTATATTAGGACTGCCCACTTGTTCAATAAGGGAAGAATATCATAAAGTTTACCACAGTGATACCGACCCACATGATGCAGCTTCTACTATGGCCATACAGTATGCTTCAGTGAGGGATGTATTGAGGAAGATGTGACCACGTGTGAGAACGTCGCGCACCTGTGAGTGCTCCAGGCTTCCAAGCAGAGTCACACGATCCTGCAATCCACCACGTTCTCGCACTTCTTCCAGCAACCAACGCTTTGGCCCATCTCCACCAATCAGGAACTGCAGCTGTGGAAAAGCATTCATGTGTGACAGAAGGTGGAATTACTGTCCTTGTTATACAGTACTTTTCAAGTCGTTTTGCTGTAACTTATAACAAAATATAAATGTAACTCTCTGATATAAGATCCAACAGAATCAGCACTGCTAACAACAAAGCTTGTCTCTGAAACTCAATTTGAACCGGTGCAGTCAACTCCACAATACTAATCTCTATATTCTTGATGTTACTCTTAAGAAGATGTTTAGTTTTCATAAAATTCAGGTAAAAAGGAAAGCCTCTTATAAGACAGCTCTAAGAGCAATACAGTGGGATCCCTGTCTTTTAGTTTTACATTTCTGGGGCCCAAGCCCAATCATTTCAGTGTTAAATTCCTTCTGTTTAAGGTTCAGGTCATTCTCCCTTCATGACTATTTGTTGTAAACAAAAGACTGAAGTTCATTTTGACCTAGTATTTAGCACTGCTATATAAGTGCTGATGATTACAAGTAAAAGCCAATAATTTCATTACAACAATTTTATTTAACTTTAACTCAGCAGTATTGCTGTAACATTAAAATATTCTAACATTTTTAATCACATATATTGTTACATAATGCATTAGAAAAAAGTAAACTATCCCTGTAACAGGCCATGGAGGCCCACAGCATTGTGAGACACCAAGGATCATCATCATCATTCTTCTTAGTGGGGTGAGACTTGAGTCCACTTGGTACTGGAGCCACTACTCGCCTATTGTACTGGCCCCAGATGATAGATGATAGTGATTGTGGAGCAACTGGTGAAATGAAGATTGGCGGGGGAAACCGAAGTACTCAGAGAAAATGTGCCCCAGCACCACTTTGTCCACCATAGACATCAAAGATCCTACATTTTCTAGAGTTGGCTCATACATGGCCTTACATGCTGGCCGCCTTTTATACCCAAGAAGATTGGTGGTACTCATTTCTGTTAGAGATCAATTGATTAGATCAATTCAAAAAGTTGACAGGGAATCAAACTTCTGGCTTGTAGCATAGTGCCTCAACCAACTATGCACTATGTGCCCCAGTGCATTATCAGAATTGAATGAAAATCTAAAGGTGATATAGATTTTATTTGTTACATTAGATACTCTAAGTTACAAAGTTCAAGTATGTGCAATATGCTTACCTGTGGGTATCGTGGACAGATCTCAGCAATGACTTGAGCCATCAGATCTACACCTTTCCTGTAGACCAATCGGCTTATCACGACGATTGTGACTGCAACCAGAAATATGACACGATTAGGACAGTCAACATATTTTCACTACACAGTAGACTCTACTTTAAGTACTAGCATACTTCTCAGAGCTGCTGTTAAACATTTTCTTTGATGCTTTCATATTCGTGGTTACAAATCTGGTTATCTGCAGACTGGGTTTTCAGTTTCATGATGTAGGATGCATGAAAGGCTGACCTTGTTCTGTCAGTTCTTGTATTCATTCCTTACCTGGAGGTGGGCATTCTATAAATTATTTTTTATTAGAGTTTGTATACTATTTTTATTTTAAGTTATTAAGAGTATAAGAGCAAGCGGTAGTGTAGTTGGTTGAGACATAATGCTACAAGCCAGAAGGTTGCAGGTTCAATGCCGGATGAGGCCACTTGATTTTTCAATTGACCTAATCCTTCCAGCTGCACTATGGCCCTAGGGTTGACTCAGCCTCTAACAGAAATGAGTACAAGAGATCTTCCTGGGCGTAAAGCACAGCAAGCGTGTGAGGCTGACAACCTCACTGCCATCTGTGAGCTAACTGCCTAGATAATGTGGCAGCCTCAACATCTTGCAACCCTATGGGCCTGCATAGCCTGTTACAGGAATAGCTTTACATTTTTACCTTCTAGGAAAAAAGGTAAAGCTATCCCTGTGAAAGGCCGTGGAGGCCCATAGGGTTGTAAGACGAGGTTGCCACAGTATCTAGACAATTGGCTCACAGATGGCAGTGAGGTTGTCAGCCTTATGTGCTGTCTGTCCTTTAACCCCCCAGGAAGATTCCTGGTACTCATTTCTGTTGGAGGCTGAGTCGACCCCAGGATTAGGTCAACTGAAAAAAATCTACCTCACTGGGACTCGAACCTGCAACCTTCTGGCTTGTAGCTAGTGCCTCAACCAACTACACTACTGCATCCCCCCCCCCTTTTACCTACTATAAGAGCATAAGTAATGTTGTACACAACTACACATTTGCTAAATGGGAACAAGAAATGAAAAGTCTCTAGTTGTAAAGCAAAATATTTACCTATGGTAAACTAAGTATAATTTGCAGTGAAGACTTGGGTGATTGAGAAGATGGAATTAGTATCGATATTTCAATGTATGTATCTGTCTCCATTGTCAGGAGTTGATGTGATGAGTAATGTTACTATACACCGCATGTATACCCACAAAGTATGGTCCTGGCTGTCCCAGCGTGGACTGCTGAGAGAACAGTGGGAACTATCAAGTGATCAGTGGTGTTCTGTTCCAGTGTGACCACTGTGAAAGCAATGAGTGAAGTCAGGCTCTCAACTCATTATGCAGAAAGAGGCACTCTAAAATGCTGGATAGTAACACCATCTTCATATAGCTGATTACTCAAGAAGACCTGATTGCAGAGTCACCACGAAAGCTTCAAATCATATAAGCGTAATCTGCATTCTGACAGAAATAAGCCTGTAGATTGTCCTGACTGGAAAAAATTGATTGCATTACATCAGGTGTGAACATCAACAACAGCCAAGTCTCGCTGACATTACCTCCAACTGTAATTTGCAACCCTGCCAAGCTTTACAAGTACTCACTTGAGTCTGTGCTTCGTTTACTAGGATCTGGGGTAAACACAGCTGTATCAACAGCATTAGGTATAACTGACACACGACCACAATGGACCCTCGCTCTCAGTACTGTGTTTTCCTTCCTGTGTAGCATGAAAGGAAAATTTATTAAACCCAGCATTCACTCGGTGTCTGCGGCCCACAACAAATAAAATCACAAGGTATATTTAATAAATTCTCTTTGTCTGCTGTGATACAACAGCTTGGTGTAGGTCAGTGATGCTGAGCCACAATTCCTGGATTCCAAGAATTCTTATGTTTCATTTGATGCTGTCTAGCCACCATGTACTCAGTCTCTCTGTTCACCTACTATTGTCTGGTTTGGAAAATGTTATCTTTGTACCGAGGTGCATTTTATTTGTTCTAAAGAAGTACTTGAGCCACATGGTCTTCAAGCTTTCACTACGTTATTTGCCCCATCATACAGGTAATATAACTCAGAACTGTATGATTCTCCACAATCCATTTTCACTTAATAGAATTAACAGACCAGGGATGTCCAAGAATGTGCCTTTAACATTATAGTCCTTGTAGTATGGTTTTGGGTGCATATAGAATTGCCACTGTTCTGTATTACTACATTTATATTTTACCCATAAATTCAGTGCCCTATGTATAGTCAAAATCAGTGGAAGTCACCTTTATTCCAAAAATGTTAGGTGCAATTAATTTTGTATCTGACTTTTTGTGTGAGGAAAAAAATTTGAAATCCAAAGGTAACAGTTCTCTAGGTTCTGACATCATAAAGTTTAGTGACTGTCTACCAAAATACGTGGTATCACATCCCATAAAATGGCAATTTTCATGATCACTGCTGTGAGAATGTCAAAGTGTCACACTTAAATTTAAAATATCCTTCCAATCTATCACCACTGTGAAATATAGATAACTGTGCATAAGATTTTGGGGTAATTCTGATTCGGATAATAGGTTTCTGTTCTTTCTTTTGAGTACCATGTGTATTGCATTCCTGCCTATCTGAGGAAGGTATACAAAATGTTGAAGGCATCGGCAATTTTCTTCACCATCAGAAGCCTGAAATTCACTATAATTGAGTTCCTGCCTCACAGGAAAAACAATACACCTCCATCACAGACCGGTTAACATTGTTCAGGAAAATAATGGCTGTTTATTCTGATGATACAAAACACATAAATACACTTTGTGGGCAAAGTGGGTGGTACATAGTTCACATTGTTCCTTAGAATTAATAGATTTATTTGATTTATAATGCATCATATTTTAAAAACAAAAGAAATTTCAAAATGAAAAATTGCCTCTATATAGAATCCACACAGCTGAAGTAATTTAAATTAATCTTCCATACTGTTGCTAAGTAATATACTAGGAGCAGCTTGTAAACCTGATCACACTTATACAGTGTGCAAAACATCTAGCTTATTACTTACCCCGTATGTGACACACAGATACAGTGGTTACAGTCTGCTAGTGACATCTCCAAGAGTTTATTTGTGATAATAGCAGATGCATCAGCAAAACCAAACAGAGAATGATCTGTGAACACCGTCTGAAAAATGACACAGGGCAGTGTGATTTCTTCTGTGACTGCTTGGTGACCAGGCATGACACTGCTTGCTGTGGCTGATTCAAGAAATTTATTAGTGTTTCCTTTTGCTACCTTATCAATGTTTTCACATTCATTGTATTTACATATTCAATTATCAGGCCATGCCATAGCTCAAGCGCTTAGTCGCTGGCTTCCCATCACGGCGGCCAGGGTTTGATCCCAGGTCTGGTCAAGTGGGATTTGTGGTGGACAAAGTGGCGCTGAGGCAGGTTTTCTCTGAGTATTTCGGTTTCCCTTGCCAATCTTCATTCCACCAATTGCTCCACAATCACCCTCACCTATCATCTGGGGCTGGTACAATAGGCCAGAAGTGGCCACACTACAAGGGACCCCATTAGCAAAAAAAATTCAATTATCATGGAGTTATTATATCCCTGAATCAGAATTCTGTACTACTGTATGTATGTAGTACACATTTCTTTTTGCTGCAGAAAAGTTATCAGAAATATTTACTTATTTTAGTAATCTCAATGTAGGAATGAAACCAAGGACTGTACATGAATGCAGCTGTAACCAAAGTTCATGAAAGAATCAAAAATATATCAATAGAAATGCCCAGTTATTGTCTGAATGCATTCATGACTAAATTAAGAGCAGAATAAATACAGTAAATTCTCACTGCTGCTCAGTCCAGAAACCTACAATGTCTGTAAAATAATAGTTCTATTAATAAGGAAACTGTTATATACAGTGTATATAATTGCGATGCTATATGAGCAACAAAGACAAAATTAAATATAACAAATAAGCAATAGCCTTTACTATTCACCATTCAGAAGCCCTTTCATTTTTAATTTGCTAGAAACAAAAGTCATTACCTTCAAACCCATTAATCTTCCAATAACCATTGCTTCATGTGCCAGGGCTGAAAATGCTGAATGACCATGTATGATTGTTATTCTTTCCCTAATAAAAATGTAACGTATCAGTGGAAGAGAGCACACCATTGTTGGAAGCACACACTGATTATAGAATACTCTCACTGGAAGATAGTACACCTAAAAAAATGTGAATTCAAGATAGTATAATCTTTGTACCACTTTTTTTGAAATAAATATTTGACAAGACTGCATTAGCTGTAGAATCCATACCTTTAAGCCATTAGTCATGTATCGAACTCCAACTCTTTCTCCATAGGAATGTGTCATAACGATCACTTTGTGCCCATGACTGATAAGGCATTGGGACAAATTAAATATATGCTCTTCAACTCCACCCATATTAGGATAAAAGAAATCAGAGACCATGCTGCAAATAAATGTATGATAAAATGCCAAAATAATACAACTTAACACAAAAAGCTTAACGTTATAGGATCGCAACTTACCAAATTCTATGAAGCATTGCAAAGGTAAGACCACGTATGTCATCTCGAATTGTAGTGTTAATTTATACTGAATCAAGCATGCCTACTGCAACATAACCTCCTTATCAATACCTTTCTTTCATTTGAAAATTCAAGTATTACCAGTCCATGCTTGCAGTACATTCAGGCTTATTCGCTTTATTTACAAGAATAGCTGGCTCTTGTGCTATATCGCGGTGAACTTTTATCGGACCACACGGCGTCACATCGGTCACATTTCCCACACCTCTGCATGTTACTCTGCTATGGAATTATTCATAGATGGCAGCATGAAAGTTATCGATTATTCTCTCAACTGACAAGTGTCGGTATCGAGATGAAGTTGTCAACGGTGACTGAAATAAGCTGTTTTCTTCGAAAGGTGGTATGAATTAATGTTTATTAGAACATTTTTGTAGTGTAACGACAATTGTAAAATGGTGATTTCAGTGTGGTTTCGACCTCTTCCGGGTTAAATAGGCATTCCAATAAAAGGTAGGTGCCGGGTATGTAAGCAAAGCATGAGGAAAAGATATGTATTAAATCTTTTAGAAACGCTTTTCCTCATATTGTGACATTATGTGTGTTGAAAGATGTTAAATCTTTTGAAAACGTTTTTCCTCATAGTGTGACATTATGTGTGTTGAAAGATGTTAGGTGTTTGTTACAGTGATATCCTACAATGTTGGAAGTTGGTGTGCGTGTGGTCAGAGGACCAGATTGGAAGTGGGGCCAACAAGATGATGGGGAGGGTCATGTTGGGACTGTGGTTGAAATTGGAAAGCCAGGAAGTTCAACCTCTCCTGACAAGACTGTGGTAGTGCAGTGGGATTCTGGTTCTCGGACAAATTACCGTGTTGGCTATCAAGGAGCTTATGATCTACGGGTTGTAGACAATGCCCCAGCAGGTATATCTCTTCAAGTCTCTCTCTTTCATAAGGCTTTGGCTGATTGGCATCATGATAAATTAGAATGGAACATCCAGTTATGTTTGACTTGCTATACAGTACAGGTTGTGCATTCTTTAACATATTCAATCCTGTCACCATGATTCCAGGCCTCATCAACATTTTGTATGGTAATGCAACTACACTGCAATCAGTTTTTAGCTGCTTTGAGACAGCCCAGCTACCCAGATGAGAGAGTCTTATGCTCTTTCCACCCTGTAGGGTCATGAAGACCTAAGTATTCATTTTATGGTGGTGCTAGGAACGCATAACAGTTGGGAGTTCATGCAGCATCTGCCATAACCCGGATAAATTTTATTTTTAATTCATTTGCCGTGAGCTTGTTCATTCCACTAGTGTTTTGAGCATCCATAGCCCTGTTGTATATGATGGTGTGATGTATTGTGTTATTATGAATGTAGCAGGTATATGGTGGATGTAATAATGCCTATGGTTACAGTTATAAGTAATATTTTGTCTTAACTCAGAATGTAATATTGAATGATAATTATGAAATGTAACAGCATAGGTTGTCACATACTTTCACCGATGTTATCCGCCAGAGGACAAACAAGACTTGTTGTGAACCGAGGAAAGCAAATAAGAATAGTCATGTTCCTTCACAGAGCCACTGGAAAACATCAGTTAAAGGTCTGAGAAAACAAGCCAAAGTTCAGGAAGACCCACCAACTGAAATAACAATAGAATGTTCTAGAAACTTCCTATCTGATGAAGTTTGTACCTTCCAAGGAAGCTTTCACAAAGTCCCCACACCACGGACAGGGCTATAAGAACCCTGACATAAACCGTCCAAAATGCTTTCTAATCTGATTACGAAGTTTAGCCTATAGGGCGGTACTCTGTCAGTTAGGAGTCAGCCACTTCTAAAGCCTTAAGCAGACTTGCTGTTGTAATAGTTGTACATATTAAGTGTGAAATAAACTCTCTTGAATTAAGCATCTTCCAGCAGCCTATCTCCATCAAAACGACGGACGACATTTGACATTCGACTGACTCCGTCAGTCTAACCCACAAGTATCCGCAGTGTCGCCCGACAGTGTGGCATACAAGAGCCGCACTGGATGAAACAGGCATCAGACTCTTGAATGTTGAATGGCCCAGTGATTTGTTGGAAGCTAGAAGTTGATTGCATTGTATTGTAGCACCCCCTTTTGCTGTAGTGACTACTCACGTCAGTTACACTTAACATCCATTATTTATCGTCCGTCAATATTGCAACACTTTTTTATTCACTACATAATTTTAATTTCAGTTTAACAGTATGCACTTTGACACTACATGTTTCAGCCCCAAATGATCATCTTCAGGTGTCTTGATATGTTACAAATATTTTATTAAATTATGTTAAAACTGCTGCGCTGTCTTAGTCCATGTTAAAGTCATACACTGTAGTCCTCTTTTCAAGGTAAGACCAGATACAATCCTTTAAAGTTTCTATTATACCCATGTTATTTTGTACATATTATTTCACCTCACCTCAGATTTTATCTGGTTTTACCTTGAAAAGAGGACTACAGCGTGTGATTTGAACATGGACTAACACAGTGTAGCAGTTTTAACATAATTGAATAAAATATTTGTAACATATCAAGACACCCGAAGATGGCCGTTTGGGGCCAAAACATGTAGTGTCGAAGTGTATAATGTTAAACTAAAATTAAAATTAAGTAGTGAATAAAAAAGAGTCACAATATTGACGAACGATAAATAATGGACGTTAAGTTGAACAATTGCAACGGGATGCTGAAATACAGAATCATGTCAGTTACAGTTAAAATGGTGTGGTCCCACATTTTACTTTATTCCTGGATTGCCAGTGTGACATACAGAGTAATCGAGTGTGAATGGGCGTAGGTTGATGATCATGTTTCATTTAAGATACTGTCCCTGTATGTTCACACTGATTGTATAGCTAGTGGATGGGCTGTTTTCTTGATGAAATACAGAAATGTAATCTTTTCTTCTCATGAACTAAATCTGTCTCATCTTCTAGTACAATTTCTGTTCTATGCAGGTCAGTGGATGGAAGTTATCCAGCCTCATCTGTCTTCCTACAATCTTTTGTTTTCACTTTCTTGTAAGATTTTCTTCTTGATATCTTCCTGTTCTGGGTTTTCCAGTGGTCTTTTTCCTTTCAGTTTTATTTCTAATGCTTTTCTTGTATCCCTGGTCTGTTCATTCCTTCTATTTTACAATACAGTTATAATTGTTTATCTTCCAATTCTGTTAAGAAGTTGTTTCCCTCAATACTTCTCAAAAATTTCATATTCATAGCTTGGATTTTGCTTTGTTTCTCTTTATAAGGATCCATGATATGAGGTCATATGTTAGCATTGGTTTCAGATGTACTCTGTAGACAGAAATTTTTTTGTGTGTGTTACAAGGTGTGAAGCACCCCAATATTATCTGTGATGGTTGTAAGAAACATGGCATCGCAGGGATGAGGTGGAAGTGTGCGCGTTGCTATGACTATGACTTGTGCGCGCATTGCTACATGTCTGACAAGCATGACCTGGTCCACTTATTTCAGAGATTTGAGACTGCTTCATCCATTGGGTAAGCAATAACAGCTGTGCAACTGTCTGTAGACCTAAAACCTCTGTAGACTAAATGAGGTTTGAAATTCTTGTGCTGGTGAGTTTTTTAGACTATGGTCTTCTGGAGTGATACTTTATAGTTTGGTAGTTAAGTACCTCGTTGGTGTCTCCACCTTATCGTGGTGAGGGGGTTTGAGTATGCCAAGGACCCTGAGANAGCGACTTGAAGCACAGAGCAAATGATGCTCGAGATGGTTCAAGTTCGTATAGCAGCAGGCGTGACCAGAGTGGTTTGAACGGCTGCTGTACTGCGATGTGGAAAGCAAATGGAAAAACTACCACATTATCACTTTTCCTGGATAGTCTCTTTCCAAAAACAGAGATACCATATATGCGAGATGTTTCCTCTGGAGGCAAAACAATCCGGAGGTAAACTACTCCCCCAATCGGATCGCATTAAGTGGAGGAATTGTTTTGAAAGAGACTGTGGACCTGTCGTCTTGACAGATTACTGATGATGATGATGATGATGAGTTAAGTACCAACATTTCAGAGTAGCCTGCTGCTTCAGTTTGCAAGTTAAAAGTAAAACTGTCCCTGTGCTTAAGCAATTAAGCACTACACCATGAAGACATGGGGGAGTGGATGTGTAGATCCATGTATTCTTGACCTTGGTTCCAGTTTGAGATGAGTGGTCAGCTTCATGCCTTGGCTGCTTTACCCTCCTGGAAAGAGCCCCCAGTACCCATTGGATTGGTGGGGGGGGGGTCTGTGGGCCCTAGAAGCAATGTGGATGATATGGAAAGTTGAAAAATCTTGCCCTTACCGGATTCTAACTGTCCTCTCAGCTGGCCAACCTTTAGACAGTTGCTATACTGACTGTGCTGTCCTCTCTCTCCATAGTCGAGGTAGAGAAGTGAACTGTGTGTGTTATAGGGAAGGGAAGGCTGACACATGAGCTGTGAGTTACTGAGTGACAATTTTTTACCTTTTAAGGGTTTTATTTTTTTGCCAATTGGAAAGGAAAGAAGAAGCATGTGTGGCCAATAAAAGGGTTGATGGTAGAAGAGTGAGCCAAGTGGGAAAAAAGTGTAAGGGGCACTCATACTTCTTTTTTCTCCCATGGAAATAACAGGTTTTTCAAAGGTCATTGATTTAAATTGGTTTGCTCATAACCTTGGCCCAAGTCCTGTCTTCCCCGCCATGCTGTATCATTCTCTGCTCCACTCTTCTACCCTGAAAACAGAGGTAGCTGGTTCATGTGAGACATTAGTTTGTGTATCTACCATACAGTAAATGTAACACATCCCAGAAGACTACAGTCTTAATTTGTTAACTGATTTTGTTAGTGTTTTCTATAGTTGCATTTTTACTGCATTTTATCACTAATTCTGTAGCATGGTTTATTTGTTAAAATTGCTACTTTATATTTTTTGACCCTTTGTTTTCATTCTAGGGTTGAGATGGGACCCAGGAAGGGCTGTGCCAAAGTACAGATGAAGGGCATCTTTGTAGGTGCAAAAGTTGTGAGGGGTCCAGACTGGGATTGGAGCAATCAGGATGGAGGGGAAGGTAAATGAATACACTCTTAACTCTTTTCATTTGACTCTCGAATGAAACAGCACACCCATGTCTTTTCACAGGTCAGCATTTGCTCTAGAAGTGTTTCCGTCCAGTTTAAAATGATGCAGATGTTTGGCAGACACAGCAACATGCTGCACCTTCTGGTTGAATGTTAACATTTCTGGGATCCACCAGGCACACACTTCTTGAACAATAAGTGTTCATGGATACTTGTTTCTATACTTCAAACACTTGTGCCATTGTTAGATGCAATATCACTTACAGTAATTTGCCTGGTTCCCAGAATCAGTTTCTTGACACATTGAATGTTCACATTGCAGTTGGCCAATTGTGATCATGAGATAGGTTTAAAACTTCTTTGCAGCCTTCAGAAAACTGATCATGGACACTTGCATGTGACAGGGTCTCTTTCCCCATACTGTGCTGGTTTCACTTTTCCTTTTACTAGGAATCTGATGATATATTACTGTTCTACGCTATAAGTGACAAGGTCTGTACTAACTCTAATGCACAGAAATAGGGCATATGGCCACCTCCCAGGCAGTGATGCAATGTTGCCACCAACTGCCCATAAAATTGTTTTATTTTTCTGGTGCCCACATCTTCAGCAAAAAAATAAGTCCAGGTTAACATTGAACCACCCTCATGAAATTTGAATGTTAGAAAGTTTGGAACTCTTTGTTATCAGGCAAGACTGGACGCGTGATTGACATCCGAGGCTGGGACAATGAGTCCGGTCGCTCAGTTGCCAATGTCACATGGACCTCAGGTTCCACAAATGTGTACAGGCTTGGCCATAAGGGGAAGGTGGATCTGAAATATGTGCAGGATGCAGTTGGAGGTTACTACTATCGTGACCATCTTCCAATTCTTGGTGAGCTTTCAGTTTTGATGTATTACTGTTGATTATTTTTGTGTGGAGAGTTAACTTTAGAGCATCACAGTGACACTGTAATATTCAGTTTATTTATTTTGGGAGAAGCTTCTATCTTGTATCTGCTGTAAATTCAACAGGTATCACCTCGGAGGTACAGGGAGGGGCAGCTCGGCTGCCTGGCTCATCACCACGCCACCTCACATTTAATGTGGGTGACAAAGTGAAGGTGCTGATGGATGTTGAGGCTCTGAAACAGATGCAGGAAGGTCATGGAGGTTGGAACCCACGTATGGCTGAGGTATTATTGTTCAGGAAAAGTTTAACCTGTTTTGACCAACAGGTGCAGAATATGTAGATATATGTGAGGGAACTTAAATGAATACTGCTTTTAATTTATTTTATTTGAGATTTATGAACAGCAAAATTTTTGTTTTAAATGTGTCTGAGCCTTATTTATGCATGATATTTCTTTCATTTTGAAGAGAAACACTAAAATTTAATAATGTATGTAGTCTTACTTAGGACTAAATGCAATTTTATAATGCTCAAAATGCCTGTATTTACCATTTTTAGTGTATGAATACGTACGTAACAGATAATTGACACAGAATTAATAATTGGCAGTTGAGAACTTTTTGGCTGTAACAGAACTGGCATTGACTGTTTTTGTTGCCATTCATGAGACATAGGCATTACCTTCATAACTATCACAGTTGTTTAGTGTCTGAAAACTGGTAATTCCTAAACGTCCAAATTCGGTCATGAATCGTCAATATATTGCATCGCTTTTGTCTTTCTCTTTTTGTGTCTTGTGTCTAATGTTTAACTTTGGCTTTTAGAATTTGACTGTGTTATGCATTGAAGCTGTTCATGTGTTTTGGTGAATATTGCAGTCACCATCCTCATTCTCCCTTGTGATGATAACTGTGATGTATGCAGAAACAGTGGAACACTTTCAACATGGCACAGCTAAACTGTGAAAGCCAAAGTCACATATAAGGTGCTGCTCTTTTGCAGTACATTGGAAAGATGGGAGTAGTTCACCGAGTAACTGAGAGAGGAGACATTCGTGTCCAATATGAAGGCTGTAACAACCGCTGGACCTTTCATCCTGGGGCACTTACCAAAGTCAACTCATTTGCTGTTGGTGATGTAGTTCGAGTCAAGCATGATCTCACCACAGTGCGGGACTACCAGAAGGGCCATGGCGAGTGGATTGAAGTTATGAAAGGGGTGGGTTGTTTCTTTAAACCATGGTATAGTATTTTTATTTGATACTGAATTCTGGTAAATCTTATTTGTGACCTACCTTCCTTCGTTTCATCTTGCATTGTATTTGTGAAACATCCTCGGTTGGTGAGGTATGTTGATACTTTCAGAATTTAATGAAATCCCTGACTTATTGCGTATGCTTATTTTTATTATGGAGTTGTGTTGTGTGTATTTTGCAAGTGTCTCTTGTATGAACTTAGTCTTGCAACTGATTCAATACAGGCACTCGGAAAGTTGGGGAAGGTGATCAAGATCTACTCAGATGGAGACCTGCGTGTCAGTATTGACGGTCAGACTTGGACATTCAACCCACTTTGTGTGCAGCTTGTCCCAGGCTCAGCCACTGAGCTCAGCAATACCATGAATGCCAATACAAGGGAAGAACATGCCAGTAAGTAATGACAGCTGAACTCCCGGGGTTCACAGCTCAACAATTAGGAGCTGATATAGCTGAAATATCAATATTTGCACTAACACATCTCATAACTGTGGTTTCATGCGGGTGCCTCTCTATTTTATTCTTCCGTTCCCCAAAAGCAACTTTCAAACAAGTTGGACAGGTTGCTTTAACATTTTCAGGCCCATATGACTGGCAGCATGAATGTGAGATTTGAATTCCTCACAGCGGTGATCTTCAAGATTATGGTCCTAAGAGATGTGATGCCATATAGTTTGGTAGTTAGGTAACCTTGTGCCACACTATATGGCATCACATTTCAGAATAGCATAATCATGAGGAAAAAGCATATTTTTGCTGAATGGTAGTGTCCTGATCAATAGAGGTACAGAGGCAACTGAAAAATATTGAATTTATTATTTTGCAATATTTCAGGTTCTCATGAGAGTGCCCATGAAATGTATGATCTTCTGGGTTGTTATGATCTGTATTCTGGTAGAAGTTTGCCAGTGTTTCAGAGGAATGTATTATCTCCATATTCAGAGTTGAAAAATCTTCAGCTGCAGGCAGTACATTTTTCTGAAACTTCAGTAAACTTCTACAAGGCTGGTGTAGAACTCCAGAAGAGAGTAAGCATACTGAACCAAACTTAGCTTAGTTTATTGCAGCAAAAGCAATGTTAGATTTTGTTTGTAAATTAATATTATTTTTTAATGTGTAGAGACAGAGATTTGAGTAAAGGCACTTTTCTTTAATGTTTAAATGCAAACTAAGCACAGTTTGTGAACAGTCCAGAATTCAACATGTTCATATGTTTCCTTTCTTAATTCCCTGTTATCACAGTACTTTTATATTACAGATCCTCTGGCTTCACTGTTGTCAAATCTAGTGTTGGGGTCACAGCAGCTGGAAACAACAAGTCTTGATAAACTAGTAAGAGAGGCAGCTCAAGGCCACCTGGATGTTGTTAGGGAGTTTGTACTGAAGTGCCCTGACAAGGTGAACGGACATAGTGGAGGCAAGACATGCCTTCAGGTGGCATGTCACCAGGGCCACGTGGAGCTTGTGCAGTTTCTCTTGTCAGTAGGTGCCTCACTTGAAGTTGCTGATGATGATGGAGACACAGCTCTGCATTATTCAGCATTTGGAAATCAACCAGAGATTATGGAGATCCTGCTGAAGCAAAATGCGGACATTGATGCTGTGAACAAAGGTCGATGTTCGGCTCTCCATGTGGCTGTCAATAAGCAACACTTGCACTGTGTTGTTATGCTTCTCAAGTACAAGTGTAATGTTAACATACAGGACTCTTATGGTGACACTGCACTGCATGATGCTATAGGGAAGGACAGTGTTGAAATCATAGACCTGTTGTGTAACGTGCCAGGTGTTGACTTCACATTGAAAAACAAGCGAGGCTTTAATGTCCTGCACCATGCTGCCCTCAAGGGAAACAACTTTGCTACAGAGCGACTGTTAGGACGCACTCGGCAGCTGGTGGATGTGAAGAAGGATGATGGATTTGCAGCACTCCACCTCGCATGTTTGAATGGTCACCGGGCTGTGGCAGAGACATTGCTTGCACAAGGACAAGCAGAGGTGGACCTTCGAAACAACCGCAAGCAGACTCCTCTCCTGCTGGCTGTCTCACAGGTACATCCTTGACAGTCATAACAGACTGTCCTTGGTTGCAGCATGTTATGAACACATCACCGTGCTTTACTGTGTTACTTAAATGGCACAACTGTGTCTGCGTTTATTTCCCACAGGTCATAACATGGATCTCCCTTCTCCCACGTCACCATTTGACCTTTATCATCCATGCCTCACACAAGTGTGCCATTGCATGCAGAAGTACAGCAAGTGTGGTGTCACCTTGTTTACACTACGAATTCCAGTAATGCCAACTTGAAACCTGGCCATGATCATCATAGTAGGAGGAGATTTATATCCCAACAGTTAAGGTTAATACACTTCAACTGTTGCAGGTTGCATTACAGGTAGCAGTGTTGCCCCTTCTAATATATAAAGAGCTTTGAATGACTTGTGTGACAGATATTTTTCTTTGTGCAGTATTTTGCTTTTTTTGTGATTAGGATGCAGTTCCTCCTTTTTAAGACTTTAAATCTGTAAAAGTTTTGGCCTATGTATGGTGCCCCACCACATAAGGGCCAGATTTTGGAATGTGTTCTACAGATTGTTTTGAAGTAGAATGTATCCTCTAATCAGTAATTTGATTCATCTTGATTATTAAGTTATGCACTAGTGTTGTGTGATATGCCAGTGCCACTATAATACATTTTTATTTGTAATTTTTGTATTTGACTAGTGTATTTCTTTGCTGTACAAAAATGTTAGTAAAATACCTTTCATATTTAAACATGATGTATGTTATTATGCATTCTGTGTATGGGTTTTGTAATGAAAATGTTTGGGTAATTGTGGCAGAATATCAGCAGAACTCCTCAAATCATAAAGTCTCACATCAAATCATGTAAATTATTTAAGTTGATAATAGTTCAGTTAGTGAATTTGATAATAATTTAGTTGTAGAACATGCTGATAATAAAATGTCAGAGGAAAATTGATTCATTATTTTTTGCCACACCCATTAGTGCTCTTGTGATAACAATCATAAATTAAATTATTAATTTGTAGGGCAGTTATGCTTTAAATGACCTGCAGAACGTGCTCCCCAAATTGGATCGTTATGTATGTTAATGTTATAATGAGTATCACGTAGTTGACGTTATATTACATCTTTTATAATTGTAAAAATGAAATGCACATGACAGATGCTTGGAGTCAGATGGAAGCTGAGTTTGGCATGTGTTTACTTCTAGGGCCACTGTTCTGTAGTGGAGCTGGTGGTCTCCATGTCTGCTGATGTGCACGCAGAAGATGAAGATGGAGATACAGGTCTTCACCTGGCTCTCATGAAACGTGCGACCATCTCGACTGAGATCAATGAGTTAGAAGCTCCTACTATCTATGGAATCTTTATGCAACTTGCAAGCCGGACAGTGGAGCATCTGGTTGCCCTTGCTATAGCGTGTTATCTTGTACAGGAGGGTTGCAAGCTGAACAAGAAAAATAACAAGGGGAAGAGCCCCTTAGATCTAGTTCAGGACACTGTAATGGCTGATTTGTTGCAACAGTATGTTACACCTCGCAGTGTTGCTAATGAGCCACTAGCTAGGAGTCTGATTGTTGACTCTGAATCTTCAGTGCAATCTGACAGTGATGGTAGTAATACTTCAGTAGGAGAGAAGAGGGCCCCTGCTCCAGTGGAGTGTGCTGTGTGCTCAGAGTTGGGTGAGGAGAACGTACTTTTTGAACCCTGTGGGCACCGGATTGCTTGTGAAGACTGTTCAGCTCGCATGAAGAAATGTCTGCGCTGTGGGCAGTTTGTCACAAAGCGACTCACACAAGGTCTGTATCTGTGGTTGTGTAGGTTAATTGCAGAGTTCAGTCATAGAGAAATAATACCTAAGATAGGCTGTGATATTACTGGTCTGATAGTGGACGGATATGTACCAGATGAAAACTAATATAAAATTGTCACCTAACTGTTCTGTTTCCACTACATTCTCGTGGGGAGTTGTTATTGGAACAAAGGATGATTGGAAAGAATTTTGTAAGATGTGCTTGACTCCTATCTCAGCCTGTAAGCAGTTCTTTATTGTGGACAAATTGTGTGGTGGCAGTATTTTTGTGGGGCAATATTATTTTCTGAACTAAGCAGATTATTTACAAGATTTGAGGCATCTTGTAGGTGGGAACAAACATTTCCATATCTTATCCCCCTCTGATGATTCTGAGGGACCACCATTTGTCACCTTGTCTAGTGTGACACAATTCTCACCCCACAGAACATCAATATTCACCTACTGCATATATCCACAGTGCTGCAATTCAGAAGACCAGAATATGGATACAAATTTACAAGTTTATGTGACATTTGAAGTTCACAGGTTGCTGGCTGTGAAGTAGTTTGTAGTTTGGTAGATCCTTATCAGTATTTTGGAGGAACCTAGTGCCTCCATCTTCAGGGTAAATGAGTAAACTGTATTGGCCAATATTCTTTATATTGTTCTACTCACTCCTATTGGTTTGCTAAATTTACTATTCTGTTGTGAAGATAGAGACAGCATGATGCAGTGAGACACTGGTAATGTTTTACTGGACAAGGCAGTGTCACTTCCAAGAAGATTTTTTTTTATTGCTAGTGGGATGGGACTAAGTCCCTTGTAGTGTGGCAAATTCTGGCCTATTGTACCAGCCCCAGATGATAGGTGAGGGTGATTGTGGAGCAATTGGTGGAATGAAGATTGGCAGGGGAAAATGAAGTACTTGGTGAAAATCTGCCCCAACGCCACTCCAAGAAGATAGTAATATTAATGTGTTTATGTTCTGCTTGCTGTATTTTTCCAGATGTAAGATGGTCCTCCTTCCCAGCATTTAATATTTAGAGATTTCTTTTCCTCGCTTTCATATAGAGTCAGTTTTTATTTTTAAACTCAAACAGAGATTGAAGGTATGTGAATTAAGCGTCAAAAAGTGGTATTCGCATGTGTACTTATAACTTTGACCAGCCTCTTCATTCAGACTAAAGTACTTTAATAAGTGATTACCTGGCCATCTAATCACTTCTTTATCAGATTTTTTCTGTTCTTGCTACAGATGGGCGTGTGATTGCCTGCAAGTCACGTCAGCCCAGCACAGAGCGCCTCCGGTACTTGGAGTCTAAAATAGCTGAGATTGAGGAGGCCCACTGTTGCTCCATATGCATGGAACGAAGACGTAATGTGGTGTTTCTTTGTGGCCATGGAGCATGTGAGAAGTGCTCCACCACTCTGAAAATCTGTCACATGTGTCGTAAGACCATCACCAAGAAGATTAATCTTTATTAGCATAGAACAAATGATGCTAGAAGAAGGAAATAAATACTAAGACGTGTTCCTTCTCTGTGATAAAGGTACTTGAACGTATGTCACTTACTGACTAATTCATTAATAACTAACACTGATAGTAGAACTCAAAAAGTTCAACACTGCTTATACCAAAGAACAGTACTGGACATGATCCTGTGCCATTTTCACTCACCTTCCAGTCTGTGCATATCTCTAATGTAACATATGCATATGAGGGAAGTATTGTGTAATATTTTCATTGAGTTTGGTGTTCCCATAAAACTAGTTAGCTTAATTAAAATGTATTTAAATGAAACCTGTAGTAAAGTTTCTGTAGGTAAACATTTGTTTGATATTGTCACATGCTGAGTGACTAGACACAGGGTTTGGATTGGTAATTGGATTTATTGACCACTTATAAATTGTTAACTGCAAGTATCTATAGCGCTATCACAAATTCATACACTCTACAGCACACAATAACTTTCTGCAGTCTTCTCAGTTTGCTGCATCTTCACCAGTCATTGCTTGGTAATGGCATCCAACACTGTCGATTCCTCAGCTTTCGCATTCATGTCGTTACTGGTTCCGACTGTTTTGTGGCTCCTCATGGCCGTATTTCCTGACCATTGACTCCTGGTCATGTCTTGCTATTGCAGGCTAACACTCACTTCTGACTCAAAACTCATTCATCTTAGAACTCATTCACTGATGACTGTCAGCAGTCATGCTCACAGTCACAACTGCTAACCACTGACTGCAGCTCCATTTTGATCCCCAGTTTATAGCCTGGGGGCATAGAAAACACCTCTTCCAACAGTTCTTCTATTATTGCTTGTTTTACCTCCAGCAATTCCACCATTGTTGGTGTCAGCCTCTGTTTCCATGGAAACGTGTTTACAAGGCCGTTACTTAGCAGTGGACGTCTTTTTTCCACTGTTTTGGTTTTCAGCTGTCATGTCACAATATATTTCCTATCTAGAATTATCTGAAACAAAGAATGTTTTATTGTCATTGCATTTCCACTTTGCTTCAGAATATGCCCCTGTGAAGGTCCAGGAAAACCAGATGAGAGTGAAATTGAATACCACACATCAGCTTCTGGTCTGCGCTGATGCTGTTAATTTATTGGGGGATGACATAAATACCAGAAAGAAAAAACACAAAAACTCTAATAGGTGCTAGTAAGGAGGTTGTCATAGAAATGAACACAGAACAAGGGACATGTTGATGTCTTGTCACCAGAATGCAGGATAACAGCTTAACGTAAAGGTAGCTAGTAATATTTTTAACTGTATGGGTGTGAAACTTCATCTCTGACATTAAGAGAAGAACATAGACTGAGGGTGTTTGAGAACAGAGTGCTGAGTATATTCGGACCGAACACAGATGAAGTGACAGGAGGTTGGAGAAAACTGCATAATGAGGAGCTTCATAACGTCTACTCTTCTCCAAGTATAATTAGAACGATCAAGTCAAGGAGGATGAGGTGGGCAGGGCATGTAGCACGAATGGTGGAGATGAGGAAAACATATAGGATGTTGGTGGGAAAGCCAGAAGGAAAGAGTCCACTGGGAAGACCAAGGCATAGGTGGGTGGAAAATATTAAAATGAATCTTAGAGAGATAGGATGGGATGGTATGGATTGGATTGATCTGGCTGAGGATAGGGACCAGTGGAGGGCTCTTGTGAACACGGTAATGAACCTTTGGGTTCCATAAAATGCTGGGAAATTCTTGAGTGGCTGCAGAATTGGTGGCTCCTCCAGAAGGGCTCAGCTCCATGAGTAAGTAAGTAAGTAATATTTTTAATACTAATTATATGTGTTTGTACATTTTACAGACACATGCCATTGTTCTCTGCAGGGGCAGGAACTTCATGATGTTTCAAGTGGCTACATCGAGCTTACCATGTGTCTGTTGCTTTTTTCAACTTTTCACCGAACCGTCCACAATGAATCTCAAAACAAGAGGATTTGACACTGCACATGGTGGAGACAGTGTAATTACATTTAGCAGCCCTTCAGCAGAGAAGTGTTCATGACTTGGTATGATTGAGTGTAAAGAAGATTTTACTTACGTTCTCAGGTTTTTATTTAGCATATTGAAATGTATATGCAGCAGGTACCAATCATATTAATGGATTCATAAAGCATGTCATTTTTCTTTCAGCTTTCCTTCCATAGAAGCACTGGGGGTAGAAGTCTGACTTTATTCATTCTGGTCCATCACACTAATCTGGAGATGATGAGTTCAAATCTTGGTTTTTGTGGTTTTATCAGCCCCACCATGTAAATATGAGGACAGTACATCAATTAGACCACAACTGATTCCTTCTAAAGCCTTCCACCAGTTATCCTACCATTTGATACAATATACTGTAAGATACTTATTGGTGTCATAAAAATAAACCACAACCTACCTCATTCCAGATTAAAATAAAATTCAGAATTGGGTACCTTAGAAAGACCTAACCTTAATCCCTGATCCCGTGATTGAGGTTAGCTCTTTCTAAGGGACCTAAGAGATTAGGTGTCTTCCCCCCCACCCTCACTTGAGGATGGAAACAGAACCAGTTTCTGAAACGTTGTGTTTTCTAGTTTTTAGAATACTTTAATTTATAGAGCTACTCCTTATCTCTGGACACCTGTACCAACACCAGATAAGGTATATGAGCTTAGCACAGCACAAACCATCTTTGAGAGCTAAGACAGAACATTAAAGTATTAAAAGCTCCATATTGGGATTGTAGTTTTTTTACTTCTGCTGTGATAACGGGAGTCCAGATTGGAGAGATGTCCAAGCTGGGTTGACTGATCAGATGGTCTATCTGGATAAAAACAGGGCAATGGATAATGTCCGGAAACATATTTGTATTACCATCATTACAGACTTTTAGATCTTAGATGGAAACTTAGCGGCCTCCGTAGTCTAGGGCTAACGTTCCCACCTCGTGACTCAAGGTACGCGGGTTCAAACCCGGCGGAGGTCGTGGTTTTTTTAAGGGTGGAAAAATTCAGGGAAAAAGTCCTTCAGGAGGGACTTTAAGCCGTGGGTCCTGTGTCGTAGATTTACGGCAAGTAAAAGATCCTCATGTCTCTAGGAGACCTCTGAGCAAAATTAGGCAACAAGTTTCCCGCCCAAGTAGTTTCCAATGCCTCTGGTAGATGGGGGAAATATCAGGTACCGAGGGCCGACCTCGTTGGCTGAACGGGGCTGATAGCACGCACCAGTACTGGTAGGGTATGGCGACAGTATAAATTAAAGGGGGACGCACAATGGACCAGTAACTGGTCTAAGTGCATGGGGAAACCCACCCCCTCTAATAATAATAATAATGATAGATGGAAACTTTCATCTTATACTGATGTCTGTAGTTTTTCAGAAAAGTGAACCCTATCAAAACACCTCAATCCAGACTTTGTAAATCCAGATATGACTTGACACTTTAATTGATACCATGACTGCTGCAGGAGATGAGATGTTGACACACCAGCTGGTGGGTCCCCTCAATGAAGAACACCCAGGGCTGCTGGATCCACTGCAGCACCGTGAACCTAGATACCTTTATCCGTCTCAATAGACCTGGAATTCAAGGACATTGACTTCACCATCATTGCAAAACGTTAGTGTGGGACTTTCTGAGACCTTCATGCCACCATTAAGAGATGAGGGTCGTGGTTATACTCTCAAGAGGTGTCATCATCTTGCATGATGACTTACACCTCCATATGGCATGCACCATCCATGACCCACTGAGCTCCATGAGCTGGACCCATCACCATATATGATTTCCACATATTCATCCCTCTCAGGAAAGTGCCAAAAGGTTTCAGCTCAGATGAAGATGTTAAGACTGTGGTGGTTAAAGCAGCAGCCAAGAGTGTTCTTTGCAGGTGGGATCCATTGGCTGATGCATCAGTGGGATGCCTACCTCAGTGCAGTGCCCTTGGGGACTAAAAGAACCCTGACTGTTTTTTTTTTTTTTGAGCAGCCATTCGTTTCTTCCACCTTTCACTGTCCCACCACCTGTTTCTGATGGATTTATGCCCAATAAAATCCTTTGAAGCACACAGATTTTAATATTTAAAGAAATTGCTTTACACTATACTTGTATATCTGTAGATGTGGGATCCTGCTGCATGTACGTTTAATGCACAGTGTATCTACATGTATGCTTTCAGTACTCCCTTCCACATGTTACTGTTAGCGTTGGTGGAGCATAAAATTAGTACATCGAAGTACCAGCCCCAATTGTGACGAGTATGAAGCATTAGGTACTCTGTTAGATAGTAAGAAACAAGATGTTTATTTATTTAAAACTCCAGTGCCATGTTTCTTAGAATATATTCATAATCCATTGATCATTATGTGTAGTGTAGATGATTTGAATGCCCTTGTTTTATATCTTGAATGAATGAATTCATTCATTTATATCTTGGATGCAACATGAGAATGTTCTATGAGATGGACTTTGAGAAGTGGACTCATTGACTTCTGTCAATCTGAACTCTTCATTATATTTAGGCTGGGTGTTGATGAGTGACAATGATATTTCTATTTACAGAAGAATGAAGAAAACAACAGATGAAGGTTATATTTCATAACAGTGATGTGTATGTGTATGTGTGTACGTCTGGGTGAAGTATAGCTGCGACACTGCTTCAGAACCTTCCCCCCCCGCATTCAGATGCGCACATGTTCTCGTTTTTCTCCTGTTCAGTTATAATTGTAACAGTTGAGCTTATCTGATTCAAATCATAGCTGGGCTACTATTTAGTGTGATTGGCAATGTGATGTTTATCTTTTCATGAATCATCATAAAATCAAGATGCTTAGATTTTCCTAAAATTTATCTGCGGATAGTCAAGAATGGTCTCAATAATGAACTTCATGATTATTAACCCTTTCACTGTTAAGGATCTCACTGAATATGTACTCTCCAATATCATATTTTGTGACATTTTCTTTTATAGTATTCACATCCATGTTGCCAGTACTTAACCCATCAGTATAGAGTGCTGTGCACAGCATGATATGCGGTTGCCACCTGCCACTGCAGAGTGCCATGCATGCATGTATGCAGATGACACCTTGTGCTTTGTGCTTCCGTGTCAAGAATGGTATTTGAATCACATGAATTCTGCTTATTCTTTTAGATGAAAGTTAAGGCTATTGTTTGGTGTGCTTACTGACTGGATTTATCAGTTTTTCTGTGAGTATGTGGTCTTGGAAAAGTTGATTGTAGATCAGTTCTCAGTGAAGATGGTGCTGACTGGTAAACAAACAAATGCAAAAATTGAAGGTAGTCTGAGGGAGTTTTTTTCTTGTTCTGAAGTTGGTGATTTTTTATTCTGATAATGAGAAAATAATAGAGCTATTATTGGTTTTGAGCCAGTGCTATTTGGCATGTCTGCATTTAAATTCTCAGAGGAAACTCTTCCTCATACCAGGTTAAAGACAGGGATTTAAATCCCCTTACATAGATAAGTTAAGTATCAGTTTGTAGTTGCAGTTATGGCAGAAACATCGCTTAGTCAAAATTCATGCTGTGCATCTACTACAATTCAGTACAATTAGAAAAATGAAAAAAAATACAGTTATAGATGCACATATTTATGTTTTTGAAGAAAATTATTGCTATCTGTTCTCCTCCTCCTTGCCCTCAAAATGTAATTTTATATGACTCAGCAGATGAAAAGTATTCATTCTCTTCTGTATTCTGTCTTTCGCACATGGCCGAGCCATTGTAATAGTTCTGTGTCTGACGCTTCATAAAAATTTTGAACTTCATCTCTAAGAATCCATGTCTTGAGACATGTAACCATTCCTGCACTGATGTATGGAACATAAAGCTTCATGGTGAGATTTGAAACTACCACATTGGTGAATATTAGACTGTGGTCTTCTGGGAGGTGATTCCATGCCATTTTTGAAGAACCTGCTGCCCCCAAAACACTGGTATCCATCTACCCAAGGACATGGCTTCACATCCCAGAAGACCTTAATTTTAAAGTTAATGGTGCTTGACCTTAATATGTTGCAGTTTCAAGTTAAGAGGCAGGATTACGCCTGTCATAACATTTTTTCAAGACTGTTTCTTGATGTAAGATTTTGTACACATCTGTGTATAGCTGCAAGCCTGTTGTGGCATTTTATAATGGCCTACACTCTGAATTTATTCCTAGTGGGTGACATTAAGGACACCTTCTGTCACATAAAGTTGCTGTGTTATTGACCCTAACTTCCCAAATAGCATGTCAGACTGATATTGGTGCTATGTATTTTTTTCATGTGCTTGACAATTTATGCCAGCTCTACATTTTACTTAGGGTCTAAGTATACTTTAGTTTCATCATCCTAGTCTCCATGTCTGCTGTTGTATTTGCTATATCTGTAGAACTTATGTGCTACCCAAGAGGTTTTGTCTGTGAATATTACATGTATGCAGTGGGTACTTTCTGTTGGGGTTGTTAAGGGATACAGTGCTGATCTAATATGCCAAAGGCTTTGGGGTTTAGACCTGCAAAATATAATGAAGTTTTTTCTGCTTTCTGGCAAATTCTAAACTGTAGGTCTCCTCTTACTCAGTTATGGGAGGCAGTGGAATCTGTGGGTATGTAGTTACTATAGGATTCTGACGATGGTGTATAACACACAGAGATATTGGGTTTTCGGACTTTATCCATCGTCCTGGTTTTTAAGATAACTAAGAAAAAAAGCAGCATTTCGGAAACTGGATCTGCTTCCGTCCTCAGGTGAGGGAAAACACCTATTCTGTTGGGTCCCTTAGAGCTAGCCTCAATCACTGCTGGATCATATTTCATGTTTATGGCAATTTTAGTAGTAACTACATTGTTCTCTTTTACATTTTTATAAAAGTCTGTAGTAATATGCTTATTTTTATATAAGATTTGTAGCTCCCATTGCAAAATATCATGCATATGGACATGGCTGACTTCCAGAAGAGACTCTGTTGCATTCTTTCTTATTTTTTTGCTGCACTGAAAAGATTTTAACATTTTAAAATACTGATATGAATTTTTAATATATTCCTCTACATTTTAGCCTTTAAAATTTAGTTCACTATAATGTGGAATTGTGTTAGATGTGGTTTGAGTTACAGCTGTTTTTGTTTTGATAGTTTTGTAAATAGAGGGAGTACATTCATGTGTTGTTGAGTGCCATAGCAGCTGCAGGATAAAACATCTGTCAGCATTTGATAAGGAAACGGGCCAAGAATATATATCCTGATACAGGTTTCTTCATCTTTTTCCAGATGAATACCAGGAAAGTACCTTGAATCAGGTCATGACCATTTCCTTCTCATCCTTCCAGTTGGCACAATGCAGTGGTTAGCATTCCTAGTTTATACACTTGATATATGTGATTCAGATGTTGGTCAGGAAATTGGCTGACTGAACAGAGGTTTTTCAGTGCTCCTCAGCACCTCACAGGCAAGTGCTAGGATTTAACCTTAAAATGGGCATTAAATGATTCATTCCACAGTCTTTCCTAGACACAATTTTATAATCATCTCTATTTCTCTTCTAATACTGTCCTCTGCAATGATCATTGTTGTTAAATCGACTAAGAAAGATGCTACTTCCCAGTAGCATATTCATTCATATAATTCTTTCACTTTTCATCCAGTTTTTTTGGGGAGGTCCAAGTTTTGACTCGTGTTCCAGAGACTGGCTTCCTGAAATTTTTTATTGTTTTCTGTTAAAATGGCATGGTCATTTTCTTTCACATCCTTCTGAATTCATCATTCACAGTCATCTTCAGTATATAAAGTGTAGTTGAAAAAATATCATTGAATAAGTTAAGAAAGCTTTCAACCACATGGACTTATGAGTCAGGGAAAGTATGAACACACACACTCCTCCATCCATCTGCCTTGCAACTATCTCCTCCTGCATATGTTCCCCCACTCCCACCAGGTGTCACTTGCATTGGTTTCAGTCCATCTGTACGCACTTTTGTGTCCTGAGTTTGTTATTGATTTTGGAGGACAGGTGTGAGCTGTGGGTATGGTGGAGCAGGTGACTTGAACTCCCACCATCCATGTTCATTCCTTTTCTGACCTGAGTATAGGAATCTGTGGTGAATCAGGTACCAGTAACTTTTCTGGGCTTTTCCTACTTACATTATTCTATTATTTACAAACTTCATAAAAGTTCCAGCAAGTGATGGGGCACTAAATAATAAATTCTTTTATGTTTGTGCTAAGTGTAGCACAATTGGAGTAACTGGAGAAAGTTTTGTGGAGTTTGGCCTAACAGATTGCCAGGGGCATTATCCCAGTGAAGGCCTGCCTTTATACAGTTGGGTTCACACTGAGAATTACTCTTGTGTAGGCTACATTAACCTGTTGTACCAACATGGCAGAAACCTGCAGTTAGTCTGGTCTTGTTCAGCTTTTGTTGTAACTGTGTGGAGCTTTGCAGAGGTAAATGTTCCATATAGTGGTTGAGTAATTGCTATAACCAGTCCCTGCCAATCAGACTGTTTAAGCATTTCCTTTCCTTTCCCTCTGATATGAAAGTCTGTACATATGACTTAGTTTCAGAAGGCAAGTGGCTGTTTCTTGGTTCAGAGTCAAGTGGAACAAACTTCTTTTCCAACAAAAAGCTGTCCCAAAGAGTTTTCTTTTAGGCAGACTGTGTAATAACATACAAAACATTTAGTCACTTCTGTGTACATTCACATCTATGTGGAATGCCTATTAAAATCAACAATCCATCACTCAAATAACTTATGCTGAATGGATTTTTATGAAATCTCATGTTGGGTAGGTTAATATTTGTCAGCCCATTCCAGTTTTAGTTAAAATCATGTCATAGAAATGGACATTTTACATAAAACTTCCACATATTTCTGTGTGCATCTTGCATGTAATATTCCAATTATTTATTTTAGGAAAAAATTAAATTCTATGTCCAGTACATTTTTCCCTGAAGCTTAAAACTTTCTAGATAATTAACCAAAGGCAGTGAAAATGCCAGAATTCTTATGATATGCATAAATTTTAGACCTCGTTACTCTAAAACTGGGGTCCCCCATAATGTTCATATAAAAACATGACCAAAATTTGCACTGATGTATGTATTAATCATAATATACAATGTGTGAAGGCAGAAATTAAAATTTCAATACAAAGTGGGGGTAGATTTGTCCCTGTGCTTAGTGAAGCACCACACCATGAAGATTTATTGGGAGTGGAGATATAGCTCCACTATTATGGAACTTGCAGTAGATGGTATGTAGTCTGTTTCACCCCTGGTATCCAATAAATATAAGGCTGGGCCCTAGATCCAGTGTGGACACTGAAGGAGAGAAAAATTACTTGTCCCTGCCAGGAATCAAACCCTGTGTATCCATTCGTAGCTTTTTATTATACTGACAGAGCTATCCAAATTCATTTAAACAAAGTGGTAACAAATATTCAAAAGAGAGGAAGAATCTCCTTTCAAACATGTTGAGTAGTAGTGCTAATAAACAGCCTAATTAATATAACACAAGTTTCTGTTGTTTTTAGACATATATCAGCTATAATTTATTTTGATTAAAATATGCTAGGATATTGCCTGAGCATAATGGTGTCTGATGAAAAGGTGCAGTATTTTTTAATGGTTCTGTATCTTGGGGTGCAGAATTATGGTGCCCACAATGTACCCATCTTTTCAAACACAGCAACTTTGGGTGCTGATGATCTCTTCAATTGGTGTCAGGGTTCTTATTTTGTAAGAGCAGTTATACTTAGTAGGGCAAGTGCTCTGTGTGGTTCATTTTTTTTTGGTGGGGATTGAATGTATGAGTATGCATAATGTTTTAAGAAAAAATATAAAGGAAACCTCCGCAAAGACTGATCTATGTTATAAATATGTCACTTCTTACATGCTTTAAAGTAAAAATAATTTTTCCCCCATTTTTCTTGTTTGTATCCATGCTGCAAGCTGTTGGTATCAATAAAGTCAACATATTAAGGCTGTAAATTATTTGTTTGCAGAGAAGTTTTGCCTTCTTAGTATAACCCATTTTATGTTAATTTTCAAACAGTTCTGTTATTTACAGGGCTCAAAAGATCTTCGGTGACAAGTTATCAAACTTTTTGCCTCGTAATATTTCATGGTGCTCTGTATTCTTGTATGAAATGTTTTAAAATTAGCGGAGTGTCGCTTTAATTCAGTCATGCAGAGCACAGCCTGGCTAAATCAGAAGCTTTTCTGTTTAAGGTATACTATCAGTCTGCAGAAAAGTATGTCACAACCATTTTGCACGTGGTTCTCTGACTTATAGGCACCTTCCTGCCACATGCTGAATTTTATCACATCTATTAAATAGTACACAGCATTCAGTTGAGGAAACTTTGCAACACCGCTGACCCAGCCCAACATTCCTCAGATTGCTACTGTAACTGCTGATAGCAGAATGAGTCATTAGCACTGATAAACACACGCCTTTAGGGTATGGCCTGAGTGCGGCGGGGCGTGGGCAACTTTATGGCAGGGACAGCAGCGGGCCGCTGCTGTGTCCTCAGTGCACCTCTAGCATTCAGCGTTTATATCCTCAAAAGAAACCTTCGAAACGCTACTGAAACACAAACTGGTTTGACCTGTACACTCCACGACCCGCTGCACTCAGGCCATACCCTTACAGTTACAGTTACAGCAGCAATCTGTGAGGAATATTGGACCCAGTCAACAGTGTTACAAAGTTACCTCCTTGATTGAACACCCTATACTTGGCATCAGGCTGAAACTATTTGAAATAATTGTCAGTGTGTAATTTATGTAAACATATGGTAGTTTATGACGACACTAAAAATTACATATATGGAAGTTCTGCTGCATGAATCGGATGAGATTCTCATATCATGGAGCATGACCATACTTCGCTCTATATCTCGATTTACGGTCATTTAAGGAATGCACCTTCACCTCTACTTAGAAATTTATTTAACAATGATTACATTCCCTGAACATAAAAAGGAGTGAAATAATATTTTACATTTGCATGACAAATGAGAACACATAAGTATGAAAACAAGCTGGCATCTGTTTTCACGGAACTGCCTCGATAAGCTGTCTTCTGGTTAATCATCTCTGTGGGTGTGTGGGATACAGTTCAATTGAGCACTGTTAATATGGCAGAGGCTCATACAGTGATGACAAAACTCTGCTCTTAATAAGAACAGCTGCTCCAAAGACAGGATCAACCAAAAGTTACTGCATCATCATTGAAAGTAGAACCACTCTGGGCAATGGTAATAAAAAATGTTGGGAATGCAAAACACTGCAAGGAAATGAAAACATGAATGGTGGTAATTAAAACATTAGCAATAAACTGCCACTGGAACGAAGATAATTTTGTAATGTATTTATGGAACACGAGTTCTAAAAATATTCTACGATGAGATAACGGCATTCAACTGGGGCACTGAGACAAAAAAACATTTGGTAAAGAGTCCTTGAATTTAACAAAACAATAATACATACAATCTGTTTTGAAATTTCTACCCCATTAATTGTCGTTTTTGGCTAATGCCTGCACTGAAGTTGCCTGCACTTGCAAGGTATTCATATTCCATACTGCAATGTATTTCAAGTCTTATATGCTTCTTGCAATGCCACACGTGAAGAAGGTATTAAGTGGTCTGAACTGCATCAAGAAGATATCCAATCTGTTATTAACGAACAATTACAGCTGAACAACAGGCCTGTTAATGGGTTTAGTTAAACTTTCATGGTCCATTTTCCCATCTCAGGCTTTAAATAGCAATGATGAGGAAAAATATTGATGACTTTGCTTCGTTCTGTTTGCATATCAGGCCATCACTCCAAGTCAGGAAGTTCCTCATCGTCGGAATCAGACTCTGGCTCAAGGTCGTCAAAACTTGGCTTGCTATCACCGCCGCCACCTCCCAAGCCACCCATCTGCCTCATCATCTGAAAGAAAGGCCACGGCATCACTTATATACAGTAAGTATGATTGAGTGTAAATTGTAATACTGTACACTGTCGACTGTCAGATGTGTAACAATTTCTATGTACACAGCTTTGGAAACGGATAATATGAAAATTATTCTCAATATCAATCATGACAGCCATGCACCAATGTACCTTACTGAACACTGACAAATTATGTTACTAGTAAGGATGATGATCTTCAGTTTATTTTATTTGAAGGAAATCCATACGTAACCAAGTTTCATGCCACAGTGGCATTTCATATGCAGCCTTTCTGGAGTATATTACCTGCCATATTATGTTAAGTAAATATCTGTGAACTATAATACATAAATTTCCCCATCATAATTAACACTGTTTACATATAACATGTGCAACACAATAGCATGTTCACAAACAATATAGTCTTCTGATCAGTAATATTTCAGTCTGACCAGTAACTGCATTAGGGACTGTATAGAGGCTGCTATATTTCATCCCAGAATATGCCACAATATGTGTGAAAGGGAGAATCGTACCTCTTCAAGGTCTTCTGACTGGCCAACATCATCCTCACTATCATCCTCGTCCTTCCATTTATTGAAATCCACCTTCAGCCAATGATATTTCTTCTTATCTTTCATCAGATGAGGCCAATATGGTCCATCTTCCTCTTTCTTCTTCAGGACAAGCTCAATATTACGATCACGAATACATTTTACTGATTTCTGTCCAAAGAAAATAACAGCAGTAGCAACAAACTTGAAATTACTAGGAGTACAGCAGGATTTACCTGCTTCCACGACAATTTCTACTTTCAATGAATCAAATCCAAATTGTATTTCAACTATGCCTTTTGGTTTATGCTTCATAAAAGCAATTCTGTTAATTTTGGGTACCACTCTGACAAATCATGTTTCTTAAATTATAAATTTATATACACTTCTGGTCCTTAAACAATAATAAAATTACGACAATTTTCACATAACGTATAAATACCTCTGGGTCGATTTCTTTGAAAAGTGGTATTGTTATTTCGTGGTCCTTCTTTTCTGTCCCTCCAACTCCATGAAAATACACTTTATCGCTGTCTATTTTGATTTCGGGGTTCTTGCAATCTTCAAGACAAATTGTAAGAAAAATTATGTTATTCCTCTGAGCCCACATAACAGAGGGAGGCACAGCCCTGGAAAAATAAAACAAAACCAACCTGCACCAGAGGAAATGTGATGGTTGCACCATCGCACATACTCAGTACTCAAGTAGCTTTTAAAAACAGAGGTTTTAACTTAACTAATATTATTAAATACGAACATACTCATTTTCATGCACCATTTTCAATGCTCCTTGAATTATCTTCAAATTTAAGTTGCAAACAAAGGCCACGAAGAACCACGCTACAGACACCGCTTATATACCACACTACAAACAACGTGGTTCCACCTGCACTCTTATACGTAACCAACAACCTTTGCTGCTACGTAAAAGACTGATCTAGAGTATAAGTTTCCTCTCCGCAGTCTCAAATGCAAAATATTTCCACAACCTACAACTGGACGAACTGGACGTTCAGGAAATTTCATCAATCAATACACGCAACGCAGGCAGAAATCAAAGATGGCGGTGACTGTACCATTCTATTCAAGCATTAGTACTATATTCACTTTTTACTTTACTTTTACAACAAATTAAATACGAACAATTTTTTAATTTTATCTATAAAAGGTAGCATACACAAACGACATTAAATAATTAGTATTTGTAAACTTACTGGTCGTCACCCGACATCTTTTCGCTATGTGAAACAAGGAGCGGTTAGATTGCGCTTGTCACGATCGATAGGAAGAACGATATTCGATACGAGTTCTTGTCGATTCGGTAACTGAGTATGTCGAACGATTATGGGTGACTGCACGCTCGAATTTGTATGCTGCTACCATCTTGTGCCAGAATTTATGATTATAAACCAGTTCTGTTCATTTACGTTATTGCCGTTAGGCTGCAGGATCGTCAACTGTATGCTTCTGCCATCTTCAGTTGCCATTACTCATTGTATCATGTCCGGGAGATCAGATGTCTCTTTCGAGATTGACGCATTTTCACTTATGCTTTTAAATCAGACCCGCGTTAATTACACGAGAAATGTTGTCTCTAAATGAAGGTGTTCATAATATTTTAATACAGTCGGTGTACGTGTGAATATTAGTGCCATTATGTTTTAGAAATGCGAAGAAACGATAATCACCTGAAAAATACGTTATCAGTGTCTTCATATTCAGTGAAGATTTCAGTGTTTTTAGCCATATAGAATATGTTCTTATGTGTATAATATTAACTGAGCTAATGCAGATTGAAATACACTGTTGAAGAGATCGAAGAGACGTCAGTAAAAACTGGAACGATGACTGCTCTGTTCAAGGATACGTTCTGGGTAAGTAAATCAGTGTTCATTAAGATCTTGCGTCAACATTTACCCTCTTCATTCTGTTACCAGATTTGTTAACACTTCACGTTACGGATGCAAAGCTTGAAAAATAAACCAAGCAACATATTGCTTTTGATAAAACGTAATTAGGCCTGGAAACTTATTTCTTGTGCTTCTTCGACAGAAAGAAAATTTGACAAAATAACATACAGCACTGGTAATTATGAAGTAACATACACCTGTTAAAATTTCAGTGTCATGGATTCAAATAGCAGAGTTTCTTATCAGACCTGCTGGTAATATGTTATTTACATCTGGGGAAACACGACACTTCGCTGGTTCCAAAGAATAAATTTGTGAATGTTCAGGATGGGCACTTTTATTGCATGACTTCTGAGGGTCAAATGCCCCATCGTTTCCATCGACAATTTAGTAGTTTTATATACCATACCATATACACCATAATTAATCGTAATTCTTAATTTCGAAAAGTCACGAAGTGTAGATAATGGCTGTTTTATGAAGTTAAGACGAAGTTCGGGAAATGCTTTTTGATATTCAGCTCAGAATCGTTTAATTTCCGACCGAATTAGATTTTCACCTTGAAGGAAGAACGTAAGTCGAGAGTTTTTAGAGCAATTTCTTAAGATTATATTTTGGAGTTCAGAAGGGGCTTTAACAGTAGGAGAGGAAATTCACATAATGAGAACCTTCTTAATTTTTTCTTTCTACCTTGCTGTAATAGTATCATGGCGATCAAGTGAAGGACAGTGAGATGGGTGATATACGTAGTACATACGGAGAATCTGAAAATTCATACAAAATATTTATCGGAAAATGGCAGGCGAGAGACCTTCGCTTAGTTTAGGAAAATAATATTAAAATATATTTTATGGAAGCGAAGTGGATGGGATTTGTTTGGCTTAGAATAGGGTCAAATGACGTACGTTGTATACACAGCACTAAACCTTTGGGTTTAAGAAGAAAGTACCAAATTTCTCTTGAATATTTTCAAGCTAAGGATAAGAAAAAATATCGATGAGTTTGCTAATGGCCAAAAAGGAAAATGCCACAACGTAGTCAAATTTTCGGAGCAGTCGCTGTTGCAGTCTTGGAACCCCATACAACCCAAGGTCTTCCTTCACCTTATTCAGGTTTATCTTCTGAGGTATTACGTCGAGGACAACAAAAACCCGTCTTTACGAGGTGTACTTTTGACCTACAAACCGGGCGATGTTGCCACACATGCTTTATTCTGAGTGTATAGGGATATTACAGCTGATAATTGCTTGAAGAAGTAATATTTTACGTGGAAAGGCTTCGTCGGATTCGTTACCGGGGGTGTGTGTTCAATTTGTTAACTTTGCACTTGACCACGTGGTTGCTAAGATTATCCTTCGAAGCAGGAATATGTGTCGTTTTCTTGTCTTGTCACACGGCAATGCCCGATCTCCTTTTGAGGCGTTGCGTTTGAAGAACGCCTTGCGTGGAAGACGGTGTGGGCATGACTAATTGCACTATGAAAACTAGCTTCCTTACTCTGTAAGCAGCCAAGTTCTTCATTAGAGATTAAGCCCCGAACGAAAATACCGAAGATGTGATCAGGGCTATGGCTGAGTTACTTATAACGTCGTTAAATGAGCTATATGATAGGAATGAGGCTAATGCATAACTTCGTCTGCCCTGAAAGTAGACGCAGGAGGTCCAACCAAAACATTCGTACCTGTCCACCTTCTGTTTTCGACAGCCTGAATGTTCAGGCCAGACGTCTGAAGGCGGATCCCTGTCCACTATGCGATCTTGAAGCCACTGTAAGTCGATCGTATAAGTAAAGCGTGACAAGCTGACTTCATATAATCACCATCATCATCAAGATGTCTGCGTGTAAAGATATGAGGGCACAAACACGAGGAGAAGCAAGATACAAACAGAAACAAACCCCGTGGCCTGTAGTCCGCAAGCGAACTATACCGACCGAGCGACCGCCGCTTGTCGGTGAAGTTAATGCCAACTTTTGCGGATAGAGGGTGTCGCGTGGTCAGCACAAAATTATAAAGATGAAATTGTTTCTGTGTTTCATTAAGCGCCATAATACGAAAACGTGGAGATACCTTTATGGATTCTTAACGTCGGCTATAGATGGATGTGAGTGGTCAGCTTTCCGCCCCGCTCACTTTATCCCCTGTGAAATAGCTCCCTCGTACCCATTGGATATGAGGCTGATTGTGCCCCAGAACCGGCTTGGACGTTGTGGAGAAGAGAAAATATCTTGCCCCTTCCGGAAACCGAACCCCCATTCCTTAGTTGTCCGCCTCGTATCCTGTCACTATATGGACTCAATTATCCTGTCTCAGAACAGAAGGAAATGAGTGTGGAAAATGGAAACATATATTTTAGCATTGGTTTATGTGCATGGAAATGCTACAAGAAAGAGTGCAGTAGACGAAGCGGAATGCTGTAGCAATCGAGAGATTGACGGATTTATCTAGGCCAGGAAAATTGCCTCGATATAGAAGACTGGTTTGTTAGAAGACGTGATGTCTGAACAAGGTAACCTGAAATAAGATATTCTGGAAATGTCCGTATCTTCCATTTATTCTTCGTTTCAGCGAACTGCCAGTCATGTAAAAGGATGTAATGATTTTGATGATTAATTTCAGTAGTAAATAGGGCGTTATTAGCAAGATGCCCAGCCTATCGAATCCCAGCGCCTTCGAGACACTTCGCTTAGTGGGGGGTGGAGTCAAACTGGGTCCACTCGGCACGGCGGCCACTGATTGGCCTATTGTAGCCTGCCCCGGGTGATTATGATGATGGAGAATTTGGTGGAATGAAGATTGGCAGGGGAAACCGAAGTACTCGGCGAAAACCGGCCCCAGCGCCCCTTTGTTCACCACAAATCCCACTTGACCAGACACGGGATCGAACCCGGGCCGTCGCGGTGGGAAGCCAGAGACTAACCGCTTGAGCTATGGCGCGGCCGGACCACTACATTACGTGATCTTTTGAATTTTTATTAGGATAGGCCTGCTATCTTCACTATATACTCACATGTGTTACACTACGATGTTGCTTTCTTGTGACATGCTTATTTTTTTTTTTTTTTTTAGAAATTCGGATCAACATGTACCAAGCAGTAGAATACAAGAAACATTGTTTATAACATGAGTTTCACTTGCTCAGCCTTATTTTATTTTTTCTTTGCCGACCTTACCTTCGTGTGGACCAGCGTTGGTATTGGTAAGACTAAAACTGTTTTGTTGTCCTTGTCTTGGAGACATGTTTTGGTTGTGGTAACTCACTATAGACACTAGAGGGAACACATTTATGCTTGCGTTCTTGATTATTTTGGAAGAAACTTTCCTCTATGTCGAAACTACGAGCCAGTGTGTTTCAACATTATTTACCTCGCAAGCTCCCATATTAGACGTACAGTATCTTCTCAAAGCATTATATAGATGCATTCCACATTCCTTACCTCAGCAATATATTTCAGTTCGTGACATAAATTATAGATATAGATCTGTCCAATTGCAGTGCTTAACACACGTGTTCCCTACTTTGCCCCAATAATTCAGTTCTCTGGATAAGAAATATTCCATTGCGTTTGTACTTCGTTGGAATATTTACGTTTTTAAATGAAAATAATTCTTGGCCGCTTGGTTGCATCCTCTTGGATTGTCAAATTGTCATCCGGCATAAATGTCTCAAATCCAGAACGCGCACAACTAAGACAAGGGAGGATTTTTTTAGTAAAATAATTTTTGTTATGAATGAATATCGCTTCTTCCCTTGTAAATACTTTCTTATGAAGCAGTTCTATACTTCTTTATTATGTCGAATTTCGCTGGAATTATGGAGGTTGCGATCTGCTGGTATTCACTATAATCTGTAAGAGTGGAAAAGAAATTCGGGCTTATGTTCCATTTTAAAATAACGTTAATTCAGTGGCTGGTAATTTTCAGTGTCACCTTAATAGACAGACGGACAAAATTTTTAAATTTATAGAGAGAGAAGTAGTTAACTTGGAGTCAGTGGCCTGAACAGTGGAAATTTAGGTGTCCAGGAAGTGGATATGGAAATTGCCATAAGGTCATTGCTCCTTTCTTGTCTATCAACACCATTCCTTCGGTTCCTCGGTGTTTTCCTTTCTAATGTTGTGCCATGTAAAGGCTATATCAGTTAATAACTTGAACTTTCTGTGAGAACTCTACTACTTTCAGAACAATCACAGCCAAATTCATACGCGACTGAATCTGCGAGATTTCAACCCTGTTACTCTTTTCATGGACACTATTATCCTCTTTAGTCATTTCTTAAGGGGTAACTGATTTATCGGCTAGTTACGACATGTTCCTTGTGTCTGTATAGAAGACACCATCCTGTTTGAGTGACTGGAAATAGGACATTGTCAGCACAGGAGGCAAGTCAGTGGTTTTCTGGGGATGTTAATTTGTCTTTTGACATGTGTAGCTGTCACAATTTATCTTTGGAAGGGTATAACTAAATGCTGTACTCCAGAAGATAACTGCTTCCATGTGTGAGGTCCGAGTTCTGTCTCTGGGAACTGCTTGTTCTCAAGAATCGTTATGTGATTACTTTATGCTGATTGCATGATGATTTTGGCTAGTTAAAATCAGCCAATTGGAGATTAATTCTTACCTGAGAAAGGAATATCATCAATTCAGATCCTTCTGGGACATGAAGCGACGCTTCAGCAAGATGCTTGACTTCAACACTTGATTTCGGAAACTTATCGGTGTCGAACGTGATTTGTCCGCGTTCCGCTCATGTATCTAGATTCATCACTCATGGCGTCTTCAGTTCTTCGGAGTGGGGCGTGATTCGCCTGCACGCCTCATGTTTATCCAGATTAATCAGAACTTGATTTGGGGATATTAAGATTTATAATAGTATTAAAAACCACGCTCCCTTGCTTGTGCGGGGAAATTTGTAAAGTTTCGCTAGCAGTAAATGAACAAGGAAATTGTTGTAAGTTTTGAGGTTTTCACGGCGATGACAATGAAGAAAGTTGTCTTCTGGGTTTAGGCACCGTGTATTCTTCGTTTTGGCCGACGTTTCGGAGGAACGTAGCGCCTCCATCTTCAGAGCAGTTGAATAGCTGCGGAGAGCAGTAGCTGCGGCTCTCCGCAGCTATTCAACTGCTCTGAAGATGGAGGCGCTACGTTCCTCCGAAACGTCGGCCAAAACGAAGAATACACGGTGCCTAAACCCAGAAGACAACTTTCTTCATTGTCATCGCCGTGAAAACCTCAAAACTTACATAGTATTCCTCTATGGGGAGGCTATCCATCGACAAAGATGGAGGCGCTACGTTCCTCCGAAACGTCGGCCAAAACGAAGAATACACGGTGCCTAAACCCAGAAGACAACTTTCTTCATTGTCATCGCCGTGAAAACCTCAAAACTTACATAGTATTCCTCTATGGGGAGGCTATCCATCGACGAAGATGGAGGCGCTACGTTCCTCCGAAACGTCGGCCAAAACGAAGAATACACGGTGCCTAAACCCAGAAGACAACTTTCTTCAAGGAAATTGTTGTTGCGACTAGAATGAAGGCCCAGCTTCTGATGTGCCTTTTCCGCTTGCTTAATTATTGCGGTTACACGAACAGGAGAGGAACCAATTGTTCCACTGAACCGGCATTTCAGTTAGAAGGAGGGGACGGTGGTAAATCTTACATACATTTGGGCTAGAATCTCTTTTTAGGTAAATGTGAAGCATACTAGGTTCATATTGCATCAATATGAACAGGTTTATTTGGCCGCGCCATAGCTAAAACGGTTAGTCGCTGGCTTCCCACCGCGGCGGCCCGGGTTCGATCCCGGGTCTGGTCAAGTGGGATTTGTGGTGGACAAATTGGCGCTGGGGCAGGTTTTCTCCGAGTACTTCGGTTTCCCCTGCCAATCTTCATTCCACCAAATTCTCCATCATCATAATCACCCGGGGCAGGCTACAGTAGGCCAATCATTGGCCGCTGTGCCGAGCGGACCCAGTTGGACTCCACCCCCCACTAAGTGAAAAAAAAGAACATTTATTTACCAAGTAAAGTAAGAACTCCTCATGTTTAGATCATATCTTTCCGTCCGTCCGTCCGTCCGTCACATACAAGTATCGGTATCAGTGCCTAAGCCCTTTGACTTTTTTAATTCGACATTGGAGGATGTGAGAATGTGAGCAGTTCAGAATTTAGAACATACTGATCAACAATAAGCCATACTTTAAACAAGACAACAGATTATTTTTGCATGTATATTATAAACGTTTTGGCCGGTCACGGTAGCCGAGCGGTCTAAGGCATGCACTGTCTTCGCTCGCTCGGAAGCCGGGATCGTGGGTTCGAATCCCACTCAGGGCATGGATGTTTAGTTTGTGTGTGTGCGTTTTTCTGTGTTTGTGTAGAGGTAGAGGCCTTGCGACGAGCTGATCACCCGCCCATGGAGTCCTACCGAATGTGTAAGATCTAGTAAACCGAAGTGAAACGGAGAGTTTCATGGAGGTAGGCCTAGGCCCAAATTGGGGCTGTAGCGCCACAGAAAAAAAATATAAACGTTTTGTGAAGTTCGACAGGAGATGTCTATATAAAACTTTCGTCGGCCACTTTGATATTTAGCTGTACTGGCCGATTACGAAACCTGCTTTACATAAAGCATACTTTTTCATGTATGCATAAACAGATTCACACTCACATTGTTGCAGTTTGATATTGTGAATTGTTATGCTGTTAAAGTATACAGTTTAGGCTTTTTATTTAATACATTTTGTGTTTTATTGAAATTCAGTTCTCAGAGTGGCCGCAGTTAACCTTAATAAACGGCAAAGAATGCCGTTTGAAATTTTGCATAGGTCTACTGCTTTGTGGAGTACACGTTTTTCAAGTCTTGTTTAACTAGTGCTCACCATGACACTGCGCATGATCAAACATTTCCCGGATATAACCTGTATTGTTACCAGTCAAGCATACAAACATCTGTAAATGTGTAGAAAGCTGCCTACAGGAGTCCTGGTTACCCATCCTTGGAAAACTCATAGCTACCCGATACAAGTCGCCTTTGTTTGGACTGGTGTCCTGCTTTCATTTCCGACCTTATGGCTAGACATCAGAACAATAAGAAACGCAGTTTCGTGGGATCAGGCATCTTCTTGAGAAACTAATAATCACCTCATTTGCCAAGAAATTCCTCGGTTTTTATGAAACCTGAAGGTTTTAAAGGGCAAGGAGTCTCATGAGCAATTGAGCGACTGTTGACTTTTAACGAAGGATTTTGCTTCCTGGAATCTGCTGGTTTAATCTGACTTTAGCTATGCTGGTCATCCAGATTGTCTTTAGAGCTATCAAACACGTACTGGCATGTGTCAGTGGTACATTTCCAGGTTACGGTGCTCATAGTTATGCGGATGTGTGCTTGCCTGTGCAAAATCAGAGCGTTGTTTTATATTTCCGCTGTACGTCTTGGATTCTTGTAATAAGCGAAGTGGAACTACGATTCTCTTCCCCTAACAACACTGCTAAAGGGTGCAGATTGTGTAACCAGACGTTTGTCATCATCACAAAAACTTCTAATTGGACTCTGCCCTGCACAAATTCAAGAAAGTTCCCATCACCACAGCCCGTATCCTTTGTAGCCATTTTAATATTCTGGCCTATCTTCCATTGTGTGTCTGGATCACCGTAAAGTTTTCTTTGTAATTTTTGTTTCCCCGTATGCGTACTATATACGTTGCTTATTCAAGCCTCTGTCACATGCCACCTATTTTAAGTGACGTGTACAAAATAATTTCATAGTTATGTAATTCTTTTCGTTTCCTTGTTAAGTGTTCTTTTTCTAGAGCAGCCATATTCTGGGGAAATATGCAGAGTGATTCTAAATTATTGTCGGGGTTTCCATGGCCTATAAAACGAAAACCCGAGAAAAATTTGGAATTGCCCTGTACATATTTTCATTAATTATACCTTCAGCAACCTCTCCCCTCCCCCCAAAACCAATACTAAGGATCTCAGTAACGTGGAAATTGATAGTCTCGCGTGATTTTATATTAGTTTTAAAGCAGCAAGTCGATGTTATTAGTGATTCTGAAGTGTATGTTGAGACTTAATTGCTGTGGGCCATGTACTACTACCCTCTCATTTAAACTTTTCAATCAGAAAAGGCATTGAACTTAAACTATAATCAATCTAAATTCGGTATTGACATTTCCATCCTGTTAAGTATCCTAGTCATATCTCCATTACTCGGACACACTGCGTGAAGGTGAGGGTGGAATTAAGACAGGAGACGATTTTTGCTGTTCATTTTATTATAGGCTTGTTTTGCCGCATCTGAAAATAAATTATTGCAGTTCTTATAATGACGATATGTATAAAATTGTAACTTTGCCTATGGTTCTGTATGGGTGTGAAACTTGGTCTCTGACGTTAAGGGAGGAACATAGACTGAGGGCGTTTGAGAACAGGGCGCTGAGGAGAATATTTGGACCGAAAAGGGATGAAGTGACAGGAGGTTGGAGAAAACTGCATAATGAGGAGCTTCATAACTGGTACTTTTCTCCAAGTATAATGATCAAGTCAAGGTGGATGGGATGGGCAGGGTATGTAGTACGAATAGGTGGAGAAGGGGAATGAATATAAGATATTGATGGGAAAGCCGGAAGGAAAGAGGCCACAGGGAAGACCAAGGCGTAGGTGGATGGACAATATTGAAATGGATCTTAGGTAGGATTGGATGGTATGGATTGGATTGATCTGGCTCAGGATAGTGACCACTGGAGGGCTCTTGTGAACGCGGTATTGAACCTTCGGGTTCCATAAAGTGCTGGGAAGGTCTTGAGTAGCTACACAATTGGAAGCTTCTGAAGAAGGCCTCAGCTCCACGAGTGAGTGATAATTACGATAGCCTATGATACATAAGTTATGTATTTCCATGGAATGTGCATGCAAGTATATATGCATATGTGGCATGATTTAGAGGTTTCATATCGTTACGTATGAAGGTGTTTGGCGAGAATATCAATCTCGCACAGTTTAGTCAGCACCTTATTGTTTGTGCTATATTATGCAACTCTGTATATTTATAAGCAGTGGTGCCTTTCTATGAAAACTATGAAGGTCGAATAGTTACTTCCGTCACCAAGACTGCTAAGGTCGGTGAGCAAATGAAAACGCTGAAACCTGGGCAGCCTGTGTTCGATGCTACTGAAATTGGAATCTGGTATCCATAAACAGCTGTCTTTGTGTCGAATGAATTTTTTTTATTTATGCCTACGTTTTGCCGATCGGAGGTAAACAGTCATAATTCCAGTACGTAAGCTTCTACTTGTAGCCCATCGTTTCCTCTAACATTGTCCGTTTCTTCATTTCTGGTCTGTTTCGTTTTTTTTTCTTGTCGCTACAGCCCCAATTTGGTCCTTGGCCTGCCTCCATGAAACTCTCCTTTTCACTTCGGTTTACTAGATCTTAGAAATTCGGTAGGACTCCTTGGGCGGGTGATTAGCTCGTCGCAAGGCCTCTGCCCGTACACAAACACAATCACTAAGCAGCCATGCGCTGAGTGGGATTGGAACCACGATCCATGCTTCAGAGCGAGCGAAGACAGTGCATGCCTTAGACCGCTCGGACACCATGACCGGCAGTGTATAAGAATGATATATAAGAATTTAGTTCGTACCTCACAGGAAACAGATCCGAACCCACGATCCCGGCTTCAGAGCGAGCGAAGATAGTTCATGCCTTTGACCGCTCGGCTACCGTGACTGGCTCTCTGTTTCGTTACTTAGCAATTATTTGGGTCCTGAAACACCACTAACGTGTGGCCTAAATGATAGAGCCTCTGTCAACAGAGTGGAAATCCTTACGTCTGTCAAAATAAATACGCAATTTCGTTATACCACTACTGTTCATTTGAGAAACGCTTCAGAGACGAATTATTATAGGCCGAATATTTCGTAAAGTCCATAGAATGAAATTTGTTCATTTTGGTACATAGCAGAAATTGTTTTCTTTTTAACGAAATCTTTAATTTAAATGGTAAAGAAGCCTTTTCAGCTGCAGTAATGATAGACCTGTAGAATTTCTTAGTAAGATATACATGGTTTTGAGTTAGGCCCGTTTACTTCTGAGTACAAATCTCATGTGTTAGGATCATTAACTAGTATTGATGTAACACGGCGTAAATATCAGGGGGTTTAATTTGTGAGCTAAATCTTTAGTAATCTGCAAGACAGTTCTAGGCTGAATGCATCTCGGTATTAGAATGGGAAGAGAGAGCAAATCTACAAACCATTTCAGTTAGAATAACCAGCTCCGATCCAGGCTACACGGAGTTCTCCCGTGGCATTCCTTCCAAGCATGTACTGAAATACCTACTCATGGAGCTAAGCACCTCTGGAGGAGCAGCCAGTTCTGCAGCTACTCAAGAATTTCCCAGCATTTTATGGAACCCCAAGGTTCATTACCGTGTTCACAAGAGCCCTCCAATGGTCCCTATCCTGAGCCAGATCAATCCAATCAATCCCATCATATCTCTCCAGGATCCATTTTAATATTGTTCATCCACCTACGTCTTGGTCTTCCCAGTGGCCTCTTTCCTTCTGGCTTTCCCACCAATGTCCCATATGCATTGCTCTTCTCCCCATTCGTGCTACATGTCCTGCCCTCCTCATTATGCAGTTTTCTCCAACCTCTTGTCACTTCATCTCTCTTCGGTCCAAATATTCTCCTCAACACCCTCAGAATCTCATATACCTTAAAGTAGGTCATGATCGCTGTCTTTATGTTCTCTCCAACTCATAGTTCATAATCATCGTACCATTCCATGCATAATCTATGTCGTCTTATAATCGAAGAAGGAGTAAGGGACTCGCCTGTCTTTATTGCTATAAACTCGTGCATATTTTGTTGGATTTTTTGCTCATTCGGTTTCTTCCAGCTGTTTCGTAGCTGCAGATTTGTTCTGGCTCGACAAGACAAATCCATTCTTACACAAGAGTAAGTGCGTTTAGTTGTTAGTGCCGGCTGTCAAAGCAGGTCGCTGCTTTCTGCCACGTTACGTAATTAGTTGCAAACTTAGTGACTGGCGAAATGGTTCACTAGCCGAAGTCATTAATGAAAGGAAGGGAAAAATGACAACAGATTCGTCGTGCAGAGTCTTAAAATATTGAACCACACAACTTTCTTCTTCTTCCCTTCTAGGCGAAGTGAATGTACCGCCGTGTAGACCATTCGGAAGGTCTCGTATAATATAGACCAGCTTCACTTCTGCAATTACACCCTATTATTAATTTTGTAACTAGTGAGGTAGTAATGTGCTAGTTTTGGTTGCAAAATGCGCATCTCCCGCCTGTGGTTTCGTTTATTTCCAAACAAAAGAGAGCGTTTTCATGTCACTAAATTGAAAACTCTGCCGGGCAATAGATATCATAAACAGTTATTGTGTTTAGCGTGTTTATTTGGCCGTCTCTGTGGTCTAGTGATCAGAGTTCCTGGCTATAGGTCAGAGGTCCGCGTTCGATTCCCGGCGCTACCAGATTTTCTTACATGTAGTGGGTCTGGAACGGGGTTCACTCAGCCTCTTGATGATAAATGAGGAGCTGTTTCAAGGGAATAGCGGCTCCGGTATAGAAAACCGAAATTAACGGCCGTGGGGATCCGTTGCGCTGACCACGCGACACCCTCTATCCGCTAAAATTGGAACTAACTTCACCGACAAGCGGCGGTCGCTCTGTCGTTATAGTTCGCTTGCGGACTCAAGCCATGGAGTTTGTTTTGTTTGTAAGTATATTTAAGCTGTTGTAGGCGTAGGAATTTGCCATGCTATAGCTCAAGTGGTTAGATGCTGGATTTTCACTGCGTATAGTCGGGTTAAACCTCAGGGTGACTTCATGTTCGTTTCATGGTGGACGGAGCGGGACTTGAGCTAACCGGAATTTCACTGTTGCTTTACTTCAGTCTTTAAATTTGGGCTTCGTATTTGGCCTGGAACTTAACGGGTTACAGAATCAAGTTATTTTATATGGCAAGCAACCTCTTACCGTCACTCGAATTTCAGTTAAGGCTGTTTCTAGCGACTCATTTTTGTTTTATCCTGTTGTGAACCACTATATATATTATATACCTGTCAACTGAACATTATTCCCAAAAGGTGGAGTTTGCTGTCTAGAATGATTTACACATTTACATCACTCACTCATGGAGCTGAACCCTTCTTGAGAAGCTTCCAATTGTGCAGTTACTCAAGAACTTCCCAGAATTTTATGGAACCCGTAAGTTCATTACCGTGTTCACAAGAGCCCTTCACTAGTCCCTATCCTGAGTCAGATCTATCGAAACCATATCATCCCATCCTATCTCTCTAAGATCCATTTTAATATTGTCCACCCACCTACGCCTTGGTCTTCCCAGTGGTCTCTTTCTTTCCGGCTTTTCCATCAATATC